>NC_045616.1:61059207-61366207 GCF_009829155.1 Mustela erminea | reverse complement strand
AATATAAAAGGCCCAAGTAAGAAAGTAAGATAAGATTTTAGAGTTGAAATAAGAGCATGTGGCTAAAATCCAGTACAGGTGAAAGTTACCAGAACTGAACAGATAGATAGAGAGGCTGTGAGGCTACAGATGCACAGGCTGGTAAAGTGTGCATGGAGATCTCCCAGATGAAGGTGGGCTGGAGAAATGATGTCCAAGATGCCAAGATTTTCAATGAATGTGGGTAGTGATTAAAGGTTCTCAAGATGAGAATGAAAAGAAAGGGAAGACAGTATAGTAAGATGGGATGGGCCCCTCAGAAGGAAGGAATGTGATAACAAGGGAAATCCAGAAGCAACAGCTGCTTCACACAAACAATCTTGCTGGTAATGAATGATATCATCAAAGACAATTACAGAGTATTATGAGTGAGGTCAGGCTGAGAATATTTTCTTTCTTTCTTTTTTTTTTTTAATATTTTATTTATTTATTTGACAGACAGAGATCACAAGCAGGCAGAGAGGTAGGCAGAGAGAGAGAGGAGGAAGCAGGCTCCCCGCCAAGCAGAGAGCCCAATGCAGGGCTCGATCCCAGGAACCTGGGATCCTGACCTGAGCCGAAGGCAGAGGCTTTAACCCACTGAGCCACCCAGGCACCCCAGGCTGAGAATATTTTCAATAGGACATCAAGATCCAAATGGTGATTCCCAGAGAAAAACCGGGCTACATAACAGTACTTTGTAAAAGTACATGAAAGAAATTGGTAGCTGTTCTATGTATTTTATGGTTGGGACCACTGCATCAAAATACTGGCTTTGCTGCTTCCACTTCAATGAATTGTAACTTAGGGGACAGAGGGGATATGGATCTCATCTAGGTAAAGTCCTAGAGGAAGAAAAAGAAGTATCTTAGTTGATGTACAAATTGGAAAGGCAGTGTTATTATGGCTACTTTAATTTTAAATGTTTTTATTTTAAAAAAAAAAATTTTTTTTTTTTTTGAGAGAGACAGAGTGTGCTGGAGAAGGGGAGAGAGACAGTGAGTTACAAGCAGATTCCACACTGAGCGTAGAAACTAATCCAAGATCCAATCCCACAACCTTGAGATCAGAACCTGAGCTGTGAGCTGAAACCAAGAGTCAGCAGGCACCCCTATGACTACTTTTAATTTTAAGTAAGAGGTCCCTTTGGGGATGCCTTCTTTGAATCTGATAGAGGATAAAAATATGCCTTTATATCGTAGATGCCAGTCAGATGTACAATAAATTGCTGAGGAATTCCTAACATAGGGTGAGGATGGGGCAATGGGTCCTTTGAGACCATAAGAATACACACATATATATTTTTTCTTATCTGTGCATAAATATTTTAAATTTTTCAGTTAGGAGGTAGGGATGGGAAGAAGAATTTGATTTATCACACAAGACGTAAGAGTCTTTGGAGTCCATGTCTGTGGTAGCAAAGCCTGCTGATGACCCAGCCTTCTCTTCATTAAAATCACTTGACTGAATTTTTCTGGATCAAGTCCTGGGACTGGGGTCTAAGTGACTGTATTCTGGCAAGAGTTCATGTATTCACAGGTTATACCCATTTCTGTCCCGTGAACCATTTTTCTTCAGAAGTAATGAAGGCTATGACTTCCTTGTTGTTAGGCAGAGTTACAGCTGGCAGTGTTAGGAAAGAAAACACTAGATTTTTATGTTAGAAGATGTTCAAGTGATTTGATAAGAAGAAAATTGTTTAATTTCTCTGAGCTTGAATATGTAAAATAAAGGGTAGCATATCTAATTCATTGGATTTTAAGAGGATATAGTGAGATACTGCATATAAAAGTGTTTCGTAGATGAAAGTGTTCTTTAATTATTATTAAAGACAGTGTTTATGAGCATAAGTATAAAAGCAGTGGCAGAGCACGGATTGCATGGAGCACGGGGTGTGGTGCAAAAATAATGAATACTGTTATGCTGGAAATAAAATAAATAAATTAATTAAAAAAAAAAAAAAGCAGTGGCAGAACTAAGATTAGAACTTAGTATTTTTAAGTGTCATTTCTGTCAAGCAGTAAGCTACAATTCCTTCTTTAATAAATACAAAATACTCCTTACGATAAAAGAAAATAAAGATAGGTTGTGCAAACTAGTAGGGAGATTTTTTTTCTCTCCTTCAGAGAACTATAGGAAGTGGCATGAACCAGTATTTATTATTTCTTTCCCAAGATTAATAATAATAATAAAAGATTAAAAATAATATTTAAAATATGATCTTAATTGTGAATCAGTATCCTTAGTCAAAGCACTTTCAAAAGCAAATCAATAAATTGAGATTAGAATTATGTTTAAAATACCACTTCTGTAATAAAGTAGGTATGTCAAAATGGATTTCAGGTGATAATTTCATAAGCAAATTGAAAAGCAAAAGAATCTCAAGAGAAGTCTGAATGCTGTAACATTAGAGGAAGACTACTATGCTCTGACATATTTTACATTTTTTATTTCATCAGTGGTACAGTATTAATAAAACCTCTGGTATCTATATAGCCATCTTCAGCACTGAAATTATGGAATCCCACTTTTACTCTAGTTATAAGGAATTAACTCTCAGAATTTGAACATGTTGAAAAGAACAATGCAGAATATCCCTAAAAAAAAGTAATGAAGGTTAGTAACCTGAGGCAGCTGGATGGGACACTAGACCAGATGTCAAAAGACCTGGGTTTGAGTTTCAACTCAGCCATACATTAGTGGTGAGACCTTACCTATTAGCTTCTGTTTTTCTCTTCTGTAAAATGGGGCTAATTATACATATCCTGTCTGTTTCACTGAGTTCTTGTGAGGATAAAATGAGATTGTATATGTGAAACTGATTTTTAAACTGTTCAAGAAAAGGCATTATTGGGATTATTAGTAAATTGAGTTCTCAGTCAACGTTAAAACACCAATCTGTCAGATAACATTAGGTCATCAGGTTAAAAGTATGTATCAAAAAGCTGAATCACCATTGGAGAGGGGCTTTTAAAACAATATTGCTGTATTTATTGATAGTACCATCCAAAGGCCTTTAAAAAAGTAATCCCTTCCCCCATGTCCTTTTTTTCCTCTCTGTTAGTTGTGGGTGAAGAGGACTGTTCTCTAAAAGGTTTCTAAATGATGTTGATGTTAAAAAATAAAGTATCACCATTTAACAGCCTTTTAAAGAACAGTCCCTAGTACAGTCTTTGTTAACAACTGAGGGAGGAAGGGACTATTTTTTCAAAGGCTTTTAGAGGATGTTGTTAAAAGAATATATAGTGACATCATTTAAAAGCCTTTTAAATAATAGTTCTTCTTCCCTCCCAATTGTAATGTCCTTGGCTTTCATTTATTTTGTACTACAAGCTGAAAATGGACATGCCAACATATTATTGGCCACGGCAGGCATTTGTTGGATGGAGAAAGATGTATTGCTTTTAAAAAGGTCGCTGCCCAGAAATAAATCCAATTCTTCAAGAACATAGTACCATTTCTACACAGGATATTGCCCACCCACCTTATCACTGAGTTGTAGTACCTTCTGCTTGTTTTCTCTGAGTTTACTGAAGAAGATATAATGAAAACAGGAAAGAAGTCATAGCTAAGTCATTTTAAGATTTCCTGTGACATGAATGTAGTCCTACCATCTACCCACCCAAAACTGCTTGAATTAACTCTCCATCCAAATTACAACAAAATCTAACTTCAGCTCCTATTCTGTCTTTATTAAACTATCTCTGCCCACTATGCTTCTCATTTTAAACATTACTCCACCAGCAGATAGCTGGACACTAAGGGTTTCTCTCCACATTCAGCTCGCAGGGACAGGAAATATTAAGTCAACCATTTGGTTTAAAGATTATACAAAGTCAAATAGCCAGTAAGCTCTGAGATAGGTTAGGTCTGATGATCTTTTACATAAAAAAGAACTAGCTCTAGTGGTATAATCACAGAATATGAAACAATTTTCCATCTCTTCTTGTGTTGAATCTTTTCTGAAGACTGTCATGTTAAGAACAGGAATTCCTAGACCTAAAACACTGTGAAAAAACAAGCCTTTAAAAAGTCTAAAAGCACAGCCCTCCAAATACACTGTATTTCAATTCTAAATTTTAGTGTGCTCCTTACTTTCTGCCAATCTTGCACACAGAAGTCACTTGTTAGTTCTTTATAACGTACCCAAGTCACAATAAATCATTATTTGTGATTTATCATAGTAAGTCACATGGTTTAGTTAAATATTAAACACTACCCTCAATACATCGCTTAGTTCAGGCCCCAATTTATCCACACAACTCTTCCTGACCCTACTTCAATCCATAAAGATATTAGCTACATTCCATTTTGATATCTCCTGTAATTTAATTTTCATATTATTACCTTTATGTATTTCATTTTATAATTTGAGTTTATTCTTCTGTACCGTGTAAATAATGAAGTGCTAAGCCTAGACAATGATAATTTCTTTGCATGTTTCTGCATAATTTTTATAAAAAGTGTAAGTGAGTTTTCTTCCCCAGAGGCTTATATGCAATAACTCAATTTGGAAAGCTTTTCAGCTTTTAGACCTTGAATGTGAAATGTCACCACGTCTGGCAGTAGTCTCTTATTCACTCAATAAACAACACTGAAATACAAAAATACACACACATACATACCCAACTTTTGAACTCTATTGCCATAAGAGCATAAGTGAGTTACCTGTGCCTAGAATTATATTTGATAGTAAACAGTTAAATATTTTAAAAACTGAATAAAACTTCCATTCATCTGAGATGTTCCCATTATCTATTGAGATATATCAATATTTCACTGAGAAATATTATTATAATTCTTATCTAATAAATGAAAATTGCTAAGATTTTGAAATAAAAATTCTGACTTGAACATCAAAAAGATAATAGGAGGAAGATATAAATATACAAAATTTAATCTAATATGACTGAGTTGAAATTTTCAAATTTCTCTTCTTTAAAAAGGATTTTATTTATTTGAGAGAGAGAGGGAGAGTGTGAGTGGGCAGCAGAAGCAGGAGAGACACAAGCAGACTCTATGCTGAGTGCAAATCCTCATGTGGGGCTCAATCTCAAGACCCTGAGATCATGACCTGAGTTGAAACCAAGAATCAGATGCCCAACCAAATAAGCCACACAGTTGCTCCTCAATTAGCTCTTAATTTGAGTAATTCTGAACTAGAGTTAAGTAAAACTGCTTGCCACAAATAAGAACTGCTTGGTTAGGTGGCTGGCCATAACCTCCACAGCAGGCCTTTGTCTAAATTCTAGGAATAAGTGAATGATCACCATGGTACAATCAACACCAAGAACAAAGAGTACATGCTTATGTGTAGTGTTGGGCTCTGGGTCTGCATCAGAATGACCTCCATAAATGCCATGGCCCTACTGTGCCTCCCCTCTGCAATTTGATAGGTGAGGTTTAAATATCTGAGTTATCTTCCTCTTCATACAGGTTTTATAGATGAGATGGTATACAGATTAATGGCTCAAAGATATCCCAAGTCCTGACCCACAGAACCTATGAATATGTAATGCAGCACGGTAAGGGGGAATTAAGGTTGCTAATTAGCTGATTTTGAGATGGGGAGATTTTCCTGATTATTTAGGTAGACCAATGTTATCATATGGTTCCTCTAAGTACCAGTTAAAGGCAGGAGAGTCAGTGTTAGAGTGATGCATTGTGAGAACAACAGAGTCAGTTTTTGGAAGACAGAAGGGGCCATGAGCCAAGGGATGGGGGCAGCCTCCAAAAGCTGGAAAAGGCGAGAAAAAGGATTCTCTCAGAGAGCCTCCAAAAGGAATGTAGCCATGCTCACACCTTATGATTTTAGCTCAATGAGACCCATTTTGGACTTCTGACCTCTTGTATTATAGGAAAATAATAAATTTGTACTGTTGTCAACTACCCAGTTTCTAGTAATGTATTATGGCAGCAATAGGCAATTAATAAAGGTAATTTTGATGTCTAGTTAAAAATTACTGTTCTGCGGGCGCCTGGGTGGCTCAGTAAGTTAAGCCTCTACTTTCGTCTCAGGTCATGATCTCAAGGTCCTGGGATTGAGCTCTCTGCTCTGAGGGGAGCCTGCTCCCTACACTCCCGCCCCGTCTGCCTCTCCCTGCCTACTTGTGATCTCTGTCAAATAAATAAACAAAATCTTAAAAAAACACAAACCTACTGTTCTGAATTCTTGTGTCATAAAACCTGTCCGTGGAGACTACAGCATGTTACTTTGCATATATCTTTCAATGGTTGATCTGTGATCTGAGAGGCATCAAAAATTCTGCTTTCCCTATAGTATATTCTCATTATGTTTAAGTTTCAACTAGCAGAGACACTAATAAATTTGAATGTCTCTCAAATCTGGGTAGTTATTTGTCAGAATCATTTAGGGCTGTTGTTTTTTTTAAATCCCTTCCCCTAAATATCCCTTACAT
Source organism: Mustela erminea (assembly GCF_009829155.1). Classification (NCBI taxonomy): domain Eukaryota; kingdom Metazoa; phylum Chordata; class Mammalia; order Carnivora; family Mustelidae; genus Mustela; species Mustela erminea. Next base: position 61,359,770 of record NC_045616.1, on the reverse strand, counting down.
AAGTTTAATGATCACATTGAGTTCGTTTTGATGTGCTTTGTTAACTGATAGGTACTGAGGACCAATGAAAAAATAAAAGATGAACTGTCTTCCAAAGGCCCCAATTTAATGCACTGCTTATTATATGAGACTGCCTCTTACTCTTCTTTATTAATATTTATCAGTCTTTCTGATAAAACATGCATATACAAACATTTTATATGAGTTCTATACAGGCAAAAGGGGGTTATAATAAGTAGTACTAGTCACAGACATTTGGGTGATGAGGCAATGAAACAGAGAAGTTTCAATGGGGGAAAAGGAAGGAATGAAAGCAATATGAGACGGTTTGGGTAGGGCAGAACAAGTTTAGGATAATGAAAACTTAGGTTATAGAGAGAGTGGGTAGATACTAAAAGAGCAATAATCCTAAAGAAACTCTTAAAAATGTTACTCTCTCTTCCTCTCCCTCTGCCTTTGTCCCTCCCCACTGGGCATGAGCAAGGGAATAAGGACAGAGGGAGAGGGATAAGGAGAAGCAGATTCCCTGGTAAGCAGGGAGTCTGACTGGGGACTGATTCCAGGACTCTGGGATCCTGACCTGAGCCAAAGGCAGACGCTTAGCCAATAGAACCACCCAGGCACCGAAAAGTCATATTTTTTAAAAGGTTACATACACTTTGCCACTGTTCATGTCAAAGTTAATGTTATAACTGCTGGGATATATAATGCAGGTGTATCCAAGGGTACTTATGCAACCAGGGCTATGTGGAAAAGTGGAACCACCAGAAATACAACCTATGCTGCTCAGAAAAAGCTCAATTCAAGTCTGTGTCTGTATGATAGAAATATATGTAGAAATGTCAGGGCACCTGGGTAGCTCAGCTGGTCAAGCATCTGACTCTTGATTTCAACTTGGGTCATGATGCCAGGATTGTGGGATCATTTGGGCTCTGTACTGGGCATGGAGCCAGCTTAATATTCTCTTTCCCTCTGCCTCTTCCCAGCCTCCCACCCCTTCCTCTTAAAAAAAAAAATGGAGAAGTATTTCTTGATGGAAATTCTGTATCTATGTATCATATTATAGAAGGCATTCAGCATTATAATCCAAGATAAAAGGATTCTTCTCTGAAGATTTGGCAGTAGTGGCTAACCTTTCTATAAATAACCCAAGGTACCTTCTACAAACCTTGACTACAACTCTACTCATATATCACTGTACTCTTGTGTTTATGGTTTCCATTTCTGTAAGACTCTTAAGATGTGCCTCAAAACTGTAACCATGGCTTACTTTTATTTGCTGCAGCTCATAGCAAATGTTGAGAATGTAAAAGATACTCCATTCATATTTATTTAAATTTTTTTATTTTTAAAAGATTTTATTTATTTGATAGCGAGATGAAGAGAAAGCACAAGTTCAGGCAGAGGGAGAGGGAGAAGCAGGCTCCCCACTGAGCAGGGAGCCCAATATGGGGCTCAATCCCAGGACCCTGGGATTATAACACAGCTGAAGGCAGCGGCTTACCCAACTGAGCCACCCGGGTGTCCCTTCATTCATGTTTATTAAAAGAAATATTCAAGGTCTAAAAAGAAATATTCAAGGTCTAAAAAAACTTCCACTAAGAAAGTCATAACCTCCAAAGTTTTTTACCAGAAGCAAAGGAGAACTGATTCCATCCACAGATACTAAGATTGCAAAGAATGTAAAGGACATTAACCTTTATTCACTAGTTTACCCCACGTATTCTTGGAGATCTGAGAGAACTGAGAAATTTCATACAATCATGAAATGCAATTTTGATGTTTAATCTAACTCCTGCTTAGATCATTTCACTGCTTGTTGATATGTAATAGCAACTTTTGGTTGGTAGCTTTGAAGTAAGTATTGAACCATGTTATCTATAAAAATACACTCCTAAAAAGCACATTGGTGAGTTTCAGTATATACATAATCTGGTCAAGTTTAAAATAGACACATTATGACTTCCTGTTCCCATTTACGGAGAGACTGGTGAACTGATAATCTTCTCCAGATACACATCATTCTTTTAAAGATTAGTTGAAAGGCATGGATATCAAAGAGGAAACAGTTAAAGTAACCCATATATTAATTTTTGAGAGTCTTCTTTAACAGTTGTACTTACTTTCAGAGTGTGTAAAATTAGCAAAGCATTCAAACTTGTTGGGTGGTACACCTTTACAGATTTTAGCAAATGAAGTCATGTAAAATTTTGAAATCTTTCCCCCCCAACAATTTGAGAACATTTCTGATTGAAATCAAGTATGATAGAAGATAGAAGACCAAACTGTCAGTGGCTGACCTGTATTCACGGTCTACCTGTAATTATGCTCTTGTGGCTAAGTTGTTTGATGTAATCCCCAGAAGCAAAACAAAAACATGTATTCAAACATTTTTCTGGCATAAAACATGTCTCTGTCACAAAGCAAGGTCTTAATTTCAAAATCATATTGAGAATCACTACTTGGAGCAGCACTGCCACTGCACAAGGCCTGCACGAAGCTTCAAACTGCTATTATCACCCATTGACAAACTCAACATTTTATGAAGAGCCAGCCCCCCTTTCACACTGACATCCTCTGCACCCTGAGTAAATAACTAACAATTCATTTCCTAACCTTGACTTTACAATCCAGCCTTTCCACCCTTCTTTTTTTTTCTTCTTTCCAAACAAGTGACAAAGAACAAGGAAGCTGATTGAAGGGGTCCATTATGTATCAACTTAAAGAAAGGCAAAGTGATTGATGAAACTAGCAGTCACCTTCACTGCTAGCTACTGCACCTGTATCCTTTTTGTCAAATGACCTGAAAATCCTGCTGACAGTTTAACATTCACTACAAGGATACACAGTATGGGACTACAGGTTTCAATGTTTCTATTTGCAATGAAATCTTTAGCTACAGAATTTGAAAACAAAGCTAAACTTTGTAATTTTCTAAGCTTTATATTTTCTTCCTAACTAGTTTGATTGCTATCAACTCGTTTTGCAAACATGTTGTCATAGGGGTGGATGGTAGGTAGTGTGTATGGGAGGTAAAATGAATGCTTATTTTAAACTTTATCTTTTTGTGGGTTTTTTGGGGGGGTGTGTGCAGAGACAAGACTCTTAACTCATCAGGATTCCTTTGCCAAAATAGCTAATGAATTACAAGTAATTATACTGCTAGAAGAGGAATTTATGATTTCTCATTTTTTTTTCCTCTATGGGGTGGTCAATATCTCAAAAATTAATTAAAAGTAAAAGTAAAAATGCATCATTCTAAAAACAAAATCATTTTACCTAAAACAACCTAAAATCTGTTTCTCAACTCTGAATAGGTGATAGGCTGAATGAATTCACTGGATAACCAAGTAACTAAGAATTTCTTCCATGGATGGATAGAAGTTTTCTTAAATTAAAGAACTCATGATATGTCCTTATAGCAGTGAACACAGTCACAACCTGTGTTAGAAATAAAAATTTCACTAGGCAACAGTGACACACTTGAGATACAGCAAAATCTCAAAAGAAGCCACAGTTCTCTATGTGGACATAGGACCATTTCCTCCGGGCATTTATTACCTGTTAAAAACCAATCTTTTGGTGAGTGGCAGTTCAGGGTTTTTGAGAGCAAGCTGCAATATTTCTTCAGGTCTGCAGAGTCATAATTAAAGCTGAACTGAGCGGAATTGGAGAGGGAAGGTCAGCGAGGTGCCGTATGAGAGATGAGGCTGGGCTGATGGGCACCAAATGAACAAATTATGATGGGCCCCACTCAATGTGATGAGGTCAAATGCTTGTTTCTACCCACTGACAGTTCAATTTCCCTGAAATGTCTCTCGGTTCTCTATGAGCTAATTATGAATGAAAAGTTATCAACTGCCCACGCCAAAGGGGGCTTAAATACTATTTCGTGGAGTTCTTAATGTCAAAATATTGTTCAAAACAGCATGCTGTCCCACTCCAAATACAATGTGTGGGTTAATATAAATACCAGTGCAACACTATCAATTTTACCCAGGCTTCCCACAATGTATACATAAAGCAAGTTCTCTAGCACTTGTCAGCTTTAAAAAAAAAAAAAAAAAAAAAAAAAAAAGTCATTTCATCAAGTAAATCTATATTATGCTTACAACTCATTTCCACGGTAATAACAGTATAGTGCTTGTGGTTTTGCATATTACAGGCTACATAATCGTCAAACAGCACTAGGTATTTTTCCAGAAACAAGACTATTGGATTATTAGCTTCTAGGCATCAATACTTGTATTTATTCCAGCACACTGACTGACTATACTAAATCAGCTCAAGAGTGGCTGACAAAATGTAAACTCCTTTTATGGAACCTCACTTTTAAAAAAGATTTTATTTATTTACTTGAGAGAGAGACAGAGTGAGAGAGAGCATGAGAGGGGAGGTCAGAGGGAGAAGCAGACTCTCCATGGAGCTGGGAGCCCAATGTGAGAGCCCGATGTGGGACTCCGGGATCATGGCCTGAGCCGAAGGCAGTTGCTTAACCAACTGAGCCACACAGGTGCCCTGGAACCTCATTTTTTGAGGAGTAATTTTCCACAGGCTGTATTCACAATGGACAATTATTTCCTCTGTTATCTATTAAATTTAAGTGTATACAATTTATCTGTGAATCCTGTGGCAGATGATAAATATGATAGCAAATAGAATTCAACTAATTAAAAAATGTATATGGCTTCAATTACACTAATATAAAACTAGCTGAAAATGATGACACTTCTGATGCCCTACTATGTGTCAGCCACTCACTGTACAAGGAACTTTAACATAAGGATGTTTAACACAATAAGCAGTCTGGTAGTTTCCTAGCAACACACAACTCCTAGAAAAGCCTGGATCAGTGTCCTGAGGTTCAACGGTACATCAAACTAAAAATAAAGTAATGGGATCTGCATAAAATACAATAAAGCACTGGGGTGCCTGGGTGGCTCAATGGGTTAAGCATCTGCCTTCAGCTCAGTCATGATCCCAGGGTCCTGGGATCAAGCCCTGCACGGGGCTCTCTGCTCAGCAGGGAGCCTGCTCCCCCCCACCCTCTCTGCCTGCCTCTCTGCCTACTTGTGATCTCTGTCTGTCAAATAAATTAAATCTTAAAAATAATAATAAAGCACTGAGCTTAAATTTTAGGGAAAATATTAAATCTGTAGACATAATGTACCCCAAAATGATATGTCTAGTTTATTATTACCAGATGGAAAGGAGTTTCAGGAATAGCCTTTAACAAGAAAAAAAAATTTAAGGTATAAACATAAGAAGTTCTTGGTGAGAATGTGGCAGAGAGAGGGAAAGATCAATTCTGATTCATAAAGAAACAGACATCAAAAAATGAGTCTGAAGTAGGGAAAATTTTTTGCCATTTAATATTGTATATTTATCTATCTACATATATATATACATGTATATGTATGTATGTATATTTTTGGCAACTTCCTAATAATGAAGAAGTTTCTAGTGTTAACCATTATTTATACATGTGACATAATATGCTTAAACAATATCATCTTATAGGGTTCTGTAAGAAGTACTATCTTACTATTCATGTTTAGAGATCACAATTTAATTCGTTCATTAAAGGACCCTTTCTGGAAGTTGATTTTTTCTAATTCTTATTGTAATTGCATTGTTCTAATCTTGTATTATAAAGGCAGCTGCTTGCCTATCATTTGTACTTTCCTCGTTAATCCTGACTCAGTAAATTAACCTTTAATTACAGCCGTTAAAATTGAAATGAGCCTCTTGTCTAGCTGGGGCTGCCCCCTTTCAGTGCATGATTCTGATGAAAATTTTTAGGGTCAATGAATATGTCCCATGTCATGTCTGATAGCTGCTAAAGATGTGAGGAGGTAAATGTTACCTTAGAAAGATGTGCTTTAAATTTTTAGGAGATCTGTTCTATTGACAGGAACATAAAATAGAAATGACATTTTTAGGTTCTCAGTTTACCATGCTTTATTTTTAGCCAAATGAAGACAGCATTTAAGAAATATAAAGAATGGGTAATTAAAATACGTTCAGTCCAGTAATTTAAAGCAGTAACTTAATTCTCCATTTTATTGTCTTAAATGCTACATGCTAAAGACTATGAAGACATGTGAGGAGTACAACCACCTTTCAGTTATGTGATGGATAGGAACAGTTTCCTCAGTAATGTAACAAAATAACATATTAATAATATAGTCCTCAAACTGACATCACTGGGAATGGATTCCATCATGAGTAAGCCAGAAAACAGGAAAAGATTAATTTCATTCATTTAACACACTTTTGATGAGCACCTATTATGTATCAAGCACTGGGAATTGAAAAGGTGGTAAACAGGACCTGTCTTATCTTCCAAAGACTCAGAGATTAAGTCTTATTAGATCTAAAATACATCTCTAATATAAAAGATAAGGCACCTTTCCCTTATGCTGACAATGATTTTACTTAAGTCATTGGCATCTCTCCATTTAATTTCCCACAGACTTCAAGATATTTAGCATTGGAAGGGACCTTAAAAAGACAAAAAAGACAATCTATTACAGTCTTCTAATCTCATAGATGACAATTGGAACTGAAGTCAAATTTTGATATACTAGTTTAAATTTACAAGATAACTTCGCCAGGTTACACATTCTATGGAGCATGGATGTTAAAACTTCAGTGAAAATGTGTAATAAATGAATTTCTGAAATTATGTATTTTAAGAAACATTTTATTATGAAAACTTTGAAATGCATACAAAAGTAGAGAAAAAGAAAAATATAATGAAAAGCTCATAACTCATAAGTAGGTTTAAAAATTTTTCAACATTTGTCCAAACTACAATCCAACACTTTACTCAACTGAATTATTTAAAAGCAAATTTCAGATATGATCTAATTTCATCAAGAAACAATTTGGTTAGTTCATCTAACAGATAAGGACTCTTAAAAGAAACTTCGTAATTGTTATTACATTAAAAAGTAATTCCCCTTAATATCATGTAAAATATAGTGTTCACATATCCTTGACTATCATACATGTCTTTTTAAAGCTGGTTTGCTTGAATAAGGGTTCAAAGAAGATATACATTTGGTTGGCATCTCTCTTAATCTAAATTATGCATTTTAAAGGAAAACTTTTTGATATATTGTTTATGTGTGTGTGTGCATGCAGAATTGTAAAATATATCTTCAGTATTAATTCAACATTTGGGGGAAATACTTATATATTCAGTAATGTGGAACAGCTGTAAATTTAAAGAAATAACCCTCATTGATAGGCCTATAAAAGCTATCTCTAATTACATTCCTGAATGATTTAAATAAGAGTGTGTCTGATATATTCTAAGATTAGTGGCTTTTACTTTTCTTTGATATTAGGGTCATATACTGTACTTATCTATTTTTACTCCATGCACTCTTCTCTCTAGTAATAAATTAATTTTTTAGCATTAGTTGGGCATGTGCCCTATAGTTTAATTCATTTTCTTCTCCTCTGAAGAGAAACAAAGTTTATTTAAGCATCACAACAATACTTTCCATGTTTAGTTATTCAAAGATTTAATAATATTATATAAAATTTTTATATCATGCCCCACCCTATGTTTATAAAATTTTTGACAAGCTTTTTAAAGGGGAACAAAGGTAACAGAAGTTAATTTGATTGATGTATGATTAAATATAATTGATACACAATTGGCTGATACATAATAATCTAAGATACTGTAAGGCTTAAAAAAGTGTATTTCGCTGCAAATACCACAAATTCAACACAAGCAACAAAATTTGAAACATAGCAGTTGATAGTAACACAACGTTCAATCACTTCTGGATATGTAAAATAAAAAACAGCCAGAAAAGATTTAATATTTTTTAAATGACTGCTATTTTAAAAACCCAATTTACTGTTTACTATTATAGTCCATTTAATTACAATACACAAAAGCTAGAACCCATAATCTTAGAAAAGAAGTCAGTAGATATTCAGAGAACTGCCTCAGCTCTAGAAAGAGTAAGCCGATAGCAAATGAAAGGAACTACTCACCACAAAGTAGAAAGAGGAAAAGAAAGGCCCAAAGCTTTCTTTACTATCACCTCTTTAATCCCTCAATTTCTGGCAGATTTATATATGCATTTTCTATATTTTGATGGGTGGCCTGCTTTCTTTGGGCCACAATCATTACTAGTTCATTAATTAGCATCTGACATAATCGATTTTTTTATTGTAGATAATTTTATTATGTTATTGACAAAGCATTATAAAAGTATTATCCACTAGTCAGGACTTACAGATTGGCACGTATTTACTTAAGCCAAATAAAAAATATTTCCTAATAAAAGCCCTGCAACTAAAAATTAGTAACAATCTCTTTTTAAAAAGCAGTTCCTTTTAATAATGTAGAAAAGGGAGAGTTGATAATGGTCTGGTATTAACTATGAGACCTCTGAAGTAGTGCAGAAATAAAAAGATGAAGTAGTAGTATGACAGTAGTATGACACACTTTTAAAGTTTAATTTAAAAATTAAAGCAACTCATACCCAGAGGAGAACTGAATGAAAGAATAAGATGGGACATGGCTAGGCAATAGAAGCACAAAACACTGTCAAACTTTAATTAAAAAATGTTTTCAATTTAAGCAGACCCAGGCCAATGATTTTTCATTATTTTTACCACAGTTCCATGGCTACTGACAGTTTCATCAGAACAAATAAAGGATTTTTCCCAAATTTAAAATGACAAAATTATTTTTAATTTTGACTTATAATTTCCTCCTCCTCTAAACTCAACATAATTTGGTCTTAGCTTGACTCATCTCTTAGCTTGGGGCTTGAAAACACCACAAGTGTTTAAAATGTAAAAGATAAATGTTCTTTAAAGTAAAGTTCTTCCACCATATTAGACAACAAACTTTATCATATATATATTATTTGTTTTGGGAATGAGACCACATAGTCATGAAATGTCTGGAGCACGACTTAGTAAATGCTGGTATCAATAAGGACTCCCTTAAAGCACTGTGTCCTTGCAGACAAATAAGAAAACTGGTGCCCCAGCAGACCAAGACAAGCTGACTGGTAAACAAAACTAAAATGCCTTAACCGAGCATTAATTAAAGAGAGAGAGAGAGAGAGAAAGAGAGAGAGAGAAAAAAATCTATTTAAGATAAAAGTCCACTTAAGAAAAACAGAAATCAACTTCAATTACAGCTGTCATCATTACAATATGCAATTATCCTAATAATTCCCAATTCTGTTTAGTAAATTTCACACCGGGTAAACCAGATTCTGCTTCAGGAATTATGGTTTGTTTTTTCTCCATATTGTTTGAAAACTGATACTGTAACCTGAACACCAAAAGCAGGTCTGACAGTTACCCTTTTCTATTTTCCAACTAAGATCCTATAACAAAAAAAGGGTCAGGCCCTCATCCCTAATCATGGAAAGTTATAGCTTCATTAGTTGCCAATCTCTGTCAACAACAAAAACAAGCTTAGTTGCTAGCCATTTTTAAAATATTTCTTAGATATCGACAGAACTAATGATAAACACTTCAGATGCTGAGTTTGGTTTATGTATTTTTTAAAAATGCCTTTTCTTTGCCTCACTCTGTCTGCCCTAATTAGAGTGCATTACATGGGATTCCTTATTCCTACCCTTCAGCTTGACAATCCTTGAAGGGTTGGGTGGGGTGGGGGGGGGGACTTCAGTTACAGAGTTTCTTGGTCATAATGACAAACAAGGCCATTCTTTCGCTGGTCACAGTAAACCCCAGGCTGTCTACCTATAAAGACACCTACAGACCTTAGTTTAATGCTACTGTTGCCACTATCTTCACCCAGGCCTCATGAGGCTTTATTCCAACATTAAGTGAGGGAGTGATGTTTCACAGCGGCAATTTAAGGAAAGCAGATGGCGAACAGCATGGACTGCGAAAATTAGCCTTCTACTTCTTGTCAAAGAGGAAAAGCAGTTTAGATATCTAAATTTTAAAGTCTGTTAAATGTCAAAAGTAACTCTCACTAGATTTTTAGCTGTAATAGTACAGATGGAGATAGGTTGGACTATGGAGCATAGCCAATGTAAAATCAGAAAAATAATGACCAAAAAAAAAAAAAAAAAGACAACTTGTATCTACAGAAATTCCCAAATGGACAAAACTATGTTATACAATTAAAGTACCTGGTATTAATATATACCCTTGAGGAAATTTTTCATTATGTCCTTTCTCAACTGTAAACTCCCTGAGGGCAGAAACCTAGCTCAACTTGTTTACTGTTATCTTTGGCACCTGCCTTATATTCTGGCCTAAACAAATACTTGTTCAATGAATGAAACATTTACTGGCATATGTGTAGTAAAGAATTTGGTCTTCTCAAAGAGAGATGTGGACTGTGTCTTAGCTCTTGAGAGGTAGGTAATCTCTAAACCCTTGGAATTTCCTAAGTGACAGGAGTGTCTTTAAATATTCAGCACTTTGGGGGAACCACACCTGATGGCTGTTGCCAAGGATGTGATTCACTAGACAATGTATGCTAAGTGGATACTCTGTGCATACTGCTATATGTTGATGCCAGTAGGTAACCTGTGAATTTGAAACCCACTCAGGATATCTGTTTCTTCCTTTGGTTAGTTCTAATTTATAACCTATTGCTACAATAACATTGTAATTTTTTTTTTTTTTAAGATTCTACTTATTTATTTGACAGACAGAGATCACAAGTAGGCAGAGAGGCAGGCAGAGAGAGAGGGGGAAGCCGACTCCCTGCTGAGCAGAGAGCCTAGTGTGGGGCTCGATTCCAGGACCCTGGGATCATGACCTAAGCCAAAGGCAGAGGCTTAATCCACTGAGCCACCTAGGCTCCCCAAGTGTGATTCTTGATCTCAGCCGAGGTCTCAATCTTAGTAAGATTGTAATCTTAAGTATAGTGCTTTCCTGAGTTCTGTGGGTGTCCTAGTGAATTATCAACCTGAGGGTACTTTCAGGAAACCCTAAACCTGCAGTTGACCTCAGTTGTCTTGGGTCAATTGAGCAGTGGACAAGATGGAGTCTGGCTAACTCTAAGTAGCATATTGTATCAAATAGGGCTTCTCTTATTGCAACTCTGGTTTCTCTTTCATGGACTGTTCTTGGAATTACTTATCATCCCTCAATTTACTGCCTTGTTTTCTATAATGATCACTTTTTAAATGAATCTTCCTGCACCCTCCTGAGTTAATTCCACTTGGAGACTGTGATCCATGAAGATCAAATCACTAATATTACAGCAGCTAAGTCAGTGCTTCCTCACTAACGTGCCACAAATAGGTTAGAAGTGTGCTGTGCTGCTGCCCCATGATTAGCCCTCAGGAAGGCCAGGTGGGGCCTGTGGTAGCTGGAGCCCCTAGGCTGGCTACCTCCTGCCTCCTTTAGTAGTCTCTGTTTATCCCAGAGAACACTACACGTATCATCACTTTTCTGTATGTACCATAACATGAAAAGATTGGAAAGCAGTAAGGTAAGGAGTCATTGCCACAATTTTCCCATGTCAGTATGTCACCAACTTAGTTTTCCAAGATCAGACTCAGGTTATTCAACCTATCTGTGCTATACTTTAGCCACACTTAACTACTGCTTCTCTAATATTCCAAGTCAGCTCACATCTCAAGGCTCTGCATACCCTACTTCCTCTGTCCGTCACGTCATTCTTATTCTACTCCAGCCACCTAGACAAACTCTTCCTATTCTTCCAGATTCAGTTCCGAGGTCACATATACAAATTCTTTTCTAAAAGATCTTGGTCAACTGGTAGCACTCAAGCAGATTTATGCCTCCAGTGTAACACTTACTTCAATAAAATGATTTGTCTGTTTCCCTTCCTAATCTGTGCGCTTCCTGATACTGTGTTCCACAATTCACCTCCTTCGCTAACTTATCTTCTTGGCCTTTTTCTCTGCTGCCTTTAAATCACAATGTTTCCTAGCACTCCATCTTCATTTGTCTCTTCTCACTCCACAAGATAGCCACAGAACAGAATTCAAACATTTTCAGGCTCATTATTTTATTTACTTTTCATGAAAACACAATTAAGTGTTTGGGGGAAGTATTATCTCCATTTTTTAAATTAAAAATTAAAGTTTATACAAGTCAATGACCGGCCCCTAGTCATGATGATAGTAACTAGCTCATCCAATGACAGATATCAAGTATTCGGGCTCCAAGTTCAATGGATTCCCTAAATTTTGCTCTGACTTTCTAAATGAATTCTTGGTATTTTAAAACAGAACTCTGGAAAAGTATATCCCTAAAGAAACCTTCCTACTTGTGATTAGGTGCTAAAGAACCACAGATACTATACTTCTGTCACGGGTTTCACAGGATTTGGGGGATTGAATTTAGAAGTCATTTTTCCATAGAAATAGAAAGCTCAAATATTAAGTAAGCAAATTAATAAATTTTCTTATAAAACTAGTTTGAAAAGAAACATAAAAAGTGCAAAGAATGAGACAAGGTTTCATACTCATGTTTATCAGCAAAAAAACCCCCCAAAAACAAAAATACCATTAAAAGTCTTCAGAGGTAACTTGAACTGCTGAACTCACTTTAACATTTTGTGTCCCAAATATACAAAAAAATATTTAAAGCAGAAAAGACCAATTTTCACTCCAACATTTCTAATTACAGAGGTGAACAATTTATTCTTATATGCAAATTGTCTTTTCCCTCATCTCACTTTTTCTCATCCCCTCTAGAAGCTGTAACATTCTGAGGACTGCTGAATTCCTGGGGCTTCATGTGTAACAATTTAGAAACTCTTAGCCTAATGATAATCTGGTAGAAAAATTAATTAGTAATTCACTAAAAAATTTATAATTTGTTCACAGACATACTACTGTACAAAATGAAGTGTCTCTTCATTTTTAGCCATCTGTTGGCCAACTGCCAATTAATCTCAAGTAAGACTAGAACAAAGACTGTGTTTATACATCTTCTTCATCGAACAGTTTGACAAACCAAGCTTTTCCTTACAATGATAATGATATTCACTAGGAATTAAGTTTAAAAATCCCTGTGTTCTGAATATGTAATTTAAAAGGTTAGAACAAATGGTGAAATTTTTCATTTCACTATGAAAAATAGTGAAATATACTTAGTGTGAAAAAGGAACTGTTCTTTGGGTTTCATTATAAATATTTTAGTAATTTCAAAAAAATAAAATCAACCCCTATTTTACCAAATACACAAGGAAGATAAATTTAAATAAAATTCATCTACAGAGTAGGAAATCATATAAACTAGGCTAGGACTTGGAATGTAACTACTAGAAACTGTTCAACATTTTGGAAAATTATGTTACTGATGGCAACACCGCATCCCACACTATTTGAGTTGCTAATACACCTATATTGGTCTGCATTTACAGTCGTCACATTCATGGTGGTTCTTCGTATCAGTGCCAGCACCATTTAACTACTTCAGTACATTTCTAGTGTAGTCATGGACAAGCATTTATATGGCAATGTGTAATTATTACTTTATTTTAAGTTCTCTTTCTTCCTTCTATTCAAAATAAGGGAAGCATGTTGATTTTAAAAATTATGGATGTACTCTTATCTATGAATTTCATCTTAGAATCCAAAAGGCTCTTTTATTTGTTGAGATCCCATACCATTACATGCGGATTGTAATTTTTGAGGGTTTTTCTTGCTATTTTTTCTGATGTCTTTGGTCTGCTTCTTTCTAAACTCATATACATAATGAAAAAGTTACAGCTTGCTTCATTAATCTTTTTTAAGTACTGTTTTGAGGACTGGAGGTGAGATTAGGAGCCATGCCATTTTGCATCAGAATATTCTATTTATTTCTATAGGCTCCACTTTACAAAGTTGTTATCTTTCTCTTTCAGTTCTAATTCTCTCCTTAGTTGTTATTGCTGGTGAATTCTGGTTGCCATTCTTATTAGTACTATTTGTTTGATCACTTTGTTAGCTTTTGGAAGTAAGTTTGAGATTTTGCTTCACTCAGCTGAACGTGACAGTCTTTTTTTCTTAATTTTTTGATTATAGTTGACACACAAGTATACTTTCAGGTATACAACACAGTGATTCAACTTGACTATATGCTACACTCATCCTAAGTGTAGGTACCACCTGTCACCATGCAACACTATTACAATATCACTGACTGTATTCCTTATCCTGTGCCTTTTATTCCCATGACTTACTTATTCCATAACTGGTAGTCCGTATCTCCCATTCCCCTCTACCCATTTTGTCCATTTGACAGTCCTTTTTTTCTATGCTCTTTGGATGGAGTGCCTTTCCTCTCCTTTCAAGAGACCATCCCAATAAATATTTTTCTTAGTATTAAAGGGTGAGTTCTTCAACTACTTTGTGATGAATGAAAATTTCCTGTAAGCTTTTCTAATCTCAACTGCATTCTTCTTATAGCTATTAAGATATGGGAGTCTACTAAGGATCCATTACCATATCACTTTAAAAAATATTAGTTATTATTTATTGAGTGATGACAATGTGCCAGTCACTGTTCTAAGAGCTATACATCTATTATCTCATTAGTGTCATAACAATCCTATAGGGTATACACTATCTCCACAGGAAAGTGAGGTGTAGAAAAGTTACATACCAATCTGCCCAAACAGTTCATAGCTAGCAAGCAGCTAAGCAGAGATTTGTACCCTGATCATTTGATATCAAGGCCTGAGTTATTTATCTACTACCTTACTGTCTCCCAAGTTTTTAGGGCCTTCCTTTTCCCGCAAGGACTAACTGCTTTACTACAGATTTTTTGATTTCTACTTTCTCTTTACAGCCTACCCAAATGCTCAAGAAATATTTATTACTTAAATAATAAAGACAACTGCTTCTTTCACTGCTTCCCTCCATCTCTTTCAATGTGCCTTTTCTTTTAGCAACAAGAATGGCAAACTAAAACCCTAGATATCATTCTTACTCATTTCTGAGCAGTTAGAGGTAACTGCATTCTACAACTTAAAACAGCATGCTCAGCTTAATAGTTTTCACTTGTTCATTCTAAACCAAATGGTCCTAATATCACATTTGCTTTCATGGGGAAATTTTTTGTAAAAATGTTTAAGAATTAGTACTTCTCTTTCCCACTTCTGGCAGAACCAGCTCTATGGCCCCCAGGAGCTCAGATTACTAAGCCAGGGGAACCAGTAATACACCAGATCTATTCAAGCTACCTTGTGTCCACATCAGAACTTACTATTCTGTCTCTTACTTTGTCAGGTTTCTGACAACAAATTAGCAGGAGGTCAAGCATATCAACAGATTTTACGCTGTAGGCAGCATGCCTGATTTAGAGTGAAAGGTTAGTAGATATAATATGCTAACAGAGAAAAAGTTATTGCAGTTTCAGATATTACGACAGGCTGATGGTTTTGACATTATTTTGAGACAGGCTGGCCTCTGGCCTCACTTCAAGCCATACCCTGTAAGTAACATTAAATAATTTTTTTATGGATATGAAGGGATGTAAATAAGCATATAAAGATAAAGAAAAGAGAAACACAACCTTGAATTTTAAAATGAAAACAGGTATTTTTAGTAGCCTATGGTATAAGAACAGTGTAATAGAAATACAATGACTGTGGGAATTTAAGTCTATTAATGTAGACAACAATTGTTTATGGCAGAATTTATGTATATAAATGAACCCACTGTGGCAAAGAACGCTTATATATATGTAAGAGTGCCAGAGAAAAATGTACATGATAATTAAATGTGGATAATAAGTAGAAGTCAATTGTGAGGATAATGGTTTGGGTAGAGCAAATTTTTAAAAATATTTATAAAATTAAAAGATGAGATCTGAATTGAACTTGTTTACAAGAGAAACTGTTCAAGACTAAGAATCTACTTCGATTATTTACATTTTGATAAGAATGATGCAATGGAATCAAATGAAAACCGAGCTAATATATTTTGAAAATTACTTACACTGATGACTGATGAAGAAGTTGATAAGTTTAAACCTTCAAGATCAGCTATCAAGCTTGGAGAAAGAGCTGGCGTGGGAAATGCAACTGGAGTGGATACTGGGTTAACTGTAGGAAAAGGCCCAAATTAGCAAATGTGCATGAAAATTTAATTCATATTATTAAAAGCAACATTTTTATTTTGTTAGTAAATCTAATTAAATTACTTTGATTAATAAATCTATGACAATTCTACTTAACATCTTGACTTAGTTATTATCAAGTCATGGCAGTTATTAGTCTTAGCTTTCACTGGCAACTCCTATAACAAAATATAATGGTACAAATACTTTGAGTAATAATTTTTGAAAATTTTATCATATAATGTTATCACTAACATTATCACCCAGTAACCTCACTAAAACTAAAAAAAAAGGTAAAGAAACATTTTTTCCCCAGCTAATATAAAGAACAACAGCTTTCAAGAGTTCTCCAGCAGAATCAGAAGTCTCAAAGGGGTATTTATATCCGTTCTCTGTTTTATTCTCCACTATAATAATTACAGGGGTAATTACAGGGTCCTAACTCCCTTCTACTTATACTTCGTCACCAAAAGCTATGTACCAGATAGAAATTTTTTATTCTAAAACCACTATATACACGAGATCATGCAGGTGAAAATCTGAAAATTTTTGAAAAAGTACAGATCTCATCCTCCCCTGCTTAAGATTCTTCAGAGGCTCACAAGTACCTACAAGATAAAAGTCCAATTCCTTAACAAAGTGCACAAGGTTCTCTATGCTCTAGCTTGGCACTGTCCATTATAGTAGCCACTAGCACATAAACCTAATGTACTCTTGAAATATGGCTAGTATGACTAAAGAATTGTACTTCACAGTTTAATTAACTTAAATTTAAATGTAAGAGCTATGTGTGGCCAGTTGGTATTATACTGGGTAGCAGATCTATCTCTAATTTTATTGGCAACTCCTATCTTCAGGCCCTACCGATTAACAGTTTCCAGTATCTTGTTCCCAATATCTTCTATTCTCTTTACCTGGAAGGTTCTTCTCTGCCTTGTTTACCTTGTAACTGCTACACATTATGGTACCGCTTGGAAGGAAAGCACAAGCTGACTCACCAAAACACAGCTTCTAAATTGCCTTCTTTGTTCTACAGATAAACTTGGACATGCTTCTACAACCATACCTCTCTTCTAATACAAATCTGTGTCTTTTTATTTTTTATTTCTACTAGTCTGCTAATGCATTAATTTTTAGTGCTTAGAAACTGCTTGACTGTTGAGTGAAAAAAATTAAAAATGTGGAATGAGTTTTATCTTTCAACAAACGCACTTCAAAATAAGAGCATAAAGGAAGTAACATTTATTTAACAGGACTTTTCAAACTATCTTTTTCTCATTTAGTCTCACAATACCCTGTAGTTAGGCAGAAAAAATAATTCAGAAAGTTAGGAATAAAAAAATGATATTGCCCGAAAAAGAAAATTTTCAAAGAAGTCTGAAATAAAATTTCACCATAGATAATAGAAAAAGCAGAGTGGAGACTGGGTGGAAGAGGGAATGGAGCCCTTGCTTTCTCCCTTGCTCCTTCAGTGTGCCTGAAACACTGCTACAAATCCCCAGGCTTCCTCAGATCTACGCTGAAAACCAACATACAGTTAGCAAGTGTCACAGGGATTTGGGGGTGGGGGGATCAATGGGGATATGGTGGTAAAGGAAGACCTTACGAATGGGAGGAATGAAGCTCAGTTTTTAAGTAAGGGCAGACTTTAAATAAGAGCAAAGAAGAAGCTGGTGACTTAGTAGGTGAAATATTACTGTGAACAGAGGCTGAGAGGTGGGAACGTGGAAAACTGAGGAAGTTATTTTTATCCTCTACAACAAAGGGAGCTGTTAAAAATACTGAAAAGAGCAACAATATATGTACTGCTCCTTATCAGTACAAGGGACAAAAATCAAAGGAGGAGCAATCAGGTTGGCAGGAGGAGGAATACAATAATTCAGGCATGACATGAAAAGGGCTAAAAACAAAAGGTGAGGTAGAAAAAAAATTTATATTAAAGACACTGTAAACTGAGGCACAGGGAGATTATGTCTTGGAAAGATCACAGAACAAGTGAATGGAAGAACCACTGTGGGACCAGGAACTGGTTCTTTTATCTTGGATCAATATGTTGCATTTCCAAAAGTCACTTTTTTGGTAGGTTCTAAATATTTGTCCATCCATCCAAAATATTAGATACCCATGTAAGGAAAAATATTGAGTAAGAAAGCCTCTGATTTCAACTATGGCTTGGCCCAAAGACACACAGAGGAAAAAAGACATCAAAAGCCAGAGGAAAATTCACACTAAAGTTTGACTTAAGGAAAAAAAAAAAAAAAGGAAGAGACTTTTAGTATCATTTCAGGAGAAGGTTTAGGTACTAAAGAAATGACTATACATCTGTTTCCAGGTCTGGCAAGATAGAAGCTTGCACTGAAAATTTATCCAAAAATGGATTCTGAGGTTAGTTGACTATGTTTAAGTATTTAATTAATGCATTAAAAAAATGATTCTACTAGTTAAAAAAAAAAATAACCTGGCATACAAATGAAAACCAGGTATCATTTCTACCCACTGACTTGGCAAAGGCAATTTTTAGATTCAGCATCAGTAAGGGGATCAGGAATCAGTACTCTCATACTAATACTGTGTAAGCTGGTACAAGCTTTGGGAAAGGCAATCTTAGACAACTAAATTCTTCAAAGCCTTTGCCCCAGCAATTCTATTCCTGGGGATTTATCTTAATGAAACAGTTGGGGAGATAATGAAATAATATACTTATGATGTGTATTGCTTCACTAACGATGAAGACAAAAAAATGAAAACAAGTTAAATTTCCAATAATAGTAAAACTGTTAAATATAATTTATTACAACAATATAAAAGATAACCATGAAGTCATTAAAAAATGAAACTGTTAAAGAACATCTATGGCAGGGCAAGGAATGTGTATGATTAATAGAGAAGTAAATGATAAGAGTATCCCACTATGATCACACTTAGGGGCAGAGGGGATTTGCATATGAAAAGATCTGAACTGGCATGCCAGATGGTAAACCCAAGATATTTGGATTACAAATCCATTTTCTTCTTTTTATTTTTAAAACTTTCTGAGAAATTGGGACGCCTGGGTGGCTCAGTTGGTTGGACGACTGCCTTCGGCTCAGGTCATGATCCCGGAGTCCCGGGATCGAGTCCCGCATCGGGCTCCCAGCTGCATGGGGAGTCTGCTTCTCCCTCTGACCTTCTCCTCGCTCATGCTCTCTCTCACTGTCTCTCTCTCTCAAATAAATAAATAAAATCTTAAAAAAAAAAAAAAACTTTCTGAGAAACACTTTTTTCTTTACTAAAGTACAACTGACACTTGAACAACACAGGTTTGAATTGTGCAGGTCCACTTATGGACAGATTTTAAGTATAATGCTAAAAATGTATTTTCTCTTCCTTATGATCTTCTTAATACCATTTGTTTTTATTTTAAGAATATGTTATATAATACATATAACATACAAAATATGTGTAATTGGCTGTTTACACTATCAGTAAGGCTTCCAGTTAAGAGTAGGCTATTAATAGTTAAATTTTGGGGGAGTCAAAAGTGACAGGTGGTTGTTAGTGCCCCTTAACCCAAACATTGTTCAAGGGTCAACTATATATTTAATTATAAAATAATTATACAATTACTCTTCTGATCAAACTTTTGCCTCAAAACTTAATGATACATCAAAGTTTTAATATATACTGGTTTAATATGAAGTTATTTAAACAGTTAAATGTAATTCCTTGCTGCTGCACCATTGTTACCATCATCTCCATCACAGATAACACCCTTATATAATGCTTATCATGTGCCCAGCAGAGTTTTAAGTGCTTTTACATTTATCAACTCATTTAATCCATTTATGACTCCTAAAAGTTTTACTATTATCCCTATTTTATAGATTAAAGCAAAAGCACAAAGAGATTAAGTAACTTGTCCAAGATTACCCAGCTCCGTAATTAGAAGGAAAAGAGCACCTGGGTGACTGAGTCAGTTAAGTGTCTGCCTTTGGCATAGGTCATGATCCAGGGTCCTGGGATCTGGGTCGGGCCCCTTGCTCAGGAGGTAGTCTGCTTCTCCCTCTCCCTCTGTACCCTCATACCACCATGCTATCTCTCTCGCTCTGTGCTCTTTTTCAAATAAAAAAAATCTTAAAAAAGCAAGAACAGCATGAGATTTAAACTCAGACACTCCAGCTCCATTGTCCTCTTAGCCACTCCACTCCAATGCCTCTACTACAATTTATTCATCAATATGATATCACAGATCATAAGGCTTATCTGGAGCATCATTACTGGTGGCTGATAAAATTTTAAGAAGAGTTAGTTGTACCAATAGTATAATTACATAGGTATATATTTCTTATAAAAAAACACTGGAGTGTGATTGTTGCTTTATGATCATCCTATCAAGATCACATGGTATGGAGTACTAAAAGATCTCTTCGCTTGCAGAAATATAAAATAGCCAAGGAACTTTCAAACTGTAACGGTTCTCAAGAAACAGAATTCCCTGGGTAGGGAAAATGTATGCATTTAGAATCTCCAGCATGTAGCAGATTACTTGTATCAGAGCAAGCATTCAATAAATGTTTTCTGAATGAAGACATAGATAAATTCAATACTAGAAGTTTTCTTCGTATAGGGAATAGATAACTGTGGATTATGATGTGCCTTTTAGATAAAACTAAAGGAATGTTTCTGACCCTCTTTCAAAATTAATCTAATTCTCACAGCCGAGAACTCAAGCTACTGGAGAGTGACCTTTTACTTTCTGATCCACAAACTGTTTACCATGGACAATGGAGAACTACTGTAGGCTAATAAGCAACAGAAATGAAGTCAGTATCTTAAGAACCATTGTCAACAAAGCTTTTCTCCTGTACACTCCATTTATCTCTATCACTAAGCTCAGATCAGTTCTTCCACAAGGCCTTTATAGTTTTTTAATTGGTTTTTGTCTCCCTCCTCATTTATTGACACTTTGTGCCTCTACTGTTCAGGTATCTGTGCCCTAGACTAGATATTAGTCCCTGGAATAAAAGGACTAATTTATTGGTTCCAGCCAACAAAAAGGGGTATTAACAAAGTACCCTTAAACTTACCAGACAATCTGCAAATATTTGCTGAACTGAGAGGGAGGCCTTAAGTGTCATTTCTGACAAAAGCAGAATAAAAATATTTTAAATAGTTCTCAGATATTAAAAACAAACAGAAATATACCCTATGTTGAGTTAAAATTTAAGTTAGGATGAAATTTCATTCCAAGTAAAAAAAATCCCAAGTATTTTTACAGTAACAGTATTCATCATGAACCTGTGTCCACCATGAACCATGTGTTCTGGATGCTATCATTAATCGGTATGATTCTCTCTGAGAGACTGAATAAATCCATTGATAAGTGGTGGATAAAAAATCAGACAAAATTTGAGAATGCATAAGCTCATGCAAATGGAAACAATACACAGGATACCTTTTCCTTGACTGTGTAGGATTTTTCCCCTTTATGTGGGACAGTAGTTATTTGTGACCTAAGAGTAATTTTGGAAAAATTTCTCTATCAATTCCAAAGCTTAGCTGTACTGAACTGAAATTTCGTTTGTTCACAATAAAAGTGCAGTGAATCTGAAAAAAAAAAACCTTATGCTTAAATTCTTAAAACTTAGTGATTAAGAAAACTTTGCTACTACATATAAAAACATACTTTAAAAAAATAATCAAATAATAAAAATTATATCATTTTCCATGTTTCAATTTTTCCTTCACTGCCAGGAAATGCAGAGGAATGAGACTGGTATATTTTGGAAATGCAAAGGAGTACAATGAATAAGACATAGGGAGGAGTCAGATGACCCAAAGGTCTTAGAAACCTAAAAATATGGACTTTAACTATAAAATTAAGACATTAAATGAAAAGGTCTAAAAAAAGAAAGGAGTAATATCAGATTTTCCTATTTTTTTTTAAAGATTTTATTTATTTATTTGACAGACAGAGATCACAAGTAGGCAGAGAGGCAGACAGAGAGAGGGGGAAGAAGGCTCCGTGCTGAGCAGAGAGCCCGATGAGGGGCTCGATCACACGACCCTGAGATCATGACCTGAGCTGAAGGCAGAGGCTCAACCACTGAGCCACCCAGGCACCCCCGGATTTTCCTATTTTGTCTGTAGGATAAATTCCTAGAAAAGAATTGTTATATCAAAGGGTGTGTGCAACTTGAGTTTTGACAAATATTGCTAATATGACTCTAAAAGCTTCACCTATTTTTATTTCTATCAAAAACATGTGCAGGGTGCCTGTTTCTCCAAACCTTAGCAACACTGGATGTTGCTTTAAAATCATTGCCAATAGGTAAAAAATGATGTAAACCTGTAAATATCTGCCAATAGCAAAAAATGATGCAAATTTGACTTGAACTTTATTTTATTCAAGTGTATATCATAGCAATTTGGTATGTTTATACATTACAGAATGATCCCATAACAACTCTAATTACTATCTGTCACCATGCAAAGTTTTTATAACACTGTTATTATTGACTATATTCCCTATGCTGCACCTTAGTTACATTCCCATGACTTATTTATAACGAAGTTTGTACCTTTTAATCCCCTTTGCATATTTTACCTGCCCCCCCAAACCCTTCCTATTCTGGTAACCAACAGTTTGTTTTCTGTATCTGAGTCTGTTTCTGTGTATGTTCATTTATTTTCTTCTCAAATTCCACATATAAGTGAAATCATATAGTATTTGTATTTCTCTCAGTCATTTCACTTAGCATAATGTCCCCTAGGTCCATCCATGTTGTTGACAAGATTTCATTTTTTTATAGCTGAGTGTGTATGTGCATGTGTATATCACATCACTTCTTCTATATCCATTTATCTATCAGTGGACAGTTAAGTTGCTTCCATAGCTTGGCTAATGCAAATAAGTCTGCAAATAACACAGGGATGCATATATTTTTAGATAAATACCCAAATCTACGACTGCTAGATAATACGGTATTTCTATTTTTAAGTTTTTGAAGAATTTTCATACTGTTTACCGTAATGGTTGTACCTATATATATCTATGAACAGTGTATGAGGATTCCCTTGCCTTACTTCTTCACCAATACTTGTTATTTTTTCTTTTAAATAAGAGCTAATCTGACAAGTGTCAGGTAATAGTTCATTGTAGGTTTTTTGGTTTGTTTTACTTGAAACCAATTAATTCTTCTAAAGTTTTTATTTTAATCACCAGCACTCATCACTACAAGTGCACTCTTAATCCTCAACGCTTATTTTACCCATCCTCCCAGCCACCTCCCCTCTGATAACCATCAGTTTGTTCTCTCTAGTTGAGGGATTGTTTCTTGGTCTCTCTTCTTTTTCCCCTTTGCTAATTTGTTTTTAAAATTCTATATATGAGTGAAATCATATGGTATTTCTTTCTCTGAATGTATTATTTCACTTAGCATTATATTCTCCAGCTCCAGCCATGTTGTTGAAAATGGCAAAATTTTGTTTTTATTTATGGCTGAATAATATTCCTCTGTGTGTGTGAGTGTGTGTGTGTACACATATATACCACATCTTCTTTGTCCAGTCATCAATCAATGGACACTTGAGTGGCTTCCATAATTTGGCTATTGTAAATAATGCTACTATAAGCAGGGGTGCATGTATCCCTCTGAATTAGTGTTTTTGTTTTATCTGGGTAAATACCTACTAGCAGGATTGCTGGATCATAGGGTAGTTCTATTTTTAATTTTTTGAAGAAGCTCCATACTATTTTCCAGAGTGGCTATACCAGAGTGCATGCGGGTTTGTTTTACTCCACATCCTCACCAATACTTTGTTGTTTCTTGTGTTTTTCATTTTAGCCATTCTGACAGGTGTGAGGTGATATCTCATTGCAGTTTTGATTTGCTTTTAATAAGTGATAATCAACACCTTTTCATGTGTCTGTTGGTCATCTGTGTAACTTATTTGGAAAAATGTCTATATAAGTCTTCAGCCCATTTTCTAATCAGGTTGTTTCTTCTTATTATTATTATTTTTTAAGATTTATTTGAGAGAGAGAGAGAGTGTGCACGTGAGTTGGGGGAGGGACAAAGGGAATGAATCTTCAAGCAGACTCCTTGATGAGCATGGAGACTGAGGCAGAGCTCATGACCCATGAGATCATGACCTGAGGTGAAATCAAGAGCTGGAAGCTTAACTGAATGAGCCACCCAGGTGCTCCAATCAGGTTGTTTGTTTCTTTTAACACTAAGTCAGCTAAGTTCTTCATATATTTTAGATATTAACCCCTCATTGGATGCATGTTTTACAAACATCTTCTTCCACTCAGTAGAATGTCTTTTCGCTTGGCTGATGGTTTCTGTGCTAAAGCTTTTTTGATAATAATGTCATTTGTTTACTTTAGCTTTTGTTGCCCTTATCTGAGGAGACTGGTCCAAAAATATACTAAGACTGGTGTGGAGAGCTTACTGTTTATGTTTTCTTCTAAGAGTTTTATGGTTTGGATCTTACATTCAAGTCTTGAATCCATTTTGAATTTACTTCATATATGGTATAAGATAGTGGTCCAGTTTCATTCTTTAGCATGTAGCTATCCAATTTTCCCACACCATTTATTGAAGAGACTGCCCTTCCCATGTATATTCATGTCTCCTTTGTCTTAGATTACTTGGCCATATACACGTGGGTTTATTTCTGGGTTCTGTATTTTATCCTACTGATCTGTCTCTGCTTTTGTACCAGTATTACAGTTTTGATTATTACAGCTCTGTAGAATACTTTGAAATCAGGGAGTACAGTGCCTCCAGCTTTGTTTTCTTTTTTCTTTAAAAATTTTTTTTATGTAAATTAAGTTTGGTTAATATATAGGTTATTAATTTCAAGGAAAGAATTTAGTGATTCATCAGTTGCATATAACACCTAGTGCTTATCACATTAAGTGCCCTCCTCAGTGCTTATCACATTAATTGCCCATCGTCCAATTACCCCACCCTTCCATCTCCCCTTCAGCAACCCTCAGTTTATTCCCTAGAGTTAAGAGTCTCTTATGGTTTGCTTCCCTCTCTGTTTTTATCTAATTTTATTTTTCCTTCCCTTCCCCATGTTCATTTGTTTCTTAAATTCTACATTAAAGTGAAATCATATGGTATTTGTCTTTCTCTGACTTATTTTGCTTAGCATAATACCCTGTAGTTCCATCTGCATCATGGCAAATGGCAAAATTTCATTCTTTTTGTTGGCCGAGTAATATCCCATTGTATGTATACACACCACATCTTCTTTTTTTTTTTTTTTTTTTTTTTAAAGATTTTATTTATTTATCTGACAGAGAGAGACCAAGCAGGCAGAAAGGCAGGCAGAGAGAGAGAGAGGAGGAAGCAGGCTCCCTGCCAAGCAGAGAGCCCGATGCGGGACTCGATCCCAGGACCCTGAGATCATGACCTGAGCCAAAGGCAGAGGCTTAACCCACTGAGCCACCCAGGTGCCCCTACACACCACATCTTCTTTATCCATTCATTTGTTGATGGACATCAGCTTTGTTCTTTTTTAAGAGTGCATTGGCAACTTGGAATCTTCGGTGGTTTCATACAAAGTTCAAAATTCTTTGCTCTATTTCTGCAAAAAATGTCATTGGTATTTTGACAGGGAATTTATTCAATCAATATATTACTTTTGGTAGTATGAACATTTTTAACAAGATGAATTCTTCCAATCCATAAGCATGGTATATCTTTTCTTTTATTTGTGTTTTATTTGTGTTTTCTTCAATTGCTTTCAGCAATGTCTTAAAGTTTTCAGAGTACAGGTCTTTCAATTCCCGGCTTAAATTTATTCCGGGATGCCTGGGTGGCTCAGATGGTTAAGGGCTGCCTTTAGCTCAGGTTATGATTCTGGGGGAATAAATAAATAAAGTCCCACATCAGGCTCCTTGCCTGGTGGGGAGCCTGCTTCTCTCTCTCCCTCTGCCTGCTTGTGCCTCTCTCTGTCTCTGTCAAATAAATAAATTAAATCTTTAAAAAAATTTATTCCTAGGTATTTTATTATTTTTGATGCACTTACAAATGGGATTGCTCTCTTAAATTCTGATAGCTCATTGTTAATGTAGAGAAATGCAATGAATTTCTCTGTGTTAAATTCATATTCAGTGATTTTACTCAATTCATTTATTAGTTCTAAAAGTTTTTTTGGTGGAGTCTTTACGTTTTCTATATATAGTATCCTATCACCTGCAAATGGTTTCACTTTTTCCTTTCAAATTTAGATGATTCCTATTTCTTTTTCCTGCCTGACTGCTGAGGCTTTCAGTACAATGATGAAAAAGTGGCAAAAGTGGGCATATTTGTCTTGTTCCTAATCTTAGAGGAAAAGCTTTAAGTTTCTCAAAAGTTGCATATGATGTTAACAGTAGGTCTGTCAGATACAGCTTTTATTATGTTGGGGTACATTCCTTCTATACCCATTCTGTTAAGAATTTTTAATCATAAATGGATGCTGAATTTTATCAAATGCTTTTTCTGCATCTACTGAGGTGATCATATGATTTTTATCCTTTTTGTTAATGTAGTGTATCATGTGAAACTATCTGCCGATGTAGAACCATCCTTGCATCCCTGGAATAAATCCTGCTTAATCGTGGTATATGATCTTTTTAATGTATTATTGAACTGAGTTTGCTAATATTTTGTTGAGAATTTTTGCATGTATATTCACTGTGGATACTGGCCCCAAATTTTTGTATTTAGGGTATCTCTGCCTGGTTTTGGTATAAAGGTAATACTGGCCTTGTAAGTTTGGTAGTATTCCTTCCTCTTCAATGTTTTGGAATAATTTGAGAAGGATAGGTACTAACTCTTGTTGAAATATTTGGTAGAATTTACCTGTAAAGCTGCCTGATTCTGGACTTTCATTTTTGGGGAGTTTTAAAATTACTGATTCAATTTCATTACTTGTAATTAGCCTACTCAGATTTTCAATTTCTTCATGATTCAGTCTTAGAAGGTTGTGTTTCTTGGAATCCATTTCTTTTAATTGTTCATAGGGTCTAATTTTACGTTTAATTTCTTTTTGCTAAGTACTTCCTGTAATTTCTCTATATTAAGAATTTGTGAGAGAGGAGTTAAGATGGCAAAGAAGTAGCAGGCTGAGACTACTTCAGCTAGCAGGAGATCAGCTAGATAGCTTATCTATAGATTGCAAACACCCACAAATCCATCGGCAGATCGAAGAGAAGAAGAACAGCAATTCTAGAAACAGAAAAACAACCACTTTCTGAAAGGTAGGACTGGCGGAGAAGTGAATCCAAAGCGATGGGAAGATAGACCCCGGGGCGCGGCTCACGGCAAGCGGCAGAGCAACGAAGCAAAAAATCAGGACTTTTAAAAGTCTGTTCTGCTGAGGGACATCGCTCCAGAGGCTAAACCGGGGCGAAGCCCATGTGGGGTCAGCGTGGCCTCAGGTCCCGCAGGGTCACAGAAGGATCGGGGGTGTCTGAGTGTCGCAGAGCTTACGGGTATTAGAAAGGGGAAGCCGGCTACAGAGACAGAGCCAACAGTGAGCTCACAGCTCGGGGGTACCTTGAACTAGTCGCAGCCTCAGTGAGCTTGGAGCACGGCCGGATGTCAGGAAGACGGGAGTAACTGGGCGCTGTTCTCTGAGGGCGCACAGAGGAGTGGGGTCCCGGGCTCTCAGATCCTCCAGGCCGGAGACCAGGAGGCCGCCATTTGTATTCCCGACCTCCGGAACTCTACAAAAAGCGCTCAGGGAACAAAAGCTCCTGAAAGCAAACCCGAGCAGATTACTCAGCTCAGCCCCTGGTGAGGGCGGTGCAATTCTGCCTGGGGCAAAGACACATGAGAATCACTACAACAGGCCCCTCCCCCAGAAGATCAACAAGAAATCCAGCCAAGACCAAGTTCACCTAACAAGGAGTGTGGTTTCAATACCAAG
Source organism: Mustela erminea (assembly GCF_009829155.1). NCBI lineage: Eukaryota > Metazoa > Chordata > Mammalia > Carnivora > Mustelidae > Mustela > Mustela erminea. The sequence continues at coordinate 61,331,801 of NC_045616.1, read as the reverse complement.
GAGAGCAGCAGAATTCCAGAGGAGGAGAAAGCAAAGCACGGAACTCATGGCTTTCTCCCTATGATTCTTTAGACTTGCAGTTAATTTAATTTTTTTTTCTTTTTCATTTTTTTTCTCTTCTTCTGCTAAAATTTTTTTAACTTTTACCCTTTTCTTTTTTAACGTTTTTAAACAGTTTATCTAATGTATATATATATTTTCTTTTTTATACTTTGCTTTATTCATTTTCTTTTTTTTAATTCTTTTCTTTTCGTTCTATTTTTTTTTTCTTTCTTTCTTTCTGAATCTCTTTTTATCCCCTTTCTCCCCCCTCACGATTTGGGATCTCTTCTGATTTGGTTAAAGCATATTTTCCTGGGGTTGTTGCCACCCTTTTAGTATTTTACTTGCTCCTTCATATACACTTATCTGGACAAAATGACAAGGCGGAAAAATTCTCCACAAGAAAAAAGAAAAAGAGGCAGTACCGAAGGCTAGGGACCTAATCACTACAGACATTGGTAATATGTCAGATCTAGAGTTCAGAATGACAATTCTCAAGGTTCTAGCCGGGCTCGAAAAAGGCATGGAAGATATTAGAGAAACCCTCTCGGGAGATATAAAAGCCCTTTCTGGAGAAATAAAAGAACTAAAATCTAACCAAATTGAAATAAAAAAAGCTATTAATGAGGTGCAATAAAAAATGGAGGCTCTCACTGCTAGGATAAATGAGGCAGAAGAAAGAATTAGCGATATAGAAGACCAAATGACAGAGAATAAAGAAGCTGAGCAAAAGAGGGACAAACAGCTACTGGACCACGAGGGGAGAATTCAAGAGATAAGTGACACCATAAGAAGAAACAACATTAGAATAATTGGGATTCCAGAAGAAGAAGAAAGAGAGAGGGGAGCAGAAGGTATACTGGAGAGAATTATTGGGGAGAATTTCCCCAATATGGCAAAGGGAACGAGCATCAAAATTCAGGAGGTGCAGAGAATGCCCCTCAAAATCAATAAGAATAGGCCCACACCCCATCACCTAACAGTAAAATTTACAAGTATTAGTGACAAAGAGAAAATCCTGAAAGCAGTTCGGGAAAAGAAGTCTGTAACATACAATGGTAAAAGTATTAGATTGGCAGCAGACTTATCCACAGAGACCTGGCAGGCCAGAAAGAGCTGGCATTATATTTTCAGAGCACTAAAGAAGAAAAACATGCAGCCAAGAATACTATATCCAGCTAGGCTATCATTGAAAATAGAAGGAGAGATTAAAAGCTTCCAGGACAAACAAAAAAAGAAAAAATTTGCAAACACCAAACCAGCTCTACAGGAAATATTGAAAGGGGTCCTCTAAGCAAAGAGAGAGCCTACAAGTGGTAGATCAGAAAGGAACAGAGACCATATACAGTAACAGTCACCTTACAGGCAATACAATGGCACTAAATTCATATCTCTCAATAGTTACCCTGAATGTTAATGGGCTAAATGTCCCAATCAAAAGACAGAGGGTATCAGAATGGATAAAAAAAAAAATAACCATCTACGTGTTGCCTACAAGAAACTCATTTTAAGCCCGAAGACACCTCCAGATTTAAAGTGAGGGGGTGGAAAAGAATTTACCATGCTAATGGCCATCAGAAGAAAGCAGGAGTGACAATCCTTATATCAGATCAATTAGATTTTAAGCCAAAGAATATAATAAGAGATGAGGAAGGACACTCAAAGGGTCTGTCCAACAAGAAGATCTAACAATTTTAAATATCTATGCCCCCAACATGGGAGCAGCCAACTATATAAACCAATTAATAACAAAATCGAAGAAACATATTAACAATACTACAATAATAGTAGGGGATCATCCAAGCAAAAGATCAACAAGGAAATAAAGGCCTTAAACGACACACTGGACCAGATGGACATCACAGAAATATTCAGAACATTTCATCCCAAAGCAACAGAATACACATTCTTCTCTAGTGCACACGGAACATTCTCCAGAATAGATCACATCCTCAGTCCTAAATCAGGACTCAACCTGTATCAAAAGATTGGGATCATTCCCTGCATATTTTCAGACTACAATGCTCTGAAGCTAGCACTCAGCCAAAAGAGGAAGTTTGGAAAGAACCCAAATACATGGAGACTAAACAGCATCCTTCTAAAGAATGAATGGGTCAACCGGGAAATTAAAGAAGAATTGAAAAAAATCATGGAAACAAATGATAATGAAAACACAACGGTTCAAAATCTGTGGGACACAACAAAGGCAGTCCTGAGAGGAAAATATATAGCGGTACAAGCCTTTCTCAAGAAACAAGAAAGGTCTCAGCTACACAACCTAACCCTACACCTAAAGGAACTGGAGAAAGAACAAGAAAGAAACCCTAAGCCCAGCAGGAGAAGAGAAATCATAAAGATCAGAGCAGAAATCAATGAAATAGAAACCAAAAAAACAATAGAACAAATCAACGAAACTAGGAGCTGGTTCTTTGAAAGAATTAATAAAATTGATAAACCCCTGGCCCGACTTATCAAAAAGAAAAGAGAAAGGATCCAAATAAATAAAATCATGAATGAAAGAGGAGAGATCACAACTAACACCAAAGAAATAAAAACTATTATAAGAACATACAATGAATAACTCTATGCCAATAAATTTGACAATCTGGAAGAAATGGATGCATTCCTAGAAACATATAAACTACCACAACTGAACCAGGAAGAAATAGAAAGCCTGAAAAGACCCATAACCAGTAAGGAGATTGAAACAATCATTAAAAATCTCCAAACAAAAGCCCAGGGCCAGATGGCTTCCCGGGGGAATTCTACCAAACATTTAAAGAAGAACTAATTCCTATTCTCCTGAAACTGTTCCAAAAAATAGAAATGGAAGGAAAACTTCCAAACTCATTTTATCACCTTGATCCCAAAACCAGACAAGGATCCCATCAAAAAAGAGAGCTATAGACCAATATCCTTGATGAACACAGATGCAAAAATTCTCACCAAAATACTAGCCAATAGGATTCAACAGTACATTAAAAGAATTATTCACCACGACCAAGTGGGATTTATTCCAGGGCTGCAAGGTTGGTTCAACATCCGCAAATCAATCAATGTGATACAACACATCAATAAAAGAAAGAACAAGAACCATATGATACTCTCAATAGATGCTGAAAAACCATTGGACAAAGTACAGCATCCCTTCCTGATCAAAACTCTTCAAAGTGTAGGGATAAGAGGGCACATACCTCAATACTATCAAAGCCATATATGAAAAACCCACTGCAATTATCATTCTCAATGGAAAAAAACTGAAAGCTTTTCCGCTAAGGTCAGGAACATGGCAGGGATGTCCATTATCACCACTGCTATTCAACATAGTACTAGCAGTCCTAGTCTCAGCAATCAGACAACAAAAGGAAATTAAAGGCATCCAAATTGGCAAAGAAGAAGTCAAACTATCACTCTTCGCAGATGATATGATACTATATGTGGAAAACCCAAAAGACTCCACTCCAAAACTGCTAGAAATTGTACAGGAATTCAGTAAAGTGTCAGGATATGAAATCAATGCACAGAAATCAGTTGCATTTCTCTACACCAACAACAAGACAGAAGAAAGAGAAATCAAGGAGTCAATCCCATTTACAATTGCACCCAAAACCATAAGATACCTAGGAATAAACCTAACCAAAGAGGCACAGAATCTATACTCAGAAAACTATGAAGTACTCATGAAAGACACTGAGGAAGACACAAAGAAATGGAAAAATGTTCCATGCTCCTGGATTGGAAGAATAAATATTGTGAAAATGTCTATGCTACCTAAAGCAATCTACACATTTAATGCAATTCCTATCAAAGTACCATCCATCTTTTTCAAAGAAATGGAACAAATAATCCTAAAATTTATAGGGAACCAGAAAATACCTCGAATAGCCAAAGGAATATTGAAAAAGAAAGCCAAAGTTGGTGGCATCACAATTCTGGACTTCAAGCTCTATTACAAAGCTGTCATCATCAAGACAGCATGGTACTGGCACAAAAACAGACACATAGATCAATGGAACAGAATAGAAAGCCCTAAAATAGACCCTCAACTCTGGTCAACTAATCTTCGACAAAGCAGGAAAGAATGTCCAATGGAAAAAAGACAGCCTCTTCAATAAATGGTGTTGGGAAAATTGGATAGCCACATGCAGAAAAATGAAATTGGACCATTTCCTTACACCACACACAAAAATAGACTCAAATGGATGAAGGACCTCAATGTGAGAAAGGAATCCATCAAAATCCTTGAGGAGAACACAGGCAGCAACCTCTTCGACTTCAGCCGCAGCAACATCTTCCTAGGAACATCGCCAAAGGCAAGGGAAGCAAGGGCAAAAATGAACTATTGGGATTTTATCAAGATCAAAAGCTTTTGCACAGCAAAGGAAACAGTTAACAAAACCAAAAGACAACTGACAGAATGGGAAAAGATATTTGCAAATGACATATCAGATAAAGGACTAGTGTCCAAAATCTATAAAGAACTTAGCAAACTCAACAACCAATGAACAAATAATCCAATCAAGAAATGGGCAGAGGACATGAACAGACATTTCTGCAAAGAAGACATTCAGATGGCCAGCAGACACATGAAAAAGTGCTCCATATCACTTTGCATCAGGGAAATACAAGTCAAAACCACAATGAGATATCACCTCACACCAGTCAGAATGGCTAAAATTAACAAGTCAGGAAATGACAGATGCTGGCGAGGATGTGGAGAAAGGGGAACCCTCCTACACTGTTGGTGGGAATGCAAGCTGGTGCAACCACTCTGGAAAACAGCATGGAGGTTCCTCAAAATGTTGAAAATAGCACTGCCCTATGACCCAGCAATTGCACTACTGGGTGTTTACCCTAAAGATACAAGCATAGTGTCCGAAGGGGCATGTGCACCCGAATGTTTATAGCAGCAATGTCCACAATAGCCAAACTATGGAAAGAACCTAGATGTCCATCAACAGATGAATGCATAAAGAAGATGTGGTATATATACAAAATGGAATACTATGCAGCCATCAAAAGAAATGAAATCTTGCCATTTGCAACAACATGGATGGAACTAAAGCGTTATCATGCTTAGCGAAATAAGTCAAGCAGAGAAAGATGACTATCATATGATCTCCCTGATATAAGGAAGTGGTGATGCAACATGAGGGCTTAAGGGGGTAGGAGAAGAATAAATGAAACAAGTTGGGATTGGCAGGGAGACAAACCATAAGTGACTCTTAATCTCACAAAACAAACTGAGGGTTGCTGGGGGGAGGGGGTTTGGGAGAAGGTGGGGTGGGGTTATGGACATTGGGGAGGGTATGTGCTCTGGTGAGTGCTGTGAAGTGTTAAACCTGGTGATTCACAGACCTGTACCCCTGGGGATAAGAATATATGTTTATAAAAAATTAAAAAATTAAAAAAAAAAAATTTGCCATGACAACTGAAGACAGGCCAGGTAAATAATATAAATAGAACAGTTTTATTTATGACATATTGAGACAATCTAAAACCATAACTTACCTCTAGTATGGAAAAATTAAACTGCAAAATGACAGTGGCTTACTTAATATTTATGGCATTTTACTTGTTATTTTTTCTGTGCAAAATCTACTCCCAATAAAGTTAGTTCCATTAACTTTTTCACAATGCATAAGTATTTAAAAGGAGATGATGAATATAACTTTTGCACACTTGGGTAAGTGTATGTATAAGATTCTAAATTCTTATAAGTAGATCTGCTAAGAGAAAGACTTTTTGTAGTTAAAATATTGATAACTATTGCTACACTGGTATTCAAAAGCTTTGCATCCATTTCTGTTCCTACCAAAAGTGTGGCAAGTAGAACATAGTAGTGTCCTTTATATTTCCAATTACTTTCCTAATTCCCCACTTCCTAAGTTAGATGTTTCAATCTCTATAATCAACAATTAACAATGTAGAAGTTGTGAGATATGGATAATTATTTACTAAACAAGTATAAATTATTAAAGCAAAAGATCTTAAAATGAATTTTGAGTACTTTTATTTGACCAGTTATCTTTATTCATTTGATAAAAAACTGCTAACTTGACTAGATGATAGAAAAAATACTAACAGAACTAATTTCTAAAACTTTGTCTTTTTCATCTATAAACTTTTCATAATAGAAACAGACATATTTTGAGACATGTAAATAAAAGGTACCATAAAAATAAAAATACTACTATTGGGGTACCTGGGTGGTTCAGTCGGTTAAGTGTCCAACTCTTGATTTCGGCTCAGGTCATATCTCAGGGTTGGGAGATTGAACCCCATGTTGGGCTCTGCCTGGGTAAGGAGTCTGCTTAAGGACTCTGCCTAAGATTCTCTCTTGCCCTCAGTTCCTCCCTGCCATTCCCCTCCCCTGTAAGTGTGTGCCTCTTTTTCAAAAAACACAAACAAAAAATTACTACTAAAAAGAGAAGAAAAAATTTAAATTTCAATACTTACAATCATCTAGATCTAGAAGTGAAACATCTTTGGTAAGAGGATTTCTATCTTGCTTTGTTTTATTTTTTTCTTTCTCCTATAAATAAGAAATATTTGATTTATTGCACATTCTATTAAAAAAAATCAATGAAGTAGTTCTTAAATGTTTCAAAACAAACCTTTTTACTCCAAGGGAAAAAAAAATCAAATTATCTTTCTGTATGGTTAGATGGACTGTATTTTTTAATCAAAATTTTTATTTTAGCTATAGCATACAGTATTTTTTCTTCACCATGCAAACTGTTATTTTTAAATATTTTGTTTAAAGATTGTAAAGGTCCATCAGTAGAAAATTTAAAGGCAAATAGTTATTTTGTGATCTGACAACTTTTCCTAATATAAAAACTTAAAATGGCTCTTTGTAGAAAAAGCCTACAAATGCCTTGAAAATAATTTTTAAACAAGTTGGTTTAAGAAAAAGAATTGCTCAGGGCACCTGGGTGCTCAGTCAATTGAGTGTCTGCCTTCAGCTCAGGTTGTGATCCTGGAGTTCTGGGATGGAGTTCCACGGTGGGCTCCCTGCTCAGCGGGGAGTCTGCTTCTACCTCCCCACTCCATCCCCAATGACTCCTGCCTCTATCTTTCTCTCCCTCAAATAAACACTTTAAAAAAATAAAAAAAGGAAAAGGAAAAAGAAATGCTCAAATAATACAAGTTTAGCTCTGAAATCGTCAAGAGGCTTGTGACAGATTAGCCTTTCTGAGATGTAGTTTGTGACAGGCACTGTATTAGGTACTTTATCTTTCAACAGTGGGTTCCATCAGACTTTTTTAGGCAAGGCATTCATTAAAATCTACAAATGACATTTTCAGGCTCTTGCTGTTAAGGGATGAAAAGTATTAATTTTCTTTCTTTACTGTTGTCCATTGAGGAGATTAAGTATTTCAAAACATATCTGCACATACTTAGGGTTTACTCTATCACTATCTATTCAGTTTGGTCAGAGATTCAGAAAAGATGTGACATATATACATAAAGAAAAAAATATATGTATATAACACATTTTTCTTCTTTTAAAGGACAAATTAAGTACAGTAATGAGTAGTATTATGAACAAAGATGGACACAGATTAGGACGCTAAACAGATGTATTTGGATCAAAGTTACTTATCTTTATAATCTATACTTTTTGAATCAAATCTTCTCAAATTAAAGGCCCAAACTTCACTTTTTGCTAAAATGTTTTTGTTCATTTATTCAATCATTCATTCATCCAATAGACATGCATAGCATGTATCAGATTCTGTGCTAAGCAAAGGAAGTAATACAGCCAAGGCACAGTTCCTGCCTTCAGGTAACTTATAATCTAATAAAAGAGTTTACAGCTTATCTCTACATATTTTTACAAGTATTTCTGAAATATGCCTCTAACCATAGAAAGGTCTAACTAAAGCAAAAGGTACCTTACTATCATTTAAAGTCAACAGCATGTTAGAGCTCTTATGACAGTGCAAATACATGAATAAGAGTAATACATCAAATTACTTGTTAGGTAACATTTTAAAATGACCTTAAGTTCTGCTAGTTTTTTCCCTTATGCCAAAACTCAAAACAAATTACTTGCAAGTATCATAGAATAACTAAATACTAAGAGTAACAAAATACTAATACTGATTTTCTTCATGAGAATAATAATTTCTGCTTCTGAAAACTTCAAATTATCTAAAAATTTAATTTTCACTCATTATTTAAAAATGAAATAATATTTGCTCCTCTTTCCATACCTAAAATGAAAAACAATTTCTAGGGTTGGAAAAAAAATAGAAGGAATGTTAGTTTTGAGCTGGAATTTAAAAGTAGCAACAAAGAGAAACAGGTTGAGAATGAAAATGCCATCTCAACTAGAATATCATTCCTGTGAAGAAAGAACATTACAAAAAGAGCTTAACACCATGTGACTTATCAAAATACTATGCTGAGCACAATGGGTATAGCTTCCTATAAGCTACGATGGTGCATGACTGTTTTTATGGAACTGTAACCTTCCTACCTGAAAAATTAGAAACCTATCAAATCAAGATAAAGTTAAAGCTGGAAACAAGTCTATACCTTATTTTCTACTTCACAGCTAAGAGTGTGTAACAATATCTATTAAATACACATCAGGTCACATACAACACAGGACAGAGCTGCATGTGAAATTGACATAATCTCTTATTAGAATTCTAAAACAGAAGGAAAAAAAGGCTCTCAAAAGGACAGAATTTCATTGACTTTCTGAGAAGAGCAAATAACCAGTGACTGAAATACAACATTAGCAATAGATAACGGTCATTTCTACTGAATTGAAAAAGCCTTGCATTCCAAATCAAGGCTATAAAAAGCTTCGTGATGTGTTTGGCATTCTTCTCTTATATTATATTTCATTTTTCATTTTAAAAAATCCATAGTAAGTTCAAAACATTTTCATACTTAAAAGGATCTACTATAAAAATAAAAATCTGAATTCTAAACAAAGAAGTTAAGAGCCCTATTCCATCAAACATTTCTCCATTTGCAATTCATCTTGGTAATAGAGACAGAACCTGGGTAAATGCATATAGGACTTGAGGCAGGAGATTTTTCTTGCTCAATGCATAATTCATGTGCTCCGCCTGCAAAGTGTGTAAAATGAGAATTTCACACCGCAGCATGAGCCATGGAGCTGCAGAGAAAAGGCAGATGAAATCATATTTTACTGTGTGAATTTTATTTCTTACCCTCCCAATATTTATACAAAACCATCATTGACAAACCAAACACACTGACAGATCACCCACTGTTTCCATTGTGTTAGTACTTGAGAAGAGATCAGGCAGAAAGATAGACAATTTGTTTTTGTATATTTTTTTAAATAGAGGATTAGGTTTTTAACAGCTGAGTGACTGTATTAGACTTTTATAAGGACAACAGTAACTGATCTTAAAATCTCACTACAAAAATACCTAGTTATCAATTCATCACCCTCAAATCTCCATTTTGTTTCTATGGTATTCGATTATACACCTCAACACATCAACATTTTCAAAATAAAATACAAACTCACAGGGTTAAGAAACTGATTTCTACTTAATATATTACATTTCAAGTACTAAATAAAAGATCCTGGAAATATTTATTAAGCTCCAAATAATACAAATAAAAATATGTACTAATATATCTGTAAAGATTTTTTAAATGTACTATGCACATTCATTTCATGCTGATTAAAAAGAAAAGCAAGTAGAAAAAAAGATATGAAAAAATAAGCACCTAATACGCTTCTAGAGAGGAAACCATTGTAAGGAAGATTGAAATTTAAAATGATAAAGCAGGATAAGTGATATGTAAAGTTGGTCAAACTCATTGTACTTTGAAATCAACAAAAATTCAAGGCTAATTTCTAGCCTCACAGGGCAAGATATTTGCATGAAATATTTTTAATTAGAATTATCAACCAAGGACAATTTAATGACTCTCTTGACTTCAAGTCATCTAACAAACCTGATTTTAAAAATCTGAGGCTCACACTTAACACTGGGCTTTAAAACAAAGTATGTTGCCAATACATTGAGACTTCTTTGTAAGTCAAAAGTAGTCTAAACTGTTAAAAATATCTTCCCTATAATATTACTTCCCTATAATATTACTTCTACTTCAATAAGAAAGCTTCTTAATGACATTCACTTTGATTTTAAAGATCTAAACTGAAGTGAAATGATATTCCTGTTCTGGAGAACTTAAAATATAAGCTAAATTGGGAATGACAGAAATTGAAAGAGGCAAGGTTTTGAACTGTCAGAGTAAAAAACCAATAATCTACAATATGCACAGTAAGTTATATAATTGCAAAATACATAAATACTTGTAAAAACACAAGTAAAACTTGTTTTCTCTTTCTCAAACAGGGCAGAACGCCAATCAGAAAATAGTTTCTTTCACTCTTATCAATTACCTATTTCATAACATATGCCAATTTTATCTTACCCCCCAAATCTTTCACGTGACAGATCTTTTACTAGGCATATCTTAACATTTACTAAGGGCTGGACAGACACTAGTCACAGTAACAGTAACTGGTCTATAGAGCATTTAAGAGATTTAATCCTTCCCCAAAAGGAACTAGTGAAGTTATATGAAATCCATGTAACCTGTGATAAAGTCTACTGACAGCATCTCAAACACTGCTGTGTATATATATGTAGTACTGTTTTTCTGCACATCTAGTATACATATATTAATCCTAATTTTGACTCAAATAGGAAATGCTCTTAATATGAAATGTTAAGTGCAAATATGTTATATGTTTATTCCCACTGACAAATTAGGCTTTACACACACTTCACATAATCAAAATGCTGCTAATATTTATAAAGAAAATGCATAGAAGTTATGTACAATAAATTTTAAACCATGGTTTAAAATTTCTATCATTAAAAAAAAGGTTATTTAAATCTTTGGCAGCTGTGCATAGACACAGAAGATAAAATCAGTATTATACCACAGTTAAGGCATGAAGAATAGACTAACAAGGTGATAGTGGGAATAACTATTATATGTAGGAACACACTAATACACTGTCTAGTTTTAAAAATATCAGAGCCTAGATTCAATTAAAACAACTCAAAGTCTGGTAACTTTTTTAAAAACATTATTTTAAATAAAATTGTGACCATCTGTTCTACACAAAATTTTAACTACAAGTAGAATATAACTTAATTATATCGGTAAAAAATAGGATAAAGTGATATAAATGTGAATCTTTTCCTGATACCATGTGGTCTACATTACTGATTTTCCTTTTCACTCTTCTATGTTAAATAAAATATTTCTCTTTACATTGTGTAAACTATGGGAAAGCACTTAAAATATGGAACTATTAAAAGTAATCTTGTTATAGGTATTTTTTGGGGGCAAAAGAACTATTTCATAAGAAGGGTTAGACTTAAAGTATTTTTTCTATCAAATATATTTCAGAAAAGAATACCTACTAATAAAATATATCTGCCCAACTAAAAAAAGTCACTGAACAAGATAATCTTTCTTTGGTCATTGCTGACAATATCTGATCTAAAATGAGGACATCTTCTAATCAATAACACAAACAAACATAATGCCAGAATGTATGACTGTATATAGTTTCATGTTTTATGGTTATGCTGGGGCATGGTGTTGAATGACACACACCTCAAGAACACAATTCAACAGAGGTTCTCCCTCTTTTGATTGTCTTTACACCATTCACATGGGTAATACCTTCTCATCAGTAACATTTTTTATTCCATGCATTCTCAAATAGGAGCAACCCGATAGACTCCAGTTGCTCGAGTGGGAAAGCATACAGCATGTTAAGAGAACTACAAATATACAGTCCACTGGGATTAGAACACAGGGACCACAAAGGGAATCGAGACCAAAAAGGTAGGTTTGGGCATGCTAGCCTATAGATTTTTTATTGAACTAAGATGATAATGGGGCACAACATTATGGGTAACCTTAACATTAATCTGGCAAGGACTGGGGTTGGGGATCTGAGGATGACCAACAGCAATGATCTAAGAATTGAGGTAATGGAGAGGTAATCTAGTATGCTGGTAGTAAAAAGAAAAGAAACAGATATGAGAGAATCTTAGAGAATCTCTAAGACTTGGCAACTTCGTAAACATTCAGGATAAAGAAAGGGTCAAAGATAATTCTGGGGAGATCCAGGAGAAGAGAAAAGAATGCTAGCATCAAATGGCAGATCAACTCTTCTTCTGGCTATATCAGACTTAAGAAACCAATAGCTCCTAAGAGGTCTAAGATTTTGGTTTAAATTCAGGAAGAAAAGTTGGAGGCATTATAGGGATTTAGAGATGTCTTTATAGAAGTATTTCACATAATATTTTAGCTAAAGCCACAGGAGTGAATGAGTCTCACAATAGGAAAAAATATAGGAAAAAAGACTAAAAATAAATTGATTCACATCCATTAATGTTTTTGATAAAATGTTGTGTATCAAGCACTAACTGGGGGCTACGCTGACACTTGATGTCAGAGGGGTTAAAAAGTGAAGCAATAAAAGGACTAAAAGGTCAAAGAAGTCAGAAGAAACGGGATGCAAAGAGTTTCAAGTAGTACGGGAATAGTTACATAAGATCAAGAAGAATAATAACCAAAAGAAGCTCACTGGATTTGGGAAATACCATGGCTGACTTTTCAGAGAGCAGTATCTGTAGGAAGTGGTAAGAGTGGAAACCAACTTTAAAGGGACTAAGAAATAACTGGGTTAAGAGATTGTGGACAAAAACTATCTAGAATATTTTCTAAACTCTCACTCTCACACACTCTCTATTTCTGTGTATTTCCCCTTCCATGCTCCCCACCCCCCAAATGCTGGCAAAGCACTTGAGTGCCATGGTTGGCAGAGGAGGAAATTAATTAATGAAGAAAGAGACTGAAGGTGCAAAGGAGGCAGATGATTATCAACAAGTCCCAAAGTAAGTGAGGCTTTTTCTTGGCTAGGTGGGCTTACTTAGAGCTACATTCAAAGGAAAAGGAGGATAAACAGAGATTGTGTATTAGAGAGCAGAGAGAGGCAGGAGACGCCCATAGTAGATGGCAGCTCAGTCCTCTGCAGAAAGGAGTCACACCTGGACATGAACTTATAACTTGAGTGGTATAAAAAGAGTCAGAAAACCACAGGAGATATTAAGAGTTGAAAAAGAATTTCAGTTCCTTACTGCACTGGTGTTCTATCACTCTACTACTGGTGGTCTCCCAGGGAATTAACATTCAAGTTAAAAAATGTTAACACTTGCTGTTCTATAGTTATATAGTGCTTTATACTGATCTTTCATATTTGATTTTTTATAATAGCACTTGAAAGCAGTAGAATAAGTATTAGCATTTCTACTATATAGATGAGGAAACTGAAGCATAAAGATATTATCTTCCAAAAAGTAGAACACTATACCTATCCCATAGGACACCATAAAATAAACTGTTTTCAAAGCTATATATTCAAAGTACCTCTGAAGCCTCATTTTCATGCTCAATATCCCCAAAACACACTATCCAAGTGAAAGAAAAAGAAGAGAAACAGTAAAAGTATAGATTTAGTTTGGCTGCAGATTTTGAGGCATATGAATTTTCAGCACTAACATACTGACATGCTAAATTAAGGTAAAGCAGGCACCATCTGCCTTCATTACTCATAATCTAGAGCAGAAGCCACAGTACTTGTTCTAAGGAGGACTTCTACAGTTACAGAGTTGCCCATTATTAGAAAACTGGTATACTTATAATTGCACGGTTTAGTCCAAATCACTCAGAAAGGAATAGTAAAAAGTAGTTACGGTGGCTCCATGGCAGGGAATATTCCAAGTGATAAATTAAAACGAACAATCCTATCTATTATAGATAAGAAAAGGCATTATAATATGAATAAAATAAGCCACAAACACAAAACACATGGACATAAAAGTATCAACAATGTGACTAAAATCCAAATTTTTCGAGTCTTAGCTTACCACAATACTTTAAAATTTTATACTGATGTCCTATAGGAAAATATTTTCAATTAAGAGACACCAATCATTGAAAGTGTCTGACAAAGAAACAAACTGAATTGTTAACCTAGGATACTTCTGTGGCTTTTTAATGGGGTTCTCAAATCTCTGCTTCTAATACTAAGTAGGCACTAAAGTCTACAATTTTACAACTTCTGTAAAACTTCGTAAGAATAATGCACTTTAATTTTACCCACTTGACATTCATTGATTTCTTGCTTACTCATTTTCTAAAACACTGATTTCTTATTCTGGATTGTACTTATTGTCAATTTCTAAATCTCTTTTATTTTAAATAACATCTTAAATTTTAAAATATAAAAGTAGGAAATGAATAATTTGATATAAATTATTTAATGTAAGTAGCAAATGAGAGAACATCAAACTCACTATGTGATAAATTTGTATAGGAGGTCAGAGTACTAAACATAAAAATCACTAAGATTTTATGTGAATTTTGTAAAATAGAAGTCTTAGATTATATACATAAACAGATAAAGTTTTAAATATAAATTCCTGTTTAAAATAGGTATCACTATATACAAGAATATTTGCAATAAGGTAAGACAAAAACTAGCCAATTTTTAAATATACTATTCTTTTTTTACAAAAAATATGCTTATTCTATCATAATAAATCTCTGGATGGGGGAAGGCAATTATCTACTTAAATGAATTTATTTTCATCCTTGGCTACTCAGATGACTTTCTAAAGAATTTCAAGTTAATAGAAAATATAAATGAAAAAGATAATAGGTTAAAAAACTGAATTCACTAAAAGGCAAAGTTTGATCACATTTTCAACATATGGGATAAACAGTGTATTTATAAAAAAACTACTGCATTTAAAGTCCAGGACCCATTTAGCGGAAAGGGGTAACAATTAAAGATCAGAAAAAATAGGTCTCAACTTTATATTAATAACTACATTTTTTCAATTTATACTTTTATTTTTTGCTGCTAGGCAGATAAGTTTCAGTGTTACTAATATGATATCAGAAAGCATTATCATTCTGTTGCATAAGTGATTCTTGCATTTGTTTTTAAATAGATGGCTACTTAATTTTTATTAACTAGTTAAATATCTATATCCTTTAATTAAACCTTTAAAAATATTCTATTACCCAAACACCTATTTTTATTTTCATTTTAAAATTTTTTTTTCAAACACCTATTTTTAAAAAGTATTATTTGTCTCAATTTGTTATAATGTACATACATTTATATTACTTTGCTCATTATTATCTGTGACTTCCTTTTACTTCCCCTTTTGCAAAAGCCTTTTATTTATTCCAAAAAACTGTCACATGCTAGCTCACAACAAAAAGGGCTGTAACTGATATTGACCTCTGTAATTTCAGTGGCAAAAGATGAGGTTAAAAAGAGTTTCTGGGATGTCAGCTGAGCGACTAACTCTTGGTTTTAGATCCCAACATGATATTGGGGTTGTGGGATCTAGTCCTGTCAGGCTCTGCACTCAGCGCTGACTCTGCTTGGGATTCTTTTCTCCCTCTGCCCCTCCCTGCCACGCTCTTGCTCTTTCTCTTTTAATAAATAAATCAATCCTAAAAAAAAGTTTCTAATGTCTCCGTAGGATTGAGGTAAACAGGAACCAATTATCTAATAAAACAAAAAAAGGATGAATAAAGATAGTTTTTATTTTAGTTGTCAGTGACAAGGTTGAATTTCTCAATTTCTTGATTTTCAACAAAATACTAATTTTCTTTTTCTTTTTTTTTTTTAAGATTTCATTTACTTATTTGAGAGACAAAGAGAGCATGAGCTAGGGTTGGGGGGAGAGGTAGAGGGAGCACAAGAAGCAGACTCTCCATCAAGTAGGAAGACACGGGGATACGGGGCTTGATCCCAGGACCCCGGAATCATGACCTGAGCCAAAGGCAGATGCTCAACCAATGAGCCACTCAGGCAGCCCCAAAACACTGATTTTCAAAAGTACTTATTCTTTTGGATAAAGGCTATGAAAATATTTCCTTTCAATTACAGCAATGTGCAATCTCTTACCTTAGCAACTTTTCTTGATTCAAACTCACTTTCAGATTCTGATTCAGAACCTGAAGAACTTTCTTCTTCTGAACCAGAATCAGCACTAGAAGAATCTGAAGTTTTAGATTTTTCATTTTCCTTCTCCCCATCTTCAGAATCACTGTAAGTAACAGATTTAAAAATACCAACTTTAAAATCCATTATATATGTCAAATTGGTGCTATATGTCCATTTTGTCTATAAATCAGAATCTTTACTAGAAAAATATATTTCACTGAGTACACACTTTTTTTAGTATGTAAAAGACAATAAAAATGGTTTTAAAATTCCAGAACATATTAATAAAAAAAAAAAGGTAGTATTATCTATACCAGATATATCAGAACCTGTTAAAAATCACTTATACGACCACATCACACATACTTCAAATGCAAAAGGTTATAAAATGATACTAAATGATATAAGCAGAAAATAATTAATAATTACATGTTTGATTTACCAGGAATATATATTAGATGCTAATAGTAACAACTTCAAAGATATGTAAGGCTGATTTTAAAATGCTGTCTCAAAATACTAAATGTTCATTCAAAAATTTAAATATTTATACATCTATTTTTGCTAAAATAGACTTGCACTCTATAGGTTGTTTTGTCCAAGAAAATTATTTACATGTGTTCTGAAATGTGACCTGTAAACATATTAATGAGAAAATGTTAACTAGATCAAAAGATATTTTTTTTTTTAAAGATTTTTTTTTTTTATTTATTCATTTGACACAGAGAGATCACAAGTAGGCAGAGAGGCAGGCAGAGAGAGAGAGAGGAGGAAGCAGGCTCCCCGCGGAGCAGAGAACCCGATGCGGGACTCGATCCCAGGACCCTGAGATCATGACCTGAGCTGAAGGCAGCGGCTTAACCCACTGAGCCACCCAGGCGCCCCAAAAGATATTTCTTGTAATGCAAAGTCTTAATAACATCATAAAATCAACAAATATAAACTTTTAAAATTACCAAATGATTAAGAAGTCCAAGATGGCAGAGGAGTAGGAGACCTTAGTTTTGTCTGATCCCAGGAATTCAGCTAGATAGCTATTAAATCATTGTGAACACCTGCCAACTTAACCAGAGATCTAAGAAAAGAATAGCTGCAACTTTACAAAAATAGAAAAGCAACACTTTCTACAAGAATGACAAGAGGGAAAAACTCCCTTCAAAAAAGAGAACAAGTGGGGCGCCTGGGTGGCTCAGTGGGTTAAGCCGCTGCCTTCGGCTCAGGTCATGATCTCAGAGTCCTGGGATCGAGCCCCGCATTGGGCTCTCTGCTCACGGGGGGCCTGCTTCCTCCTCTCTCTCTGCCTGCCTCTCTACCTGCTTGTGATCTCTGTCAAATAAATAAATAAAATCTTTAAAAAAAAAAAAAAAAGAGAGAACAAGAGACAGTAATGACTGCCAGGGACCTAGTCAGTATGGCTATAAGATGTCTGAACTAGGGGCGCCTGGGTGGCTCAGTGGGTTAAGCCGCTGCCTTCGGCTCAGGTCATGATCTCAGGGTCCTGGGATCGAGCCCCGCATCGGGCTCTCTGCTCAGCAGGGAGCCTGCTTCCTCCTCTCTCTCTGCCTGCCTCTCTGCCTACTTTTGATTTCTGTCTGTCAAATAAATAAATAAAATCTTAAAAAAAAAAAAAAAGATGTCTGAACTAGAGTTCGGAATAATGATTATAAAGATACTAGCTGGGCTTGGAAAAAGCATACAAGAAAGTAGAGAACCGCTTTCTGGAGAAATAAAAGAACTAAAACCTAATCAAGTCAAAATAAAAAAGACTATTAATGAGATGCAATAAAAAATGGAGGCTGAAACTGCTAAAATGAGACAGAAGAGAGAATTAGTGATATAGAAGACAAAATAACGGAGAATAAAGAAGCTATGAAAAAGAGAACTAGTGGACCACCTGGAGATTTCTAGAGATAAGTGATATCACAAAGTGAAGTAATACTAGAATAACTGGGATCACAGAAGAAGAGGAAAGAGAGGGGAAGAAGGTATACCGGAACAAATTATAATAGAGAACTTCCTTAATCTGGGGAAGGAAAGGGGCATTCAAGTCCAGGAGGCAGAGAAGCCCCCTTAAAATCAATAAAAACAGGTTCATACCCTGACATATAATAGTCAAACTTATAAATCTCAGAGAGACAGAGAGAAAATCCTGAAAGCAGCTGGGGACAAGAGGTCTATAACCTAAAAGGCTAGAAACATTAATTGGCAGCAGACCTACCCACAGAGACCTGGCAGGCCGGAAAGGACTGACATGATATATTCAGCTTGCTAATGAGAAAAATATGCAACCAAGAATACTTCATCCAGCCAGGATCTCACTGAAAATAAAATAAGTGATAAAAATCTTGCCAAACAGAAATGAAAAGAATTTGTGATCACCAAACCAGCCCTACAAGAAATTAAAAGGGATCCTTTAAGCAAAGAAAGAGCCCAAAAGTAACAAAGACCAGAAAGGAACAGAGACAATATACAGTAACAGTCACCTTACGGGCAGTACAGTGGCACTAAACTCATATCTTTTCAATAGTTACCCCAAATGTAAATGAGCTAAATGCCCCAATCAAAAGACACAGGTATCAGGTTAGATTAAAAAAAGCAAGACCAATCGATATGCTGTCTGCAGGAGACTCATTTTCGACCCAAAGACACCTCCAGATTTAAAGTGAGGAGGCACAAAACCATTTATCATGCTAATGGAAATTAAAAGAAAGCTGGGGTGGAAATCCTTATATCAGACAAATTAGATTTTATTTTATTTTATGTTTTCTTTTAAAATTTTTATTTAATTGACACAGAAGTAGTGATTGAAAGATTTCAAAGTAGGCACCAGGCTTGTGAGTCAGCTGGAGTGAACCTCCATTATGAACAGCACTTCAGTCCTTTTTTCAAAAAATTATCATTTTTTTTAAGATTTTTTATTTATTTATTTGACAGAGCGAGATCATAAGTAGGCAGAGAAGCAGGCAGAGAGAGAGAGGAGGAAGCAGGCTCCCTGCCAAGCAGAGAGCCCGATATGGGACTTGATCCCAGGACCCTGAGATCATGACCCGAGCCAAAGGCAGAGGCTCAACCCACTGAGCCACCCAGGTGCCCCCAAAAATTATTTTTATTAACATCTAATGCATTAGGCAAATTAGATTTTAAACTAAAGACTGTAATAAGACATAAGGACACGATATCATAATTAAAGGATCTATCCAACAAGGGGATCTAACTATTGTAAATATGTATGCCCCCAACATGGGAACAGTCAATTATATACACTGATTTATAACAGACTCAAACATGTCGATAATAATACAATCATAGTAGGGGATTTTAACACCCCACTCACTGCAACGGACAAATCATCTAAGGAGAAGATCAATAAGGAAACAAGGGCTTTGAATAACACACTGGATCATATGGACTTCTCAGATATATTCAGAGCATTCTATTCTAAAGCAAAAGAATACACATTCTTCTTGAGTACACATGGAATGCTCTCCAGAACAGATCACATACTGGGTCACAAATCAGGTCACCACTGGTACCAGAAGACTGGGATCATTCCTTGCATATTTTCAGACAATGCTTTAAAACTGGAACTCAACCACAAGAGGAAATTTGGTAAGAATTCAAATACAAGGAAGCTAAAGAGTATCCTGGATACTTTTTGAATGAATAGGTCAATCAGAAAATTAAGAAGAAATTTAAAAATTCATGGAAACAAAT
The DNA here is from genome assembly GCF_009829155.1 of Mustela erminea. Classification (NCBI taxonomy): domain Eukaryota; kingdom Metazoa; phylum Chordata; class Mammalia; order Carnivora; family Mustelidae; genus Mustela; species Mustela erminea. Next base: position 61,311,979 of record NC_045616.1, on the reverse strand, counting down.
GAAAATGAAAACACACTGTTCAGAACCTTTGGGATGCAGCAAAGGCAGATCTAAGAGGAAGTATATAGCAATACAAGCCTTTCTCAAGAAAAAAGAAAGGTCTCAAAGATACAACCTAGACTTACAGCTCAAGGAGCTGGAGAAAGAACACCAAGTAAAGCCTAAACCCAATAGGAGAAGAGCATTAATAAAGATTAAAGCAGAAATAAATGAAATAGAAACCAAAAGAACAGTAGAACGGATCAACAAAACTAGGAGTTGGTTCTCTGAAAGAATTAATAAGACTGATAAACCCCTGCACAGACTTATCCAAAAGAAAGGAGAAAGGACCCAAATAAATAAAATCATGAATAAGAGGAGAGATCACAACCAACACTGAAGAAATACAAACAATTATAAGAATATATTATGAGCAACTATATGCCAACAAATTAGGCAATCTGGAAGAAACAGTGCATGCCTAAAGATGTATACACACAACGGAACCAGGAAGAAATAGAACCCCTAAAGAGACCCACAACCAGTAAGGAAATCGAAGCAGTAATCAAAAATCTCCTAACAAACGAGAGTTCAGGGCCAGATGGCTTCCCAAAGGAATTCTCCCTAACTCTATGGTAACTAATCTTTGACAAAGTAGGAAAGAATATCCAGCGGAAATAAGACAGTCTCTTCAACAAATGGCATTGGGAAAATTGGACGGCCACATGTAGAAGAATGAAACTAGACCATTTCCATATACCACACACAAAACAAACTCAAAATGGAAGCAGGAATCCATTAAAATCCTGGAGGAGAGCACAGGCAGGAACCTCTGTGACTTCAGCCACAGCAACTTCTTGATAGGCATATTTCCAAAGGCAAGGGAAACAAAGGCAAAAATGAACTACTGATTCATCAAGATAGCTTTTGCACAAAACCAGAAGACAACAGACAGAATGGGAGAAGATATTTGCAAATAACATATCAGATAAACGGCTAGTATCCAAAATCTAAAAAACCTTACAAACTCAACACTCAAAGAACAAATAATCTAATAAAGAAATGGGCTGAAAACATGAAAAGACATTTCTTCAAAGAAGACACACAAATGGCCAATAGACACATGAAAAAATGCTCAAATCACTAGGCAATAGAGAAATACAAATGAAAATCTCAATGAGATACCACCTCACACTAGTCAGAATGGCTAAAACTAACAAGTCAGGAAATAACAAACAGTGAGGATGCAGAGAAAGGGGAACCTTCCTACACTGTTGGTGGGAATGCAAGCCACTCTGGAAAAGAATATGGAGAGTCCTCAAAAAGTTGAAAATAGAGTTACTCTATGACCCAGCCACTGCACTACTCGGTATTCACCCCAAAGATACAAATGTAGTGTGTGTATGTATATATGTGTGTGTATCTGTACATATACACACATACGATATGTATATGTACAATGGAATACTACTCAGCCATTAAAAAAATGAAATCTTGTCATTTACAACATCATGGATAGAAGTAGAGGGTATCATATGAAGTGAAATAAGTCAATCAGAGAAAGAAAATTATATGATTTCAGTCATATGTGGAATTTAAGAAACAAAACAGTGGATCAGGAGGAAGAGAGAGAAAAATAAAACAAGATGAAATCAGAGAGGGAGACAAATCATAACAGACTCTTAATCATAGAAAACAAACTGAGCGTTGCTGGAGGGGACGGGGTAGAGAGATGGGGTATCTGGGTGATGGACATTAAGGAGGGTATGTGATAAAATGAGCACTGGGTATTATGAAAGACTGATGAATCACTGAATTCTACCTCTGAACCTAATAACACACTATATGCTAATTGAATTTAAATTAAAAAAATAAAAATATTGGAAAAAAATAAACCAAGAAAACTGAAAAAAAAAAAAGAAAAGAAAAAGAAAAAAACCAAATGATCAAACCTAAATGCTGATGCTACTCACTCATCTGTTCACTCACTCACTCATTTAAAAAATATTAATTGACCACTCACCATGTGTTGGCAGTATGTTAGTGCTAGGATAACAATGTTTAATAAGATACAGATGATCTGTCTGTCTCCCTTACAGAGTCTACACTGCACTGGGGAATACAGAGAAGATGGCGATGACAAAAAAAAGTATGGTAAGTAATAAGTAATAAAGCATAATGTCATCAGAGATCATCTAAACAAAGTGAACCAAAATAGGGAATGCTTCCTAGAGGAAGAAACACGTAAGCTGAGAAATAGGAATAACGCAAGGTGTAGGGATAGTCTTGGGTAGGGAGGTAGTTCTCCATGGAGAAAGAATAACATCTGAGTAGCCCAAAGGTCTCTTCTCAAAGAGACATATATTATGGTCTTCTACATTTTCTCAAAACTGAAGGTCTAGTTCTCTTCCCATGTGTATACTTAAAAAAAAAAAAAAAAAAAAAAAACCCTCTGCCAGGAAGTTTTAGAAACATCATACCAATTAACTAATTTAGGTATTTCAACATATTCTTAGTGGGTGTATTATTCTATAATACTCAGGAAACTTAAGTAACTTGCTCAAGGACACATTGCCTGGAGCGGCAGAACTGGAACTTGAACTCAGTTTGTCTTATTCTAAACACCATGTTTCCCCTACTACAGCATGTAGCTTTCTTCAAATGAAAATACTTTGGACTGTAAACTCAAATTTAATCATAGTTAGGACTACTAAGGGTGGTTTTAAAGAAACTTAAAGCTCCTTAGCTTTAAAAAACTACCACTCAGGAGCACCTGGCTGGCTCAGTGGGAAGAGCACGTGACTCTTGATCTCAGGGTTGTACATTCAAGCTTCATGTTGGGTGTAGTGATTACTTAAAAATAGAAGCTTTTAATAAAACTTACCATAAAGCTACACTAGCAAAGTTCAAAAACAATTCTAAGAGACAGGCAGAAAAACATGGTGGGAGAGAGAGGAGAGACAAGGGAAGAATCGATATTTCCTTGAATTGATTTTTGTGGAGGAAATATGATTGCTGTTTATTAAAAATGAAGTCATGGTAACATCTCTGAGCACATGTAATTATATTCAATGCCTAAAAAATATGTGTTTTTTTTCCCTGTAGCAAAAAATAGCAATTTATTATCCCCAATTCAATGGTCAAAACAGGTACTTAAAAATGCAAGGTTTTCAATGTATTCAAGATTCCCGCTGGTATAATAAACAATTCTTTTAAATTAAAACACAGGCAAAAAGAAAACTCCATTTCTGAAGGAAAAAACACACAATGAAAGTAATATAAATACACGATTAAAAATTTCTAGCATATTGACTTTTGCTATTTGGAAAATACTGAGTGCACTGAACAAAATTTTCCCTTCCTGGAAAGAAAATACTTCTTATAAACTACATCATCATAGATATTCTGATATTAATCCAGAAGTACAAAATTTCTCTCAAAGGAAAGGATATTACAAACCAAGTAAATCCTTTGCTGCAACAAGTGAATGATTCTGCATACATTTAACTTACAGCTTTTAAGATAAAATTTTAAAGGTAAAAGTGTTATTTTGTTATGCAGCACTCAATTTTGATGGGTAATTACTGTTTACCTTACTGCTTAGAGTTTCAGATGTTAATCTAATGAAAAGAATTTACTGGTAACTAGCTTTTTAACTTTGCAATGATGAAAAGCCTGTATTAATTTAACCTACAGATTTCATTTGTTCTGAACAGGAAAAACAATATAAATCACTTTTAAAATCATTAAATCCTGACTTAAATTAATAAAGTCATAATTAGGGCATTATGCTGTGTTTGTTATGGAAGTGGCAGGGCGAGCTGCTTTAATTACTGTCTGTAATAAAAGGAGCAGAGAGCGTACTGCGCCCCAATCAGTGCTGTCAGCCACGACTGAGCTGGGCTGCAAGCTCATCAAGTGAGCGGGCAGCAGGCTCCCCGGGAAAGGGCCATCATGCCTGCAGAGGCCACTCGCTGACAGCAATGGGGAAAACAGACTCATACAATCCAAGGTATTAGCCCCAATTACTCAAAATTTTAATGACATTTTAATACACGATAATGTTGATAATGGGAGATCTTAAAAAGCGCTAACACTTAAATATCTTATGACCGTCTTCCTTCACAGCCCTTGACTCTAATATTTGGATCATAATCTTTTTACTATAACATTATTTAGAAAAATCAATTGTCTTAGTTACATAATGGCAAAGTGTTGAAGGATTTAATTTTAGTCCTCAGCAAAATTGCTACAGAAGGTAATTAAGTGTTTCATACCTACTTCTTGATCACTTAGCTCAGCCTTCCAAGGTTATACCAATTTTCAAAATGTAACCCCAAGATTTGTTCAAGTTCAAAATGAAAACTAAGTATAATAAGTAGCAGAATAATGTGAACTACTGTTCTAATTAACTTTACAAGATTCAGTGTCTGGGAAAAAATACACTTCTTTTCTCACTCACTTTATGTATTGAAGGGAAATGGTGTCCTGGGGGAAAATGCCACAGAATATTTTTTGAAGGAAATTCTGACAAAATATTACCTTTTCCCGTTGCTTTTGGAGTTCCTCTTGGCTGTTCTTTTGTCTCCTACTTCTGATGCACTTTCACTGTCACTCCTATGCTCACTGGAGGAGTCCTCACTGCTGTCATCACTACTTCCTCCCTCCTCGTCTTGTTCTCCACTTGCACTTTCAGATTCACTCTCTGAAAAAATAAAACCAGATGCCCCTTGATTATAGCTATTTAACTAGACATAAGGACCCAAGTAACTGTCGATATTCATCAGAAATGAAACCAGATGTTGAATATTAGTTTACTGGACCCCACTTGTACAACACTCCATCTCCATACTCCTGTCATTCAGTCCCCCCACCTCCGCATTCCTGCAGCAAGTGTGAGTGAATGTGGGGAACGCCAAAGGACAGAGAACACACTTGACAGTGAGTAGGGTAGAGCAAAGATGAACCAAGTAAACCAAATTTGAGAGAATCTTGCTTTTCAAATCCTTAAGTATCTAGTTATAGCAGTAACTTCCTTTCTTTAAAGGAATGATGTAAGGATGAAGAAATAATTTTTAATTCTTCTGGTAGTGAGAAATTTTATTGAGAGAAAGCAAGAGTTGAATCTTATTAGGTGTAAATTTTGAGATGGGAATGAGCCATTTGAATCATCTAAAATTTTCTCAATTCAAAAGCAAAAAGCAAAATTACTAATTAAAAAGCAATTACTTATTTTAACTAGTGTAGGAGTTTTCCACAGGTCAAAGAGTTCATAAAATTATCCTATGAAGCTATACATTTAAATGTTTTATGTATAACTTAAGGCATACTAGGACTCTTCCCAGAAGTGATACATATAATTCATGTGTATTTTAAATATAAAGCATAATTTTTTACTATATGAAATGATTATAGGTGCAAAGCACTAGCCTAAATAAAAGGACAAACTGTTGCCCTCATCTGTTATCTATCTGATGAAGTGCTCTTAGCCAGAAACATCTAACAGGTAAACAGTATCTACTTTATGAGGATTTATTTATGTATCACACAGTGAAAAGCTAGGATTACCTAGCTGTTGTGAAGATTAAGGATTTGAAACATGTAAAGGTGATGAGGACACAACACTGCCTGCTACATTAGGTAAGGCATTCATAACCTCAGTTATGAATGCCTTACCTAATATAGCAGGCAGGGAAAAATTTACCTTATCCAAATTTTATAAAACTGTTGAGTAGGATATTTTAAATTTGCTATGATATGAAAGTTATACACGTGTGTGTATGTATATACACACACGTGTGTGTATATATATATATATGTACATATATATATACTCAGATAAGTGACTTATCCCATAAATAAGGAAAAAAAAAATTATAGCACCTAAGTTACTCTCTCATGTTAATTATATAGGAATTCAACAAAAGTCTTGGTTCAGCTCACTTTAAGACCTACTACTTAAAACTTTCAAGTTAGTAAAATCCCTCCTCCCAAACTTTTTTTTTTAAGTGAATAAATTTTTATTCAGTATTAATTTTATGTCAAAGTTAGTAAAATCCTTGAGGAAATTTGTTTATCTTCTAGAAGACTTACTGACTGGGAAAATAATCTCATAATTTCTAATGAAAAAGTTACCCTTTTCCTCCAGTAGCTAGAGTGGAACTCCCGCCACATGCTCAGATTAACCCATGAGAAGTCTTAATAGAATATTGCCAATATGTATTTTAAAATGTTAGCCTATGAACAGGCATGAGCTTATGAATAAAGGTGATGTAGTCAAATATCCATATGGTATGCTTTTAACTATACAACAGATCTTTCTTAATGATCTATATCATTCCTGAAATCTGTTTTTTAGAATTAACACTCTACACCGAAGTATATTCTCCATTTTCAACTTATCATTTCAGAACGTGAGGCATCACAAATAATTTATCAGTTACAGGAAACAAAGATTTTGATAGGAGAAGCTGAGGAAAAAGTGAATGTATTACCTTAGAGTAAGGTCATGCATGAGCAAGTAATAGTGCAGAGCTCTAGTTTCTCCAAGGAAAAAGGTTATAGAAGAAAAAGGTGTCATTTGATCTTGGGTCAGATAGGTTTCTTAGGTTAACTGTTAAAAGAGTGTTGGAAAATAACTCCAATATATTTTTCATTATGCAAATTGTTCACAGAATTTTAGTACTAGAGGGCTTTAAAAGCATCTAACTTTACCTCTTCATTTAACAGAGACAGAGAAAGTAAATACCTTATTCAGTTGGCATAGCTAAAATGCAGCACTTCTAAATCCTTCCTATTTAGCATTCTTTTCATTGTATACAGTTGTCCTAATTGTTTCAGCTCTTTGATTCTTTATAATATACAAGTGATTTATTAATTTTAGCTTTAGTCTATACAGGTTCAATTAAAGGTAGAAATATCTCTGTCTGTCAAATAAATAAATAAAATCTTTTTAAAAAGAGGGGAGGCGCCTGGGTGGCTCAGTGGGTTAAAGCCTCTGCCTTCAGCTCAGGTCATGATCTTGGGGTCCTGGAATCTAGCCCCACATCGAGCTCTCTGCTCAGTGGGGAGCCTGCTTTCCTCCTCTCTCTCTGCCTGCCTCTCTGCCTGCTTGTAATCTCTGTCTGTCATATAAATAAATAAAATCCTTAAAAAAAATAAAAATAAAAAATAAAGGTAGAAATAAAAGTATAAAATGGATAAAGATCAGATTGCTCAATCGTTAAAATAAATGTTACATTTTTACAGAACAGAGTTGCTTTTAAAGTTCCCACTAAAGGCTTATCAAATATAAAATCATGTTTTTCAATATGCTATGAATATTATGGGCAGGGTGGGTTAGAATTCAGAAAAGCATGAGTTTCTGTTTCAACTCTTAACTTTCCTAGCGAGGTGTTCAAGAGGCAAAGTCAAACGAGAAATGATTAGAAATTACTTTGAAAACTATACAATGATATGTAAATGAAAGGCATTATCATAATAGTATAAACCCACTTGGTGAATATTATATAGTAGGCCTTATTGTTTTGTTAGAAGTATAGCATATAAACTGCAGCGAACAAAGATTTTTCAATGAATTAAAAACCCCACCACTGTCACTGCTACTATCAGAAGAGTCCTCTTCCTCCTCAGATTCAGAATAAAATTTCTTAGCAGCATTGTCTTTCTTTGTTTTTCCAGCTGGAGTCCATTCTTTTGCCTGTTTAAAAAAAAAAAAGAAACTGTAAATTCAAATGAATTCTCATTAAGGGGTTCAGTCTTCTGGCAAACAATCATTCAAAATACAATGTGAATCCAAAAGAAAGTTGCAGGTCTCAAAAAGAGAAGGCAACTATTAGAAGACCTGGCATTAAGGCTGATTCCCCTTTACTCCTAGGTAGAAGTAGTCAAATTTCACTTAGAGCACATTCTATTGAATCAACACTCTTATTTTATATATAGTTTTAAACGCTTTTGAAATTGCTGGTCCACAGGAGATTTGAACTAAATATGCTGTAGAGGAGGTGAAGGCAGTTAGAGGCAGACACAGTAACAGCAACAAGAAATTCAAGATCATAGCTAAATACTGAGGTTAAAAAAGAAAACAAAAAACAAAACAAACAAACAAAAAACAACCCTGAATAAAGTGTCGGCAATCAACTCTAACCATCTCAAGGATCCAAACCCTGGGGTAAGCTTTAACTTCTCTCTTTCCTTCATATTCTAAACATCTAATCCCCCCAAAAAAGGTTTAGCCATATCGATCCTTTACCATCAGTCAGGGTCATCTCATTCAGAATTCTGCAACTGCTTATTTTGCTTCTATTCATAACCCCCATACCCCAAGTCCAAGTTTGCTCCACATAGCAGCTAAAATGACTGAATTAAAACTGAAGTCTGATCAAGGCTTTCTTGGGTTTGAAAGCTTGCCACAGCTCCCCATTTCACTCAGAAAAAGCCAGTCCTTAGAATAATCTACTCACCCTACCGAACCAGACCTTCCCTGCCTTTCAGACCTCTTGCTGCTGCTCTCCCTCTGGCCCACTCTGCACAAGTGCCTCCTAACTGTTCCTTTACACACTTCAGGCATGCTCCCCTGCAGGCCCTTTCCCCACCTGACTGCCCTTCCAAGCCTCTCCCCCAGGTAACTACATGGCTCACTCCCTCACTTCATTCAAGTGCTGCACAAAAGTCACCTCAGAGAGACTCTATTTAAAATTCCAACCTCACATACCTGGCACTTATAATCTTACTTTGCTCTATTCTTCTTCTTCTTCTTCTTTTTTTTTTTTTTTTGGTCATCAAACACTTATACTTCCAACATACTATACAATTTACATATTTATTTTTATTGCCAGTCTATCCCTGCTACAACATCAGCTTCGACACAGCGGGGATATTTGAATACTTTGTACACAGATATATCTCAAAAGTGTCTGGCACAAAAATGATTAGTTGTGTGAATAGCTCCTTAAAGACTCTAATATACTGCATTAAAGTAAAATACATTATTTTCATAATTGTGACTTTAATTAACCCAGAAAAAATTAAATCATCTTACATATACTCTCTGTTAAAGGGTAGGGAAACCTGTATTTTTTAAGAGGTCAAAAATGGTTAAGACTCATTTATTTTTTTTTTAATTTTTTTTTTTAAAGATTTTATTTATTTATTTGTCAGAGAGAGAGAGCGCAAGAGCGAGCACAGGCAGAGTGGCAGGCAGAGTCAGAGGGAGAAGCAGCAAGGAGCCCGATGTGGGACTCGATCCCAGGACGCTGGGATCATGACCTGAGCCAAAGGCAGCTTCTTAACCAACTGAGACACCCAGGCGTCCCAAGACTCATTTATTTATCAAACTTTCAATTGAGTTTCTACTATGTGCCTGTCTGTAAGAGTATATGACAGAGGTTTAAGAATGGTTCTCAACAGTGGACACACATTAGAATCATCTGAGAATATTTCTTAAAATGTTAATACAAAGAAAAAATATACTAAAAAGCTGACACCTGAGATTTACCTCCTAAGATTCTGATTTAAATGGTTTGCTGCAAGTCTCACACAGGTTTCCATGTGATTATAATATGCAGCTAGGATTGTAAACCCTAATCTAGAGGGCCTTCAGGCTTAAAGTATGTTGCTTAAAAAGATAAGCTTCAATAACTTGGAAATTACTAAATGGACAATAATAGAAAAATGAGTAAAAATTCCTTGAATATATTTGAATAAGATACATAAGGTCAGCAGTACTATTTTCTTTTTATGTAAAATGCTCTGTCTTCCAAATATGAATAAAGTACTGTTCTATAAACAAAGTTCTCCTATATTTGGTAAACACAGCAGTTCATATTTTTTCTTAAATCCTTACACATATTTTTCTGAAGCCTGGTAAAAAGTGTGCCAGATCAATGTTTGGGGGGGGGGGGGGCGGGAATTACTTAATTAGATGGCTTTCAGGGTAAGACCAAATCAACAAATAAGGAAAATTAACGCTTCCATGCCCAAAGGAGCAAACAAATTATCTTGATATGACTGAGTTTTAGGTTTTAAACAATAAAAACAATTTTAACTTTATTAATGGTCCTTTATGATTATAATAGTTCTATCATTTCTAAGCAAAAGAAATAACAGAGGAAGAGAACAGTGAAGGACTAATTTGAAAGGTCCTTGGAGGAATAAAATATCAAAAGTAGATGTGTTTTATAAAGCAAAATACATTTCATGTACAAAAGACAGTCTTCCTCTAAGAGGGCAGGATTTTCTAGAACTAGGCAAAAAAAATTCTAAAGGATTTTCAAAAACTTACTGGTATAATATAAATATATGTTACATCCAATATCCTGGAAATGGTAGTGTGCAATCCTAAGTGACTTCTACTGTCAATCTAACCAGGTTCCCTATCAGATAACCTAAACCTAGGCATTTTCCTTAACTAAGGTTATATTTCATAATAATGAGATGCGACCCTGGTAAGATCACTTTATGGTAAAACTAGGATAACACAGTGTATTACGTGCATGAAATAAATTGATGTGATTTTGTAGGATGGGTGGAAGAGTTAAAGGCAGGAAAGACTATAAGGAACACTACTTTCTGCACTATTGCAGCTGCATTTGATATTAAAACGATGTATTTTTTAAAATTAATTATATCTCTTATAGTATAATTTTAAGCCAAAATATCTAGAGACCAGTAGATTAAAAATGTTTTTGTATAGTATCAATGGATAGTGACAGTTTTCTTTAACCCATTCCATCAGTTTTAATTATTCTCCATAATAAGTCACCAATTATTAATTTTTAGAATGCAGTCAGCAAAATGAAAAAGAAATCAATTTGTCTCTGTTGAACTGGATAGGTGAAATGAACATAAGAAAATAGGTTATTTAAGTATTGTCCCTATAAGGTAGTTATGCTTAGAAGAGCACAAGACAATGGAAGAAGCCAGTCAACCAACCAATCCATCAGCCAATACAAGGATACTGCTGAAACCAAATTAAATTGCATAGCAATGCTATCAATTTCTGGGAAGATAAACTATTTTTATTTTTATTTTGGCAGAATGGGGCAGCAAGGAGGAAGGATAGGGGAGAAGTAGGGAGAGGATAAAAGGATGTTTGTATGTGTGCCAAAACACTATATACCCAATAGTGGAAAAGGAAAAGACCATAAAAACGATGAGCAGGCATAGTAAGAAATTAGGAGAGAGATTAAATCTATGGAAAGAATCATATCAAAGAACATTTCTTTATATGCTAGCATCCAAAACAAAGTTGCACAAATAAGCCAATCTTTGAATGAAGAGTACTTAAGGGTATGTAGGTCTGAGTGAAAATCAACAAATGTAGTGTCAAGAAAGAATGGATATACAACTAGTTTTATTAAATTTTACATTTCTTTAAATCACCTCTAAATAGAATTTGTCACAACATAAAAATGACAGTGCTAAGTACTAAGAATAGCACACATCCGCAAACAAGCTCAAGCTTCCTCTCCTCATGTTATATAATAAAATTCAGTTAACAGCACAAACAAGGGACTCTGAACAGGTTGGAATCCCAGTTCATCACTTACTAACTAGCTTACTAACTAACTTGTCCAAAGAGGTTGGACAACTTAAGTTCTCTGAACCCTGTTGCCTCATCTGTAAAATGGGAATAAAATAACCATCATTTATAATTACTATGAGCTTTAAGCAAGATAATGTATGTAAAACATTATCAAAGTACACTACTACCAGGGTTTGCTAAATGGAGGCAATAAGAGTTATTATTGTTCCTGGCCATGCTTCAAAGCCAGGATAAATTTGAATAGTTAAGAGAAACACATTTCTCAAAGGACCAAATTACATGGCTGGGCCCATTATAGAAACTTCTATTTTAAGTAATAAAGATTTTCTTCCATTTTATACAGAAAATTTAATTGGCAAGGAGGTTAACTGACTTTCCCAGAGGAATTAGTGGAAAGAACTCCGGTTATCTGACTCCTGGTTCAATACATTTTTTCTATTAGAAAATCACCCAAAATGTAATACCTAATTGTTCTTTTTTATTAATTCTACTCTAAAAAGTTTTGGATATATTCACATAGTCAATTGCTAAAGACAATAAAAAGACCCTTCCCTTTACTTTTCTGGTTCATAGAAGAGAGAAAAATATTAGAAAATAACATTAATTCTTTTATTTTGGTAGCCAGCAATTTTTTTTTAAGATCTAGGAAAAGAATATTTATTTAGAGAGGTTTTTTTTTAATGTGAAAGCAACATATTATTCATTTTAGTTATGACCTTGTCTAAGAACATTTTTCGTACACAATGCAACCTATTTATGTTTAGACTTCACTTAAAAGATTTTCATCAGAAAATTCAGAAGAACACTTTGTATAGTTTTTCTGGAAGAGAACACCAAAAATCATTTAGAAAAATATTGACAGGAAGCTTACAAATCTCTAAACAAACTAGAAAAAGCACAATCCAATGACACTAAATACCTTAGAAATTGAACCTACACGGCTAAAAATGCAATACCAAAAATGTGGGTGGCACTGATGAGGAGAATTCGATTCTCTATTTCCTCGAAAAAAAGGAACAGTACATGTACAATGACACAGGAATACTACAATATTCAGTTCCCATAACAGCAAGATATATCTAACACATTACATTTAGAAATACCAGAACAATTTTCAATTTCAACCCCCCAAAAAAGCTTTTATATAAAACAATAGTTATTCTAGAATCTCCCACTGCTTGACAAAATTAATTTCAGAAAGGTCAACTTACCAACTCTATTATTTCTACGTTTCGAACTGATGGGTCCGGCGCCACCTCTGGCCAATTAGATAATTCCAGGTACCCGTTAGCTTTAGTGTTGAGAGTATGAGATAAAGTGCCTAGCTGGAAATGATCCCTATCTATTAAAATAGAGGAAAATATAAAATAAACAATATGAGCTGTATCTAACAGAGAACAATCCTAATCAGAGCTCAAGGTAATTGGCATATTACCTCAAATGTCAAGGAATAAATATAAACTAGGAAGCTCTTCATAGGTCAAAAAACTGATTTCAGTCCATAGATTACAATAATCTCTCCCATAATGGTCAATAAAAAAGCTAATCAGTCAGTGTGTTTAGAGGTGTTGCTCTGAAATGTAGCTTCTCTAAAAATTACTTTACTGTGAATATTAAGAATGACAGCACAGTTAAACAATCCATATACATGTCTTAGCACAAACACATCCAGAATTTTAATAGTTCTTCTACAAAACTGAACTGCTTTTTATCACCAGCAATTAAATAAGAAACAATATGAAAACCAGGGTATATAACTGCTTGATTCTAATTTTAATGGCTACTTGTTAAACTGATAAAATAATTACTCTTTCTAAAAAGCTGGGAAAAATAAGACAACTTCCATCTTTGAAAAACAAATATATACATAAAGGGATATTTTTATGAAATAATCCTTCCTAGAAAAGTTTTGTTAGTATACACAGAATATTTAATTAGTAACAACTCACCATTAAGGTAAAAATTAGATTCCTTATTAAATAAAGCTATTTAAAATAGAAATGAAGTCAATGTCTAGTAGAACAACACAGCTTTAATCTATTATTCAGCTAAACTGCTTAGTAAGAATAAAATCAAAAGAATGAAATTATTTAGGTAAATAAAGCATGCAAAGATATAAACCTTAATATAAAGGTTGCTCTAGAGAAAACATTGAGTAAAAAGCTATATAGGTTAATCACTTACATTTTTTAACAGATAAATTTTAAATGTATGAGAAATGGGGCATATTGTCATAATTTTTTAGGTAATACATTTTGCAGTTATATTCCGATAATACCTTTAAAAGGAGATTCAAGCAGTGGTGCAGGTTTTTGTGCTAGGAATATTTTTTTGGCATATTTACTCAGAGCTCCACTCTTCTCATTCGGAACAATAAGCTGCCTAATATATCTTGTACGGTCTCTGATGTCGTAGTTTTGATCATACTTGCCGAGATTTAATATGTACTGGGTAAGCAATTTTGTCTGTTGGAAAAAAACAGAACAAGATGAGAATACAGTTATTTATGATTATTGATAACTCTGGATAAACATATTTAAAGAGGTAATAAAAATGAATGGTTATGTCAAACAAATGTTGTTCCGTAGGGAATATGCATTTCTAACGCTGCAAATGGAATTTTGAAGCCAAAGCACATGTCCTCTTCAGTATTGGGGAGGTGAATGCTGAGTACTGAGAAGCAGCCATGTGCTAGATTATTAAACTGCTGAAGTGGAAAGAAAGGCATCATTAAAAAAATAATCATATATGGCAAACCCGCTGAAGGGTCTACGTGAGAATAATGAATGTGGAAATACAACTAAAAACATGGCACTCAAAACTTAATCGGAAAAATATGCAGGACATCAAAACATCAGAGAGTATTAGGGGGCTGGCAAACTGCTTCTCCTGAGGTGTGTTTTATGAAGAGATACTGTCCCTGGCATAAGCAGTGTCTGCACTCTGACTGCACTCAGTTACTTTACCCTGAATTATGACCCATTAAAGCAGACACATGAATCACTGAACTGGATTACTGCAAATTATTTGCAGTGCATTTAGCTGTTACTTTTTCATAAAAGCAAGCTGCTGATGCCCTCTAAAAACTAGGATAAAAGACTCCTTCCATTTTTTTTTCCCATGCTGCTTATAGCCTCTAGTAATATTGGTCATTTATTTATTTATGTAAGGCAGCAACTTATTATAGTAGCTTTTACACTGTAATAAGATTTCCAAAGTCAATTTCTGAATGTACTACATTAACATACATTGAGATAATTTTAATAGTAATTAAACCAAAATCGAAATGTTATCAAAATAGGTTTGTATTTTAAGCTCCAGTTATTTTATTGAAAAAGCATAGTTTTAATTCAGATTACATAAATACAATTGTAGCTATAAATTAAATAGGATTCATAATACATGGAAAAAAGAAACATCTACATTAGAACATTTTGTAGATGTTAGAAATGCATGCAAAACAAATCAATCAAGTCAGGCAGAGCTAAAGACAATTCTAGAACAATAAGTCAAAGTACACAAATGGTGTGGTAAACTTTTACAGTTATAATTGGTTAAGATAATTGATTTGGATAGAAAGCAACCTTCTTGCAGTAATAATATATTTTAAAAGCATTAACCTAGTTCCAATAAAGCAGAACTATAAAAAATAAAAGGGAAAAATGTTAATAGAGCTATTCTGAATTTGGTTACCAGTAATTGCTATTCGCTAATTACTAGACCGTGTTGGTTCAACTATAGATAAGAAAAATTCTATGATTCATTTTTAAAAACAATTACCAAAATATTCACCAAATGAGGAATGCAGCTCAAAACAAAGTGACGTGTCCTGGACTAGGTTATTAGCTTTCTGAGAAAGGCTAGGAAACATACTAACCATCAGTTTTCTCAAATGCACAGTGAGAATTTATAACAAGGGTAACTCTGAAGTCCATCTGAGTGTGGCGATTTAGAAGGTGCAATTAAAATAAATCAGAGAAAAAAAATAAGTCTGTTCATTACAATGATTTCCTAAAAACTTTTATTCCAATATAGTTAACATACAGTGTCATTTAGTTTTAGATGTACAATACAGTGACTGAATGATTTTTTTCCTTTTTGTGCAAGTGGAGTGATGTATTTTGCTTCTATGTCTGGTCCCCAAAATTAATTTTTAGGAAATTAAACTATTTCAATATATTAACAGACACTATCAAGAGTTAGGGAATTTTCAGGATTAAAGTTTTATAATTTTTACAGTATGCCTTTATGGACTGCAAAACTTGTTTGATTATATTGGTGGGCTTATAATAACAGTTCCATTAAACATCCATTTTCAAAATGAAAGTTCTTTCTAAAAGATAAAAACCTATCTATATATAATGATGCATTAAAAACAATAATTATTCACCATATATTTATATACTTCAATCAGTTTCTTTGGAGTACCTAATACTAATTACTAATGACTAATACTAAGTCATTGATACTTCTCTTAAGAACATATTTCTACATGGTCTTATCATGAACTATTTTTAAAAAATAAGACTGCCCACAATCCTTCTGAATTTTATGATCAATAATTATGAAATTGTTGACATCTTCAACTTACTCTTTTCTATAGACCATAATATTTTTAATGAAGAAAACACCCTCTTTACAGTATTAAACAATCTGGTCAGCAAAAAGAAAATTCTGTAGATAGAAGCATATTCTCATCATGCTTTCTTTCATGCTGACATCTGTAAAAATATCAAGTCCATATACTTAACTTTTACCACTCCAATTATTTTGATAATTATTTCTATGAGACAAAACTTTTAAGTCATTCTCTATTTACACTTTTTAAAATATTTCACCAAATTTAGAAAATGCAAAAATTACCTTCTCAGTATCATTTCACTCTAATACAAAGTAAAAGCTCCATCAAAAAAAGTCTTTATGTTCGTTGAGATACTGCAAATGACAGAACTTCTAAAGTAAATCTTGAGGTCTTAACATTTAACTTGAAGGGAAAAATTTCAATAACTCCCTGCTTAAAAGATTTGTTTTCAAGAATTGCCATTTGCTAAAATTTTCAGAAGTTGAAGGTTTCTGGCATTCAGTTGGTAAATGCTTTAAAGATTTCCAGTTGATTCTGAATCAAAACCTAACAAATAGATGTTTTGCTTACTCCCATCCCCTCCCTTGTTTTTAAAAACGAAAGCCAACATAGGATGGTTAGATTAATTTACAAAGCAGTTTTTCACAAATCATGTTTTTAGGATCCATTTGGTAATATACAGCAAAAAAACTGTGTGCAAGAGTGCATACTGTTATACATAAGTATGTGTTCTCAGTATTAGCTTCATGACAAGAATTCTATAGTCCAATTAAACTATATATATCAAACATCAGTATATTTGAACATTACAATTTTATTTCAATAGACAGAACAAACAGAAATGGTTTATGTGCACCACAACCAATTCTCAAAATGCTTCTCTTCCATAGTTTTCTTAATTTATTAAGAAACTGATTTTACCATGACAACATTTTTAGCAAAACCAAGTAATTTTATCTTCCATGTTGACCTCTTAAATTTACAAGAGCATTTACAACACTTTTGACAGAATAAACTTCCAAAAGCTTTGCTTTGATTCCATTTATAGCACTGACAGAGCAAACATACAAAAGCTTTGAGTGAAAAAAATCAACCTATTATTGGAATTAATTGATTCTCTATTTTAAAACTAGCATTGTTTAGGTCCTTTTTCTGCTAATGGAGCAAATACAGAAAGAGTTACTGCTTCATTTTTCATATGTGCAAAAGAGAACTTGGAATATAAAATGAAGAAAATCAATTTTTAAAAAGTTACTTAAATGAGATCCTGTATCACAGAGAGCTATGTAAACATCTTCTGTGCCTGTAAATATTTGTGACCTTGAGACACAACCTTCTTAAAATAACTCTTAGGCTTTTTGAATAGATGCTGATGCTTTTTTAAGCAGATACATTTTATCTTTTGGTGGTTGTGTGGTCAGTGATACCACTGCAACTCTCAGAATGGATGGTAAATACTGATAAACATTTTGTGCATATTAAATACCAAGAAAGAAATTCAGTATTTAGTTAAGTATACACTTCCATTTTTAAGAACAGATTGCTGCTGGAATTTATAACAAAATAAAGGAAGAACTACCAAATAATAATATAAATAGGCTTTAGATTTACACTGCATGATAAATGACAAAAGAAATGAAGTGAGTGTTCTGACCACTCACCAGTGATCTATGGCAGGACTATCTCCTGCACATATTTCATCTATAACCAGCCCTAACCTTCCCACATCTTCCTTTGACTCCATCCACTGACAACTTGGGAGTTTCAAGCTTTGCACAGGCCATAGCATAACCTGCTGGTACAGGTTGCCAGCAGATGAAACACTTCAACACTCATCTCACCACCACTGAAAAAAGGGAGGATTTAGCTTTTTCCTATTTGCCCTGTTAGGACACAATCAGCACACATTCTGCATGCCGCTCTAAAAGAGAAACTACTTATGTAATATCCCAAAAAGGTTGGAAAAAGAAAGTCTTTCTGATTTAAATGTCTTACATATTAAAATGAAATCGCTTGTTTGTTGCACCTGTGTTTCCATGTCATTAGACAAAACCACAGCAGAGGTTAAAAGTACAATACAGAAGTCTACAAACTTTCTCTGTCCTATTTTAACACAACAATTAATAATAAAAATGAAGAATTTGGAGCAAATCCTAAACTGGATAGGACACACAGACAACAAACCTATATTAAATCTGTCCTGGATAACAGTGGCAAAGAAAGTAAATAATGGTTAAATAAATAATCGTGAGCATTTTAAGATAACCAAAGACTGAATCCAAAACCAGATGGGACATTAAATTATTCTTTTAAATAGGTTTTACTTACAAAATTATGAAACAAAAAAAAATACAATGCACCTCAATAACAGAAACATTAATAACTTGTTAAATTTTGATTATACATTATTTTTTTCTGCTTAGATTAAAGGGATTGTGACTGGTATCAACTAACAGCTAATGCTATCTGACACTACACCAATTACATTCCTTTCAGACTGACTCTAAGTTAGTGGGACAAAGGAAAATGACTTTTGGGGAATGCTACATAAAAATTTTAAAAATCATTACTTGAAAAAACTTCTTATAATATGAGCATTATATTTTTAACTAAACACTCTAAAAGTAATAAACTGATAAATATTCGCTCAAATAGCTTTCTTCAAATGTTTATTAAGTCAGCACAAAATAGTAAAAAAGGTATCTCAAAATATAGTCCTGAAATCAGCTGAGATATACTCTTTAAGGAAAATAAAAAAGGACACAGAATTTAGCCATTTAGCAGAGCGAAGACTAATATTAGTTCCATACAGCTGTTATTTTGATAAAGATATTGGCAAATGGTTTGATAAATGAAAGAAAGCTACATAGAATTCTTAACCTATACCAGAGGGATATCTAAGCAGTACCAGTGTTCCACGTAGTCAATTTCATCATTTTACGACCAACCAGGATGAAATTTCCCGAACTTAAAAGTATCCATATTTTTGTCAACTTGAAAAGTTTTCTGTAAGTTCTTTCCTTATATGCTATATTTGCTTGAGTTTTTTAATGCCAAGAAAATAAATCCCAAAAAAGGGTAGCAATGTTACTACACAGAGCTTGAGCCCCTTTTGCTGTCATGTTAAATCATGCTGGGGGCAAAGACCAATTTCTCCAAAGACTTGAAATCACAGGGCAAGAGATAATTTGTGTCATTATTTTTTTTGTTAAGATTTTATTTATTTACCTATTTAGAATGCAAACTGGGGGGAGAGGCAAATGGAGAGGGGGAAAGAATCTCAAGCAGATTTCAAGCTGAGTGCAGAGCCCAAAGTGGGGTTCAATTCCAGGACCCTGAGATCATGACCTGAGCCAAAAGCAAGAGATGGATGCTCAACTGAATGAGGCACTCAGACACCCCAAGAGGGAACTTGTTTAAAACTTCAGGAAGGATCCCCAAAATATAATTATGATTTATGAAATTTCTTACTAAGAATCTTACTAAAGAGTCCAAAAAGCAATACAAAGAAAATGTAAGTATTAAAGATACTCAATGATTCACTCTCTTTTCTAATGGCAGAAAAGCAGAAACCTGTCTCACAGAAAATGAGACAGTTACTTAAATGAATTATATTTATACATGTCAATATTTTAAAAAACATGTTATTACGTGAAAAAAAGTAGGTTACAAGAGTATGCAAGCAAAATTTCAAAACCCACAAACCAGTAACATAGTACACAGATATATACTCGTGTAATGAACATGTAAAACAACACAAGACCGAAGGACACCACTAATATGATAGCAGCTACCCATGGGGAGGAAAATACGGTATGAACAGGAACTTGAGGATTTACTTTTACTTATTATATACTTCCTTAAAAAAACAACAATTATGGTGAAAACACTGACTTAATCTTAGTGGTAGATACATATGTATTAATACTATTTTGAACTTTTCTATAGGTTTGCATTATTCTACAAAGAAAAAGAAAAACATGAGTCAAACAGAACAGTTATATTACTTATCACTACATTTAAAAGATTACAGGAAGTTTGAAAGCAAATGCACCCATTATTCACTAATTTTTAACTGCTATTAACCAGTTTAATCAACCCCCAGTTTTCTCTCTCAGACCTCAGTAGACTATTTCAAGGAAGTCATGCTCAACCTTTACACTATGTCTTAAGAGCTACAGAGTTTCAGGAACTTCAGCTGATTTCAAAGTCCTTCAGGTTCTCCACCTGTATAACAGTGAAATTATTCTCCTTGTACGAGTATTCTAATAGCATTTTCTACTCTTGATAATCATATATAACAATTTTTTCTTCATAGTAAGAGAAATTTTCACCACCCTTTTCTCAGTGGGGTAAATCCAAATGGAGTGTTTTTACTCATGAGAATAGATATTCCAATAAAGGGATTAATTCCCTTACTATAAACAATAATATTCTCTAAGAATAATCCAGCAGCTGGTTAGCAGTAAAAACTAGGAATACAAAAAGCGTAATAACTAACATGGACCAAGCACTACTATGATCCAGGAAATCCTAATGCTTTACCTGGACTGCCTCCTTTAATCTTTTTAATAAATTTGTGAGGTAGAGACAGTAGTTATGCTCTTAATTATTCTGAAAATGTACATTGTTCCAATTCAGTTGTATAACGTCAATTTTGTGTTTACCAGGGCATGATTTTGTCTGCAAGAAATACTAGGTGAAGCTAGAGAATGGCTACCAGCTGAACTGGGCTTTGTAGGAATGACAAAACATACTAACCTCAAACATCTACCTCACAGAAGGAGAATTAGTGATATAGAAGACCAAATGATGAAAAATAAAGAAGCTGGGAAAAGGAGAGATAAACTACTACTGGATCATGACGGGAGAATTCGAGAGAGAAGTGATACCATAAGACAAAACAATATTAGAATAATTGGGATCCCTGAAGAAGAAAGAGAAAGAGGGGAAGAAGGTATACTGGACTAAGTTATAGAGTAGAACTTCCCTAATTTGGGGAAGGAAACAGGCATCAAAATCCAGGAGGCACAGAGAACCCCCCTCAAAATCAATAAAAATAGGTCCACACCCTGTCATCTAATATTAAAACTTACTAGTCTTAATGACAAAGAGAAAATCCTGAAAGTAGATCAGGACAAGAAGTCTATAACATACAATGGTAGAAATATTAGATTGGCAGCAGACTTATCCATAGAGACCTGGCAGGCCAGAAAGGACTGGCAATGATATAATCAGAGCACTAAACGAGAAAAGTACGGAGCCAAGAATACGAATCCAACTAGGCTGACACTGAAAACAGAAGGAGAGATTAAAAAAAAAAAAAAAACCTTCCAGGACAAACAGCAACTAAAAGAATTTACAAACACCAAACCAGCCCTACAGGAAATATTGAAAGGGGTCCTCTTAGCAAAGAGAGAGCCCAGAAGTAACATAGACCAGAAAGGAACAGAGATAATATACAGTAACAGTCACTTTACAAGCAATACAATAGCACTAAATTCATATTTTTCAGTAATTACCCTGAATGTAAATGGGCTAACTGCCCCAATCTAAAGACACAGGATATCAGACTGGATAAAAAAAAAAGACCCATCAAAATGTTATCTGCAAGAGACTCATTTTAGACCCAAAGACAACTCCAGATTTAAAGTGAACAGGTGGAAAAACATTTACCATGCTAATGGACATCAAAAGAAAGCTAGGATGGAATTCCTTATATCAGAAAAACTAGATTTTCAACCAAAGACTATATAATAAGAGATGAGGAGGGACACTATATCATACTTAAGGGTCTGTCCAACAAGAAGATCTAACAATTTTAAATATCTATGCCTCGGGTGCCTGGGTGGCTCAGTGGATTAAGCCGCTGCCTTTGGCTCGGGTCATGATCTCAGGGTCCTGGGATCGAGTCCCGCATCAGGCTCTCTGCTCAGCAGGGAGCCTGCTTCCTCCTCTCTCTCTCTCTGCCTGCCTCTCTGCCTACTTGTAATCTCTCTGTCAAATAAATAAATAAAATCTTTAAAAAATAATAAATAAAAATAAATAAATAAATAAATAAATATCTATGCCTCTAACATGGGAGCAACCAATTACATAAACCAATTAATAACAAAATCAAAGAAACACAACAATAATACAATAATACTAGGAGACTTTAACACCCCCCCATCACAAAATGGATAGATAACTAAGCAAAAGATCAACAAGGGAATGAAGGCATTAAATGACACACTGGATGAGAAGGATGTCACTGATATATTCAGAACACTCCATCCAAAAGCAACAGAATACACATTCTTCTCTAGTGCACATGGAACATTCTCCAGAATAGATCACATCCTGGGTCACAAATTAGGTCTCAACAGGTACCAAAAGATCAGGATCATTCCCTGCATATTTTCAGAAACAATGCTTTGAAACTAGAACTCAATCACAAGAAGAAAGTTGGAAAGAACTGAAATACATGGACGCTAAAGAGCATCCTGGGTCAACCAGAAAATTAAAGAAGAATTAAAATATTCATGGAAAAAAATGAAAGGAAGACACAAGTTCAAAATCTTTGTGATACAGCCTAAACCTAAAGGAGCCAGACAAAGAACAGCAAATAAAGCCTAACCCCAGCAAGAGAAGAGAATAAGGACTAGAGCAGAAGAGAATAAGGACTAGAGCAGAAAACAATGAAACAGAAACCAAAAAACAGTAGAACAGATCAACAAACCTAGGAGCTGGTTCTTTCAAAGAATTAATAATTTATCCAGGACAGATTTATCAAAAAAAAAGAAAAAAAAAGAGAGAGAGAGAGAGAAAGGACCCAAATAAATAAAATTACAGAGGAAAGAGGAGCGATCACAACCAACACCAAAGAAATGCAAACAATTACAAGAACATATTATAACCAACTATATGTCAACAAATTAGGCAACCCGGAAGAAATGGATGCATTCCTAGAGATGTATACACTATCACAACTGAACTAGGAAGAAATAGAACACCTGAACAGACCCATAACCAGTAAGGAAATTGAAGCAGTCATCAAAAGCCTCCCAACAAAAAAGAGCCCAGGACCAGATGGCTTCCCAGGGGAATTCTACCAAACATTTAAAAAAGAATTAATACCTATTCTCCTGAAACTGTTCCCAAAAAATGGAAATGGAAAGAAAACTTCCAAACTTATTTTATGAGGGCAGCATGACTTTGACCCCAAAATCAGACAAAGGCCCCCATCAAAAAGGAGAATGACAGACAAATATCCCTGATGAATATGGATACCAAAACTCTCAAGTGTCAGGATATAAAATAAATGCACAGAAATCAGTTGCAATTCTACACACCAATAAAAAGACAGAAGGAGAAATTAAGGGGTAGATCCCATTTACAACTGCACCCCAAAACATAAGATACCCAGGAGTAAAATCTAACCAATGGGGCAAAGAATCTGGACTCAGAAAACTCTAGAAAACCCATGAAAGAAATTGAAGAAGACACAAAGAGATGGAAAAACACTCCATTCTCATGGATTAGAAGAACAAATATTGTGAAAATGTCTATGCTACCTAGAACAACCTACACATTTAATGCAATTTCTATCAAAAAAACAACTTTTTTCATAGAGCTATAAGAAATAATACCCAAATTTGTATGGAACTAGGGAAGACCCTGAATAAACAGAAGAGTGTTGAAAAAAAAGAGCAAAGGTTGCAGCATCACAATTCCAGATTTCAAGCTCTATTACAAAGTTGTAATCATCAAGACAGTATGGTACTGGCACGAGAACAGACAGATAGATATTGGAACAGAATAGAGAACCCAGAAATGGATCCTCAACTCTATGGTCAACTAATCTTCGACAAAGCAGGAAAGAATGTTTAACAGAAAAAAGACAGTCTCTTCAACAAATGGTGTTGGGAAAATTGGACAGCCACATGGAGAAGAATGAAATTGGACTATTTCCTTACACCACACATAAAAATAGACTAAAAATGGGTTAAAGACTCAATATGAGATAGAAATCCATCAAAATCCTTGAGGAGAACACAGACAACAACCTCTTTGACTTCAACTGCAGCAACTTCTTCCTAGAAACATCACTAAAGGCAAAGGAAGAAGGGCACAAATAACCTATTGGGACTTCATCAAGACCAAGCTTTTGCACAGCCAACAGCTGACAAAACCAAAAGACAACCAATAGAATGAGAGAAGATGGTTGCAAATGACATATCAGATAAAGGGCTAGTATCCAAAATCTATAAAGAACTTAACACTTTAAGAATTCAATACTTAAAGAATACATAATTCAATAAAGAAATGGACAGAAGAACAGACATTTCTGCAGAGACATCAAAATGGCCAACAGACACATGAAAAAGTACTCAACATCACTCAGCATCAGGAAAATACAAATCAAAACCACAATGAGACACCACCTCACACCAGTCAGAATGGCTAAAATTAACAGGTCAGGAAATGACAGACGTTGGCAAGGATGTGGAGAAAGGGGAACCTTCGTACACCATTGGTGGGAATATAAGCTGGTGCAGCCACTCTGGAAAACAGTATGGAGGTTCCTCAAAAAGTTGAAAATACAGCTATCCTATGACCCAGCAATCGCACTACTGGATATTTATCCCAAAGAAACAAATGTGATCCAAAAGAGCATGTGTACCCCAATGTTTATAGCAGCAATGTCCACAGCAGCCAAACTATGGACAGCCAAACTATAGCTAAACTACAGCTGTTTATCAGCAGATGAATGGATAAAGGAGATATTATATATATACACATAATGGAATACTATGCAGCCATCAAAAACATGAAATCTTGGGGTGCTTGGGTGGCTCAGTTGTTAAGCAGCTGCCCTAGGCTCAGGTCATGATCCCAGAGTTCTGGGATTCGATCCCCATGTCAGGCTCCCTGCTTGGCGGGAAGCCTGCTTCTCCCTCTGCCATTCCCCCTGCTTGTGTGCTCAGTCTCTCTCTTGCTGTCTCTCTCTTTGTCAAATAAATAAATAAGATCTTAAACAAAAAAGAAATCTTGTCATTTGCAATGACATGGATGGAACTAGAGAGTAGTATGCTAAGCAGAGTAAGTCAATCAGAGAAAGACAATTACCATATGATCTCACTGATATGAGGAATTTGAGAAACAAGACAAGATCATAGGGGAAGGGAGGAAAAAATGGAAAAGATAAAACCAGAGAGGGAGATAAACCATAAGAGACTGTTAATCTCAGGAAACAAACTGAGGGTTGCTGAAGTGAAGAGGGATGGGAGGGGTGGGGTGGCTGGTTGATGGACACTGGGAGGGTTTATGCTCAGGTGAGCGTTGTGAATCATGTAAAACTTATGAGTCACAGACCTGTACCCCTGTAACAAATAATACATTATATGTTAATTTAAAAAAACAAGATAAGAAATTAAAAAAACAGAATGGTTAAAAAATCAATAATTTAACAAAAGTATCTAAAGCCTAATTGCATTTGCAAAATCTCTCACAGAATTCTAGCAAGTTTTTGTAAAACAGAGTTTCAAAAAAAACCTTTGGTTTTTTTCACAGAACTGAACAAAAAAAATTCCTCTACACTATAAAAAAAAATTAATAACTTAGATCTCAGGTCATGATCTCAGGGTCCCAATAACTAAATAATTCATTAACAATTCTGGAATGCTCACTGA
This sequence comes from Mustela erminea, assembly GCF_009829155.1. NCBI lineage: Eukaryota > Metazoa > Chordata > Mammalia > Carnivora > Mustelidae > Mustela > Mustela erminea. The sequence continues at coordinate 61,286,199 of NC_045616.1, read as the reverse complement.
GGTATCTACGCCACAGGAAATTCAGATCTACAAATAAATCAGGACTTCATGGCAAACCAGTCCCTAAGCACCGTGGCTTGGTCTCCTTAATCCATTTTTCAAGATGGCTAAAATAAAAACGAAAACAATTCTTTACATTTAGATCAAGTAAATCATTATAGTCTCTGTGTCATATCCAACAGATATGAACCATACAACTTAAAAATACTGTCAAGTTCACGGTGATTAAAAACTACTCTTTAATGCTTAGTTTACCAACTCTTTCAAGACCCCTTTTCTTGAGAAATGAGAAACTGGAGAACAGAGCACAACCCTATAGATACTGCCCCTCATCTACTTTTATATTTAATCATTTAATAAATAATGAGCTATGTAAAAATGTATATGAAAACTTGGCATGTTTTCTAAATATCATTATGCTTTTACCAGTAGGTGGTGAAGTCAATTTGTGGTTATCTAGAAGTATCATTCTAAAATATACAATAGAACACTCCAGAAACTGAGCTCCAAAACTTCATTTAATAATAAAGCTCAAGAAAGTATGTCCGAGTGCAAGCTATGTTGTCTTCAAATTCAAAAGATATAGAATACACTTCACAATTTCTGAACAAAAAGTACTACTTTTCCATTATTGTTTCCTTACAGCTACAAACACAGCCAAAAACAGAACCTTCATTTAATTGTATAAGACATAACTACTTTAGATCTGGATTAACATTCTAATTTTGTATTAATTTTATAATAACCTAGAAACTAGATACATTTAGAATAGCCAATTCTAGGTGTTATAATGAGTTTCTCAATACTACATGGATTTAGAGTATTAGGTTAACATGGTGTTTTATCAATAAACGAGATACAACAAACATAGCTGTTTCATGACTCTCACTGCTCTCCTCTTTTCCTACTTGAGGGGCACCTGGGTGGCTCGGTAAATTAAGCTCTGCCTTTGGCTCAGGTCATAATCCCAGGGTCTCAGGGTCCAGCCCCACGTCAGACTTCCTGCGAAAAGTGTGCTTCTCCCTCTCTCTTGGTCCCTCCCCCAACACACACTCTCTCTGTTCCCTCTTTCTCAAAATAAATAAATAAATAAAATCTTAAAAAAAAAAAAAGTTTTATCCTTCACAAAACCTTCTCTCATTGCTCACCTCATTCTACTTCAGACTTTCAATAACTTTCTCCTCTGAAATTCCACTATATCTTAATACTTCTATTATAGTGGTTACCACATACTATTTCAGTTATGTTTTTCTCCCTATTAGACCAGAACATTATCTCTCTGCACCACTACCTTCTAATACAGAAACTTAAAGAAACAGACACCTAGTAATTGTTGAATGGACAAACTAATGCATGAACAGACCTTAGCTACTTCATTAAAGAGGAAAGTAGGTGTCACATAGGTAGACTAAGATTTAGACTCTTACCTGTCTGGAGTTGGTCAAATACAATTTTGCTCCCAGATTTAAAATCTGAAGTTTTACCAGATCATCTTCACTAGTGAAGCTTTTAGCCATCTTCCTCAAAACATCAGGGGCAATTTTAGGAACTCGTTCACAGTTTTCTCCAATTAGCCAAAGAATACTTGCTCTAGCCACAGGTACCTAACATGAGAAGCAGATTATATAGTTACAAATAAGATAATCACACTCACTCCTTGACAATAACATAGAAAAGGCTCTAAATATAATAAAGGTTTTATATCCACTCATGTAATATGTATACCCAGGAAGTGTATTTTAGTTATGGGTTTTCCTTAGTTATCAAGGAACTGATCATCCAAATTGATTTCAGAGATAATGCCTTAGAAAACATTCACAGAGAAAAAACCATTTGTCTAGAATCTTGATTCCATCATAGATGTGCAAGTTCATGCACATTTGTTTATGCATTACTGGTGCTGTTTTTGTCCTATAATAGCAGAGGTAAGTACAGTTGATCCTTGAACAATACAGGTTTGAACTATAGTGAGTCTTTACTAACGATTTTTTTCAATAAATACAGCATAATACTGTAAATGTATATTCTCTTCTTTATGATTTTCATAATATTTCTATTTTCTGGCTTATTTTAAGAACTCAAGTTTGTAATACATGCAACATACAAAGCATGTGTTAATCAACTGTTTACGTTATTGGTAAGGCTTCTAGTCCACAATAGGCTATCAACACTTAAGTTTTTGGGGAGTCAAAGTTAAACCTGGATATTTCATTGTAGGAAGGAGGGTGTTAAAGCTGAAAATATTCAGTATACAGCAATTTTAGAAAAGGTTTGCTGACTTCTGCTCAAGGGCACTGGTTAATAAACCTCAATGCCCATAAAAAATCATCCAGAATTCTTACTAAAACTACAGGGTGTTGGTATCAGGTCCAGGCAAGTAGCTCTGTTATGGGGCCCAGGAATTTACATTTTATGAAGCATCACAGATGATTTCTAAGATGGGAGGCCTGCAAACCATGTTTTGAGAATCCACTGGATAACAGAAAGAAAGAAATAGATTCATTAAAGACCATGATTTCAAATTAAAACTCTTACTATTCCTCTATATATTTGCATCTACAGTACTGGGGATATATAAAACTGACAAAATCATCAAAGTATATTTATAAAATCATGAATCCTGGTCTATTATTTGGTCATCAACAAAAGAAACAGGGATAAGATAAATCTGCCCGATACTATATTTTGGCATTTTATTTTTTAATAAAGTACATTTCAATATAATTTGTTTTTTTTAATTGCTTTGCTACAAATTGGAAACCATCCATCAGCACCATTAAGACCAACATTTTAGAGTATGCAAATTAGTTTTATTACTATTTGTTTATTTGTATCCTTTCTTACTCCAAAAGAGATTTGAAGGGGTATGTAAATTAGTTTTTGTGAACATTTTCACCTACTATAGAAAATCTGCTTTTCATAATAAATGAAAAAGCCAATGACTATCATTAAGAGGTAGCATCACAAGAAGAGATAATAGTCTTTTTATGAAATCCTTTCCAATTCCTCAAATAAAGTCCTAATATTTTCACTACTGTTTCACAGGTGTACAGGGCATAAGTGCTGAAGAAGAAAGGGAGAGTAGGGACCTCTGCACAACTAAAATTTTATTTTTATTTTTATTTTATTTATTTATTTATTTTTAATTTGACAGAGATCACAGGTAGGCAGAAAGGCAAGCAGAGAGAGAGGAAGGAAAGCAGGCTCCTTGCTGATCAGAGAGCCCGATGCGGGGCTTGATCCCAGGACCCTGGGATCATGACCTAAGCTGAAAGCAGAGGCTTTAACCCCACTGAGCCACCCAGGCGCCCCTGCACAACTGAAATTTTATTGCAATATCCACCACCTCAAATTCTTTCAAAACACTCATTTTATGAAATAGTATAAAATTACTAAGACATTCCTTTTTTTCTTTTTTTAAGATTTTATTTATTTGACAGACAGAGATCACAAGTAGGCAAAGAAGCAGGCAGAGAGAGGAGGAAGCAGGCTCCCTGTTGACTCAATCCCAGGACCCTGGGATCATGACCTGAGCGGAAGGCAGAGGCTTTAACCCACTGAGCCACCCAGGTGCCCCTACTAAGACATTCCTAACTTGGGTGTTTCACCAGAAGCAAAATGAGGTCATCAGAAAGATTTAAAACCAAAGTATATATTTTCACATACTATGACAATAGCATTATCTATAAATTAATATTAGAATGAGCTTAGTAACAGAGAAGAAATCACAATATTCATGTAATAAGTTTAGTAAGTATAAATAATACATATAATAATAAATGCTATTATAAATCTATTCATGAAGTATGATAAAACTGAAATCCTTACTGTATACTGACTGTGGAAAGAGGTTATTTCTAATGTTCCAAAGGCTACATTGCATTAAAACCTTAATCCCAATCTATTATTTTTAATTGGGCTAAAAAATAGTAATTGAGTGGTACATTAAATTTTCTAGTATGAAGCAATTCAAGTTGCCTGACTCCATGAAAGGTACCTCTAAATAAAAATATATGTACAGGGGCACCTGGGGTGGCTCAGTGGGTTAAGCCTCTGCCTTCAGTTCGGGTCATGGTCTCAGGGTCCTCAGATTGAGCCCCACATCGGGCTCTCTGCTCAGCGGGGAGCCTGCTTCCTCCCTCTCACTCTGCCTGCCTCTCTGCCTACTTGTGATCTCTCTCTGTCAAATAAATAAATAAAATATTTTTTAAAAAAGAATATATGTACAACTTCAGATTTTGGTTATGCTAGATTTACTTTTCTTAAATATTTTATTATATACTACTGGTATAAAAATTAGAATTCTAGGACATTCTAACCTACAGTCACACTTTAAGTAATTTTCTTCTGGTAACACAGTTATAATTCTTTTTTGCAATTAAGAAGACAATTTCAAAAAGTTTTAAGAGATTGTTTATATTCCTACTTATTAATAGACTAAGATTAAAATAATATTTAAACACTCTAAACATTCATAATGCATACATTTAAAACACAATTCTTTGGGAAAAATGAAAATCAATAAATTGTAATGCTCACAATGAAGAATCTCAAGACAGTGGTGGTAGAGGGCAGGGTAATATTCAGAGGTTCTAGAACTGAGGTAATTAAACTTCCAAGTAAGCATATTAAAAACTTCAGAAAACTTCTCCACAACAGGAAATAATACCACTATATAATATATTTATACCAAATTCTTGATGACAGCAATTTATTAAAAAGCTTAGGAAATTGACAAGCCCAGTGTTTCTGTATGTTTGGCTGCAACCAGAATCCTAAGATTTTCAAATCCCAGCCCTACCTTTCTCTCCCAATTAAGTTACAGGACTCCCATTTGTAAACCACTGATAATATGATTCATAGCATCACCACTCTCAAAGATTTAAAATCAAAAAATTAGTCACTTTTTGTTCTCCATGGTCTTTTCAATCACAGAATGAACAGGACCACTGAACTAAAACCAAACTAATAACACACATATACAAATTAATAATATACATATGCATAAGACATAATACTTTTATTATGAACTTCTGCTTTTCAATTATTTTCAAAGACAAGCTGGATTGTAAATGACTTTGATTCTTTATTCTAAATGCCCTGATCAAGTGGTTCTAAGTGCACTTTTTAAACCTTCTACAAGAAAGCAGTTTCCACTGTCATTTTAACCCATTAACTTGCCTATAAAAAATATGATTCCTAGCTGATCAGAGCAGTTATAGAAAGAGTTTACAGATCACCCTGTAAGTAGTTTAATGTAAAAGTTATTATATTTCAACACTAGCCACTGCACAATGCAGTAGTATAAAATAGATCCTGCAACATCAATTTTATTTATTTAAATTTGTCAAAGGGAAAATCAGTAAACATCTAAACAAACTGCATAAAACTAACAAATCAGATCCAATATTCTGTATCTGGACTCAATATGCATTAACACTATAACATGAATTAAGTTGGGGCAAAAGGGCAAGGCTAGTTACCTTGTGAAATGGCAGGCATTCAGGGAGGCACCAGGGCAAGAACTACATAAAGTGCTATTTCAATACTACTCAGTAGTCTTCACAAAATAACATCTTTTAATTACTCTCTTATGATATTAAGTCCTTATGTGTCCCATAAAACATTGTATGAAACTCTGATGTAGCATGCATTTTATTCTGGAAAAACTGCTCTACAAGCAGTCTTTACTAGACATGAAGCGCAGTCCAAAGGATAAATATCCACAATCAAAACATGTAAGTTGGCTGTATTACCTACACAGATATAACTTATTCAGTCTGAATTTAAAAAGTAGAATCTAAATTTTAGTTCTCATATTTTCAACTATGTCACTTAATAAATAGTAACTTAATAAATAACAAATGGAATCAAAATCTCAAAACAACAAAATCTAAATTCCTTTTTTAAAAAAATCACATTGTTAACATCTACTGAGTTCTTACCATGCAACTGGCACTGTTTTAAGACTTTACTTGTTTTCTCAGTCTATTATATAACACAAAAAACCTGAGAAAGTAGGCTCGACCATCATTCCCACTTGATATATGACAAAACTGGGGCACAAAGAGGTTAAGAAACATGTTCAGCATCTTACAGCTTGTCAGTGGTGGAAGTAAGACTGGAAGTCCAAGTCTGAATCCAGAGTTCACCATGGCTACTGGACAGAGACAAAATGAGTATTTTATACTAGGAAAAATACCAGCCAGCAAGGCAGGAAGACCGGTTCTGGTCCTGGATCAATCATGTAAATCATGGAGACAAATAACTTGACATCAGTAGGCCTCATTTACTCATTAATCAAATGAAGGATTACTCCTTTGGCCCAGTTCTTCTGCTATGGTGTATAATGGCTCCTTTATGGCCTTGTCTGAAGCTTTTCCAAGAGCTGGCTTTTCAGGAGAGCTCTAGGCCATTCTCTTGACAATTCCTGCATGTATGCATGTGGGGCATTTCCCCCACCTCCTTAGATCTTTTGTTCTATGGATAAGATGGCCAGAATGGAAAGAGATCTGGCTATCATTTTTGTTACCCCTCCTGGAGGGTAGATGAGCCCAGGATTCTATCCTGATAAAGTGGCTTAAGCATTGAGAGAAAACAGGCTCAAAGTGTCTTCTTGTCCTTTGACATTGTCCAGATTGGCTCTTTCTAACCAGTACTGGTTTAAGATATTACCCCTGGAAGTAGGGTGAAATATACATAAATTCAGGAAAAAAGGTCTCCTTTGAGGCTCTCAGATTTACCTTTCCATTTCAGAATCAATCACTTACCCACATTTAAGAGTCGTAAAGTGCTTGGTCAGAATAATAAAGCCCTGTTTCCTTTTCCACATATCTGTTACTCTTTAAATAAACAGCTCTCTTGAATACCTGGAGGAAAAAGATTCTAGGGATTCAGTCACTCCCCATTCCTGACTTTGAAGTTGCTGTCAGTTATACCCCTCACCACCTTCTTCTGGCATAACTTCTACCACCAATCCCTAATCATTTTTAGGATTCTGCATTACAAACTATCTTCCTTGTTCCACTTTCAAACGCTTCAACTTCTTCAGATACATTAAGTAAACAGTAACAACTCATCACCTTTTAATTCTCTAAAATTTCACAATTTTGCTATAGAACTGTATATAGTTTTCTTTTAATTATTTGAATCTCCCTTTGAATCACATGCCCAATTTGTTCACTTTTGCTTTCTCTCTTTGCCTTATCAAAATCAGGAGGGGTAGGGCACCTATGTCTGGGAGGCTCTGTCAGTTAAAGGTCCCAATCTTGATTTTGGCTCAGGTCATGATCTCAGAGTTGTGGGATCCAGCCCCATGGTGGGCCCCACACTCAGCAATGAGTCTACTTCTCTCTCTCATCCTCTCCCTCTGCCCCTCCCCCCACTTGCATGCTCATGCACTCTCTCTCAAATAAATAAATAAATCTTTTAAAAAAGAATCAGGAGGGGTTATCTACTTTATTGGCTTCCCAAAGAAGATTTAAGATGCATTTATCAATTTCAATGATCTCTTTTTGGTGTCCTATTTTACAAAATCAACTTTGATCCCTTTTAGACTTTCATGTTTTATTTCACTGTTGTTTTCCAAATTTCTTTTTTTTTTTAAGATTTTTAAAAAATTTATTTATTTGACAGAGATCACAAGTAAGCAGAGAGGCAGGCAGAGAGAGGGGGGGAAGCAGGCTCCCCTCTGAGCAGAGAGCCCGATGTGGGGCTCGATCCCTGGACCCTCAGATCATGACCTGAGCAGAAGGCAGAGCCTTAATCCACTAAGCCACCCAGGTGCCCCTCTTTTTCAAATTTCTTAAGACAAACACCAAATCCTTTTATTTCTGGTCTCTTTACGTTAAAAATGGTAGCACTGACCACTTTAGCCATACCCCACACATTTAAAACAAAGTGTTTTCTTTTCCTGTATTTTATATAAAGCTTGTATTTTTTTCTTTTAAACCTTCTTTCACCTAGAAGTATATTTCTTACTTCAAAATTTTTCTGGTACCCTTTCAGATTAATTCTAATTTTACTGCTTAAAACATAAAATCTTTAAGTTTTCTTTATGTCCAAGTACATTCTTGATTTTTTGTAAACTGTTTCATGAATACACCCATAAAAGTGGGTATTATCTGTTCAAGAAATATAAAATTTTACCTACAGGACTGAATCAAATATGTATTCTATTTTTTAATTACTCTTTATCTTTATGTGCATATCTTACTCAACATCTGGATATATCAAAATATGAGAGAAGCATATTAAAGTCATCCACAAATTTCTCCTTGCATTTTTTTCTTTCCCTCCCCCCCCTTTTTTTTTTAGATTTTATTTATCCATTTATTGGAGAGAGAGAGAGAGCGCGCGCACAAGCAGAGGGAGAGGGAGAGGCAGGCTCCCCACTGAGCTGGGAGCCTGATGTGGGGCTTGATCCCAGGACCCTGGGATCATGACCTGAACCGATGGCAGATGCTTAACAGACTGAGCCACCCAGGCGCCCCTCTCCTTGCATTTCTAATGGATATTTCCATTATCTATTTATTTGGTTGCCATATTTTTGTGTGCATATAGGTTTATGCCTCTCAGTTTCTTTGTAAATTGTCTTTTTTCATTGTATAATGTTCTTTTTTATCTTCCTGCCTTTTTAAAAAAAGGTTTTGTTTATTTATTTTGAGAGAGAGAGAGAGAAACAGAGAGAGCAAGCACCAGCAGGGGGAGGGGCAAGCAGACTCCTTGATGAACAGAGAGCCCAATGCAGGGTTTGATCCCAGGACTTCAGGATCATGACCTGAGCAGAAGGCAGACACCTGACTGAGCCACTAGGCATCCTTCCTTCTGCTTTTAATTAATTTTAAAATCTCACTTTCTTGTTCATCTTCACTTAATATCTCATTTCTTATCTTCTTTTTTCAATCTTTATCACTTTGATTAAGGTGTTATAATTATAAATGGCTAGCTTTTGTTTTTCACTCCAATTTGAAAGTCAGTCTTTTAATGAGAGAATTAAGTCCCTTCATATGTAGGGTAGGATATACTTGGATTTTTACCCTTCCACCTTACTTTATTATTTTTAAAAATTTATTATTTATTTTACAATTGTTTCCTTTTTTCCCCTTTGAATTTGAAATTCCTATCATACTTCCATATTCCACTAACCATATCTTCTGACAAAAACAAAAACAAAAAACAGGCTTCTGAGTTCATTCTGAGTTAATTTTTGTGAGTGGAGTGAGACAGTTTTCCAGTTTCATTGTGCTCCATGTGTTGCTCTAATTCTCCCAGCACCATTTGTTGAAGAGACTATCCTTTTCCCATTGGGTATTCATGAATATTAGTTTGTTGACCATAAATGCCAGGGTTTAATTCTAGGCTCTATATTCTGTTGCATTGGTTTTTATGCCTATTTTTGTGCGAGTACCCTATTACTTTTATTACTATAGCTTTGTAGTACGGTTAGAATCAGGGAGTGCAATACCTCAAGAATTGTTATTTCTTTTTCTCGGGATTTTTTGCCTATTTGGTGTCTTTTGCAGTTCCACACAAGTTTTAGGATTGCTTCTTCTATTTCTGTGAAAAATGTGTTTTGTGTTTTGATGGGGATTACATTAAATGGCTTTAAGTAGAATGGCCATTTTAACAATATTAATCCTTCTCTTCCATCAATGTGGGTTGTCTTTACTTATACAGATCTTCCTTTTTTTTTTTAAGATTTTATTTATTTATTTGACAGAGATTTATCTGCCAGAGACAGGCAGATCCCAGAACTCTGGGATCATGACATGAGCAGAAGGCAGAGGCTTAACCCACTAAGCCACCCAAGCACACCAGATCTTTCACTTTCTTATTGAAAATTTATTCCTACTCATTTTATTGTTTTGATTCTATTGTGAAGGGGATGGTTTTATTTTTCAGATGCTTCATTTCCTGTAAAGGAATGTAACTGATGTCTCTATGTTATTTTGTACCCTGCCTTGTAACTGAAATCACTGATTAATTCCAACAGTATTTTGACTAACTCTGGGGATTTGCTATCTATAGGATTGTATCCTATATCATATTCTTGCATTCCTCCTGATCTCAGGGAAAACGTTTTCTATTTTTTCCCAATGAGTATAATGTTAGCTGTAGGTATGTCATATTCAGCCTTTACTATATTGAGATACATTCCTTCTACAACCAATCCATTAAGGATTTTTATCATGAAAGGATGTTATATTTTGTCAAATGCTTTTTCCTGACTCTATTCAGATAATCATGTGATTTTTGTCTTTCAGCTTATTAAAGTGATGTATTGAATTTATTGACTTGTATAAAGTGAACCATCTTTGCATGCTAAGGATAAATCAGATTTGGTCACAGCGTATAATCCTATTAAAGTGTTCCTGAATTCAGTTTGCTATTATTTTGCTGAAATTTTTTCCATCTTTATTCATTAGGGATACCAGTCTACAGCTTTCTTCTCCTGTGGTATCGTATTTGCAGAATGGGTCTGGAAGTGTTCCCTCCTGCTCATTATTTTGGAAGAGTTTGAGGATTAGTGTTAATTCTTTCTTTAAATGTTTGGTAGAATTCTACTCTTGGTAGGTTGTGTGTTTCTAAAAATGGTACCCATTTCTTCTAGATTATGTAATTTGTTGGCATATAATTGTTTATAGTGGTCTGATAATTCTATATATTTCTGCAGTATCAGTTTTAATGTTTCCTCTTTCATTTCTAATTTTATCTATTTATTTTTTCTTTCCCTTAGTCTAGCTACAGGTTTGTCAGTTTTCCTTATCTTTTCAAAGAACCAGCTCTTAGTTTTATTGATCCTTTCTGTTATTTTTCTGGTCTCTATTTCATTTATTTCTACTGTGATACTTCTTATTTTTCTTCTTCTGCTGGCTCTGGGTTTTAATTAAATGTAGTTCGTTGAGATATAAAGTTAGGTTGTTTTTTGAGATATTTCTAATTTCTTAATATGTGTGTTCATTGCTATAAATTTTTCTCTCAAAACTGCTTTTGCTGGATACCATAATATTTGATATGTTGTGTTTTCATTTTCACTTATTTCAAGATAATTTTTTTTTCTTTTAATTTCCTCTTTGACTCAGTGGTTGTTTAGGAGAGTGCTGTTTAGCTTCCACATACTTGTATACCTTTTTGCCTTCCTCTTATTGTTGATTTCCAGCTTCATACAATTATTGTCAGAAAAGAAAGTTGGTATGGTTTTAAGCTTCCTAAATTTGCTAATATCAAATCTACTCTCTTAATCCCTATATCTCTCATACACAGTTTCTGAGAGGTCCTGGCTTTGATAATTAGAAACAATAATGAGAGTAGATATAAAGACAAAGAACACTCTGGTGAGAGATTTGGTGGGAGCTCAGATGCTAACAGACTCCTGTGAGTGTTATTCTTAGCTTTAAGATACACATATAACTGCCCTACGAGCTTTACTAAGACCTTGAGGGAAAGAAAATTTTGCTACCAGAGATATTAAATATTGATCCTGATGCAGCTTCCAAACTCTGCCTTAAACCACACAAATACAATCCCTCTGAAGAGACTCAGTATACATTACCCCATCTTCAAAGATGAAAATAATGTATTTCCCCCTAAACTACAACCCTATCACTTATAGAACATTAGTTTTAAACTTTAAACAACAATGAAAAAAAAAAAACTTTAATTGAAGGGACAGACATAGTGAAGGGCAAACACAATGGAAAAGAGTTTGAAGAAAAACCAGAAAGAAGCCATGGAGAATGTTTCAAAAGGGAAGAAGCAGTATGTGAAGTCAAATGCTAACAAAAGATCATGAAAGACACTGACAGCAAATTATCCACTGGGTTTAATAAGAAGATAGTCAATGACACTGGAAAAGTCAGTGTTAGTGGAGTCAGGGGAGTCAAAATCAGACTGAGACAGACTGAGGAGCTCTGAAAAGAGGAAATAAAATTAGAAAAAGGGAATGAAATAGGACCTAAATAATAGATAGGAGACACTTATATAATACCACTATGTGCCAGGAAATATTCTTAAGAGCATGACACATATTAACTAATTTAATATGTACAAAATATCAGGTTTTGTTTTCATTTACTACGACCATTTTAAGATTGGAAAAGTATGGAGATGTTAATATAAAAGCACAGAGTGAATAAGCAGTGGAACAAAGTTAATATTTATTTTTTAATTTTATTTTTTAAACACAATTTCAGATTTATAGAAAAGCTGGAAGAATAAAAACAACCTCTGAATACCCTTCACCCAGATTCCTCAAATGTCATCACTTTACTATACTTGCTTTAGTTTTCTATATATACACAGATATTTTGTTTCCTAAATTGAAAGAAGTTGTAGATTTATCCTTAAACATCAAAATACATCATTGCAAACTTTGTAATTAAAGGAATGCTCTTACATTGCTATAGTAAAATGATTTAAAAATTAGAAATTGAAATACTGAACCAATACCACTACCTAATCTACAGATTTATTGAGATTTGACCGATTGTCCCTACCAAATCTTCCCAAATCCTTCACAGAAAAAGAAAATAAAAAAGTATGTGTTGCATACTTTTAAACTCTCTCAATGGGAAAAAGTTCCTGAGTTTTTCTTAACATTTCATGACATAGGCATTTTTAAGGAGTGTAGCCAGTTATTTTGTAGCATACTCCCATTTGGGTTTGTTTCTTCTTCCTCTTTTTTTTTTTTTTTAATTTTATCTTATTTTTTCAATGTTCCAGCATTCATTGTTTATGCATCACACCCAGTGCTCCATGCAATACGTGCCCTCCATAATACCCACTACCAGGCTCATCCAAACCCCCACCTTCCCTAGCAAAACCCTCAGTTTGTTTCTCAGAGTCCACTGTCTCATGTTTCTTCTTGATTATATTCAAGTCATTCACTTTTGCAAGAATTCAACAGACCTGATGTTAAGTTCTGTCCACTATATCATATCGGGTGGTGTTTAATTACATTGCTGGCAATGTAAACCATGTTCATTTGGTTCAGGTAACACCTGCAAGGTTTCTCCATTGTAAAAGTTAATAGTCTTTAATTTATGTTTTGTAATTAAGTATCGTATGAGAATATACTTCGCAACTATACAAATATCCTCTAACTACCTGAACTTTTACCCCCTACTTTTTACCATTTGTTAATGAGTCTTACCTCAGTCTATTATTATTGTGATGGCTTGCAAATGGTGATAGTCTAATTTCATCATTCCTCCTACATTTATTTGCTTTGTACTGTAAGAAAGAGCTTTCCCTTCTCCCTTAATCAATCATTCATTCATTCATTCATTCATCCCAGTGTGGTCTCAACAGAGTCTTACCCTATTCAATAGGCCATAATCCTTTTACTATAATTTATTTTGCTTTCCAAACTGGCCACGGGGAGCCCCTTCAAGCTGGCTTTTCTGTCTTTCTGACACATCTCTACCATTCTGTGAGCATTTCCTTGCTTTTTTTGCCCAACAAGATGTTCCCAGATCATCTTATTCTTTCCTTGCCCTTGTTCTAAAATCAGCCATTTCTCTAAGCAGCCCTGTCCGTCAAAAGGTGAATGAAATTTTAAAACGGAGGTCTACCAAAAAGGAATGCAGTACTACATTCCAGAACATGCACAAACTTTGAAAACATACTAAGTTAAAGAAGCTAAACACAAAAGGCCATTTGACATATGATTCCATTTATATCAAATGTCCAAAATAAGCAAATCCATAGAGACAAAGTGGATTTGTTAGCTGACAAGGGCTGGACTAAAGGGAGAATCAGTTTTACTGGAATGATGAAAACATACTGGAATTACATAGTAGTGATGGTTGCACAACCTTACGAATACACCAAAAACTGCTATATTATATGAGTGTATATTATGGTATAAAATTTTATCTCAGTTTAAAAAAAAAAAAAACCAAGATCTAGGCACTAGGTGTGCTCATTTGTATTGAGGCATTATTGCATGCAGGCCCTCTCAAAAAAATAGATAATTGTATACCCAATACACACATTCATATGCATATACATAAATGTGTGAACACACACATTTACACACTCACATGCATCTACAATTTATAAAGTCATGAAGTTTACAATGAAATCTCCACTTCCAATCTAACAATGCAGCATTTATTGCATCTTTCCCCTTTTCCAGATTTGTAATTCCCTTCCACAACAGTGTAAAATCTCAGAACCAGGATTTGAATCCAGATAGTTAAGCTCTCTTAGCCAACGCATCTTAAGATGTCCATTATCTTAACAACACTATAATTAATTGACTAAAACCTAGTTAAATTCAGAAAGATCACTTAATTGGTACTCACAGTTATACTGTCCAAGAGTTTAGCCATATGTTTAATAATTTCACCATGTTGTGCAGGTTGCATTTGCAGTAATTTCTTAATAACAACTACACTTTCAGCAACAACTATTTCTGAAAAAGAGAGATTATTCACATTAAATATGTATAATACAATTCAAATGCAATATTCCTGGTAAAATATGAATTTAAGTTAGCAAAATATTCTACATGTCTCAAATGACTAGGTGTAATCTATAACCACGAGTAAATTTCCAAACTTTGGGGGTGAATACTATCTTAAGCAGAGGAGTATACTTTTAATTTCTAACTTCTGTTGTTGCCTCCGAACTTCTGATATCCCCTTCCAATACCCGCCTCTTTGAATGAGAAAAGCAACGCGAGATTAGATTTTGCTGCTCACCATAATATTCAAGTGTCTTTAGCTTTTAACTATAACTTTCAAATACTTGATTTCTACCATAAGATGGTAATCAAATAGCCACCATGTAAGTTATTTGGTTCCTATCAACTACATAATGGGAATCAAACACCTACAATCTAAATAACTTTTTTTCCAATTCTAAAGAAAACAGCTAACTAAAACCAAAAAAATTCCTTAAGGGATATGTCCAGAAAAGTAAGTATTGAAGATCATTAATGGTAAGAAGGGTGTTACTATAGAAATAGCACTGACTTCAGAGCCAGAAAGGGTGGGCTTATGTGCTGGATTGTTTCCATTTGTCCAGTGACTCCACTCTCTCTGCCTTTCCTGACCCACTCTTTGTCCTTAGAGGTTGACCTCTGCAGATTGCATCAACTAGACTCCCTTGTCCCTGGCTTCCAGCTATGTTTAGCTGATAGGACATACTAGCAGGAGATCAAGGGGGCAGAAGAAGAGAATTTTTGCTATCATGGACCTCTACTACCAGGTTTCCCTGGCAATGTGTACATTCTTCTACTGATAGTTTCAGTGCTTATGAATGGTTCTCGCCTGCTGAACTGCTCACACTCCTTACACCCCTTTCCTTCAGCTCTAGATATGATAAAGGGGCTTCCCATGGTCAGTAACCTGTTAGCCTCTGGACGTTATATCATACCTTCTTGGTTTCTCTTAATCCTGCCCACATCCTAAAAATAGTTCCTTCAGGGGCACCTGGGTGGCTCAGTGGATTAAGCCTCTACCTTTGGCTCAGGTCATGATCTCAGAGTCCCGGGATCGAGCCCCGAATCAGGCTCTCTGCTCAGCGGGGAGTCTGATTCCCCACCCCCCTGCCTGCCTATCTGCCTACTCGCTGTCAAATAAAATCTTTGAAATAAATAAATAAATAAATAAATAGTTCCTTCCTTAAAATAGTTCCTTCCTTAAATTCTCTTCAATCATACCTTTTAAGTATGCCATCTGTTTCTTGCCAGAGCAAGAAATATATTTCTTATTATATATAATATATAACATTAACTCATATAATAAAACTAATATATATATTAATAAATCTATAACTAATAATATTATTATAATCAACTAATATAATAATTGGTCCTGGGAGTGACTCCAAGGAAGCAGTTCCTGAAACTGGGATTCTGAGATTGAGTTATCACACTGAAGTGGCTAATTACTAGTCCAGAGTTACATTTTTGGTGGTACCAGCAGATAACTGTAATCCAATTAGATTACAATTTAGAGAACTTATGGAATGATTCTTATATAAACAAATACTAATGCTACTGAAGCCAAATAAATAAGTCTACAATGCCTTAGGTTTTATTTATTTGTTTGACAGAGACAGAGCAAAAGAGGGAACACAAGCAGGGGGAGTGGGAGAACGAGAAGCAGGCTTTCTGCCAAGCAGGGAGCCCAATTTGGGGCTTGAACCCAGGAACTGGGGATCATGACCCCAGCTGAAGGCAGACAGATGCTCAATGATGAAGCCACCCAGGGGCCCCTAAAATGTATTTTCTTACCTGGCTCTAAGAATACAAGTAAAATTTTTATCATTTTAATCATTATTAAACATACTTATTTCAAATTACATAGCCCTTTCTCCAACAGAATGATAAATTGATGGTTATACAATGCTTTAGTTTACGATATGAGAAAATGTTTCTTTCTCTTCTATAGTAATATATGGTAGGTACCTTATTTTCATTATTTTAAAGATGAAGAAAGACAAATGCCCTAGAACTATATGACTTTATCCAGAATTCAGAAGGTACCATTTCATCTCTAAATTCTAAGTTAAGAGGTGCAGCTACTATACAAAGACCACCACTTTGAGCTTTGATGAAAACAAATGTTAAGATCCTGACTTTGTCAAACTTATACTCTAGGTAAGAAAAATTAAAAGTAATTACTATGCAAAGTAAAATATGGTAAATGTGGCTTTAAGAATCCACAGTATAGGGCGCCTGGGTGGCTCAGTCGGTTAGGCCGCTGCCTTAGGCTCAGGTCATGATCTCAGGGTCCTGGGATTGAGTCCCGCATTGGGCTCTCTGCTCAGCGGGGAGCCTGCTTCCTCCTCTCTCTCTCTGCCTGCCTCTCTGCCTACTTGTAATCTCTCTCTGTTCAAATAAATAAATAAATCTTTTAAAAAAAAATCCACAGTATAAAATTTTTTTATTTTTAAAATGTACTATTACAAAACTAGACAAAGAAAAATATTGTATAATTTTAATTATACACATGGAGAGGCAGGATTGGCTATAGCTGAAAAATATATTTGGTATCATTTATCCTTTGATGCTGTATTACTTTCCTATTGTTGTTATAAATTACCACAAACTTAGTGGCTTAACACAATACAAATTCGGTGTCTTACAGTTCTAGAGTTAGAAGTTAACAGTTTAGACCTTAAGGGGCTAAAAGCAAGATGTCAATAGGATACCTCTCTATGGAGGTTCTAGGAGAAAATCTATTCTTTGCCTTTTCTAACTTCTGCAGGTTGTTCACATTCCTTGACTCAAGGTCCTGATCTAGCAATGGCATCGCTTCAATCTCTACTTCTGACATCTGACTTTCTTGACCTCCCTCCTTTTCTTAAAAGGACCCTTCTGATCTCCATCTCAAGAATCTTAATCACATCTGCAAAATCCCTTTTGCCATGGATTCCCTTCTGCCCACAGATTCTGGGCATAATAACCTGGACATCTTCAGTAGAGGTCTTTATTCACCCACCCCATGTGCCCTCTCACCCCTTCATGTAATTCCACCCTACTTTTCTTTTACTCTATCTCCTGTTTTTCAAAGACCACAGGACTGCAGTGCTGTTCTACCATAAGCACAAAATGATCCTGTGTTCTGGACCTTTCCTAGCTTCCTCTTTGTTCTTAATAAGACTTAAGGGTCCTTACTGTAAAAAATAGAGCTTCCTGTTTTGTTTTGTTTTTTAATTTAACTTCACTTTGGTAAGAACACTTAAAATGAGATCTACCCTCTCACAAAACTTTATCTGCATTATTGTTGATTATAGGTATAATGTTGTACAGCAAATCTCTAGAGCTTATTCAGCTTACTTAACAGAAACATTATGTTTGCTGTTTAGTAATTCCCTATTTCCCTTTCCCCCCACCCCTGGTTACTATCATTCCACCCTCTGATTCTATGAATTTGACTATTTTAGATTTCACACAAGTGGAATCATAAAGTATTTGGCTTTTCATGGCAGGTTTATTTCACTTAGCCTATGCCTTCAAGGTTACTACAGTGTACTATTGCCATCATTTTGCAAATGAAGAATCTGAAGCACAGGGAGATCGAGTAATTTATTCAAGATAACATTAACATTCAAACATAGGTAGTCTAGTTCTACATGCAAGCAGACAGTCCCCAACAGAGTAAGTGGTCAATACACAGAAAAACTGTAACATACTTATTTTATATTACTGTCTCCCTTCGTTAGACTGTTAACTCTGTAAAGGCAGGAACCTTTTATAGGCTGAATGAATATCTTAGTCACCTATTTAACACTTACTAAATACCCCAACTATATTCAAGTTCTCAATAAACATTTACCAAATTATATAAAACTCAATGAAATAAAAAATAGTCCTCTGTCTCAATCCTTCTAGTTTACAGTAGATGGTAAATTTATTCAGCCAAATGAAATGCAGATTTCTCATAAAGATCCTTGAGAAATTTGTTGTATTAATCTCAGATAGTGATACTGAATTGTTTTAGGCAAGCTTCAAGTCTGCCTTGAAAAGTCCTCTCCATGTCAAGAAGGGAGAAGTCAGAAACATTAAAAAATAAAAACAAAACATGGGGCACCTGGGTGGCTCAGTGGGTTAAAGCCTCTGCCTTCAGCTCAGGTCATGGTCTCAGGGTCCTGGGATAGAGCCCCACATGGAGCTCTCCGCTCAGTGGGGAGCCTGCTTCCTTCTCTCTCCCTGCCCGCCTCTCTGACTACTTGTAATCTCTATCAAATAAATAAATAAAATCTTTAAAACAAAACAAAAAAAACCTACAAGTCTAAAAACAGTGTGTTAAATATATGTAAAAAAACAAAACAAAACAAAACAATGGAGCCTAAAGGCTGCCCCTAAGGGTTTAAGATACATTATCTGAACAGATGAGCAGATATTTGTATTAATATAAAATCAAGAGTCACAGATCTTAGAGCTTCAAAAGATCCTAGAGATTTTAAAGAAACTGAGGCCTCATTCTAGATACCTATTCCTAAGAGCAGATTTTTTTAATAGAAGAAAGGAGTTCTGTTGTCAGGATTGGCCATTTTTTTTTTTTTAAAGATTTTATTTATTCATTTGACACAGAGAGATCACAAGTAGGCAGAGAGGCAGGCAGAGAGAGAGAGAGGAGGAAGCAGGCTCCCCGCGGAGCAGAGAACCCGATGCGGGACTCGATCCCAGGACCCTGAGATCATGACCTGAGCCGAAGGCAGCGGCTTAACCCACTGAGCCACCCAGGCGCCCTGGCCATTTTTAAGTTAAAAATATTATTACTTTCCTTAATGCTACTGATTTTAATATAAATATTCTCCTTATTTGTTTTACTAATTTTAATGAGGTTTCCAAATGACAAAAGTATACTCATATGAAAAAGAATTAAAGAATCAGAAAGTATAGGCTAATGATGATTATACAACCAAAATCTGAACAATTAACGTTTCTAAATATTAAACTACAGAGAAAAAAGCCATTGTTATAATGATGGTTTTGATTTATCAAAAACAAAAGCCTAAACATCAAAATATCAGAGTTTAAATAAGTAAATTCTCCTACTTTTAAGAGTGAATGTAGATTATTTTAATCTCCCATCACATAATTACAAAACAATCTATTCTTTCCTTCAAAGTGCTACTGGGGTAGAATATTTGTCTTTTAAATGAAAGTCAATAAAAGGTATTTTTCAAGAAATTGATATATTACAAAACTGAAGTAGAGATGATTGCTTTAAAATCTACAACAATTTCACATGAGAAAAAAAAGGTCAAAAACGAAAATTCAGAAACCTTGAATATATTTTGTATTTAAAAGAACTAATGAGTGTTCTAATTTATAGTACTTTTTGTATACTAAATTTTAAAAGAAAAATTACCCTGGTAAATCTTGGTTCATAATCTTTAATGTTCTGGAAATATTTTACCAAGAAACGTATCATAAATAATAGAATAGAAGGTCATTATTAAGATACAGGTAATAAAACATGTTTTTCAACTCATATTTTGAAGTACAACACAAAAATAGAGACAAAAAGAATGAAAAGTAGAAACAAGTAAAATGAATGACATTTAGCATCCTAATCTCCTCTAGTTACTTTCTATAGTCAATTAAATTACTTTCCTTGAAAATTTTTGTTGCCACTTAGTTTTAATATTACATGTAGAAAAATGTTCTATCCATCATATTATCTTGAATTTACAGGATTAAAGTTTATAATTTTATGTTCCCAATAAAAAACACTCTAAATTGGGCTAAATTTTGTTTCAGTTTTTTCATTAGAAGTAGTGATCACAATAGTATAATTTTCTAAAGAGATTTACATGTGGGATTTGATAATTAGGGATAAAAGAGTTACTTAGTGAAAATACAAATAATAACATAAATAAAATTTAAATATAATTAATTTTCTTACATTTCAACTTATGCTTCCTATGTCCTATATGCCTATGTTTAAATATGACATATTTATACTTAGAAGTCCACAAATCATTTCACTGATTTTACACAGAAAATTGAACTTTTCCTAAAAAGAATCTGTTTTAGTCAAATATACAATTATAATAAAAATCCTCTACATAAATTATTATAAAGGTGAAAGGGAATAATACTGATCTTTCTCCAAATGGCTTTATTTATTCTAAAGTCATACCACAGAAATAACAGACATTTTACCACAGAACAGTATGAAATCTAGATTATGCATTTTACTGGTTATCACCTATCAAGTTTTACAAAATGTTTACATGTTGTTTGGCTTAAAAACACAAAGCTGTTGCAAAATGATGACTTTAAATTGAATTTAATATTGAATATAAAATTATTAGCTGAATTTCTGAAAAGAAAAAAAAAAACTCTGAAGGTACACAATAAACATACTTTTTTGATCTAGCCACTTCTCCACGTTATAGTCATTTGCCTGCTTTTAGCACCCTCTGCAGGTGAACCAATATTATACATGACTTACGTGTCATAACTAAGCCGTAAAATATAACCTTTGTGGAAAAGGCATAATGAAGGTGATTAAACTGTGAAGAAAAAAAATAAACAAACTACAGTTTCTTAGTTCTATTTAGGAAAAAAAAATACTGTTTGCAACTTTATTATCTAATTTACTAAAACACTACAAAGGTGTGTGTGTGTCTTCCTATTTCGAGGATAAATTGCTACTCTCATCATGATCATGCTACTGACATACAGGAAACACTAAAATGAAATGTTAAAAAATGTTAGAATTTGAAGATAATGCCAAGAGTACTCAAACAATAAATTACTTGAAAATAAAATTATCAACTTACCATCTCTGTTAGACAACAGACATACCAGGCCATTGAGGCATGTATCAGTGACTTCTGAGATGTTGGTTGCACATCTGCCTATGGTTTGAATAGTGGCTGCTGCAAACTGTTTATCCTGGCTTTTCACATAGGTCTAAAAAATAGCATTTCAATTAGTTTATACTTTGGTACCATCAAGTGAACAAAAAGATATACTGAACTTTGTCAAAAATACAAATTTTAGAATCTATAATATTCTCATTTATATGTACAACAGGGCCAACTGATGACTTAGCTTAATTTAATTTTGTTTTTTTACTTAAAGAATGTGCCTACAGAAGAAGCACATTTTCAAGCCAGGTTCATTCACCTGTGGCCACAGAGGCTTGTGACTCCAAAACAGATAGTGGGGTGCAGTCACCCAAAGACAGTAATTAGTTTAAGTGCAAGGTTGAAAGAGATGATGAGAACTCTCTCTTTGGAGGTTTCAGTTCATTTAACCAGCAGCATCTGTGAATCTATGAAAAAAAGGGTTGCTTTTTCAGAGACACTGAATCTAAAGTTAGGAGAAGAGGAGGAAAAGGACAAATACACTAATGACAAACATTTTCAAAATGTTATCTGAATGGTAGTAAAACTATAATAGCTACAATGAGCAGTATTGCAATAAAGATTTTAAAAATACTCAGTCTGTAATAGAATTCCCTACTTTTGAAATAGATTTTCTTTAAAAGAATGTTTTAAAAACATACTGCAAACTATGTATTTATATAAACTTAAAAAGAAACCACTGATTTAACAATAGCAAGTTAAAAGAGCTTTATAAAATTTAATATAGCCCTAAAGAATTTCACTTTGATTATAAGTTTCCTAATTTAAAAACTCAGCTTTCCTTATTTACAGAAATAAATATGCTTTAAAATATGCATACTTACATTTCTATATTATAGTGTATGTAAACAAAATTTTAAATTCTATTTTCAACTGAATTTTTAAAAATGTATTTATTTTTGAGTAAGCTTTACTCCCAATGTGGGGCTTGAACTCATGACCCTGAAATCAAGTGTCACATGCTCTACTGACTGAGGCAACCAGACATCCCTCAACTGACATTTTTAAAAAAAGATTCCCAACTTCAAATGAGATGTACATAATGTAGAATTAACACTATGGTTATTTAACATACCAAAAAGGATGTACATTTAAATGGTGTCAAAAGGACAAATAAAAAAAAATCTAAGAATATCTTAAAGCCATACAGATTTTGCGAGAACAGCACAAAGAACAAGATTAAATACTGAAGAAATAAATTACACAAATTCTCTTACTTCCATGTAGGAAAGATCAATTGTATTTTAACAGGTTCCCAGTTGATGACCTAATTTCCTCAATTACAAAAAATATCTTTAAAAAATTCTCTATTTTGGGGCACCTGGCTGGCTCAGTGGGTTGAAGCCTCTGCCTTCGACTCAGGTCATGATCCCAGGGGCCTGGGATTGAGCCCCACATTGGGCTCTGTGCTCAGCAGGGAGCCTGCTTTCTCCTCTCTCTCTCTCTCTGCCTGCCTCTCTGCCTACTTGTGATCTCTGTCAAGTGAATGAATGAGATCTTTGAAAAAAAAAAGGAAAAAAAATTCTCTATTTTACTCAAAAAGTAACATAACCTATAACCCACATAAATGAGGTACAAATATTGACAGTGATAAAAGTAGATACATAAAATGTGTATCAGAAAGTCTAACTAAACAATGGCCTTATTAAAAATGCTGATCTTAATTGAAATGGCCAGATTACCAATATTTTGAGATAGGTTCAATGTGTCACCTCTGTATAACTAAACACTGCCATAAAACTGCCTGAGATTCACTGCCTACATCCCCAGTAAACTTGACTTAAGCAGGAAGCTGATAGCAAAAGGACAGCCCAACTGATTACCTACAATAAGAAAAAGGACAAACAAAAACACTGAGACAAAAATTAAAAACTTAAAAAAATATATATAAAAGCAAATTTATAAAAATGAAGTAAAAAATCAAATCTAACCAATGTTCTATAGCTATGGATTACTGGATAAAAACTTGAGATACTATATTTTCTGGCATGCATAAATATGACTAGATATCCAAAACATCCTAATTTTTAAAAATTATTTATTTATTTTGGGAGGGCGGGGCAGAGAGAGAACAGAGAGAATCTCAAGCAGGTTCTACACCCAGTGTGGAGCCCAAAATGGGGGCTCCACGTCACAAGCCTGAAATCATAACCTTAGCCAAAATCAGGAGTTGGATGCTTAACCAACTTAGCCAGCCAGGCACCCCAAAACATCCTAATTTTACAAGAAATTCTTCTAGAAAAATAAATACCATGGAAGTACAGCAATCCAGTTATAAAATTATAACCTATGGAGATGCTGTAATATTCTACTACTCTTGTTAAAAGTATAAGATCATACAATTTAAAAAATCCAGTATCTATTTAGCTAAAAGGAAATTTAATATAGTTATACAAGAGGATTATAGCAACAAAATAAATGAAATCAATAAAAGTTGGGAGTTAACAAAAACTGTGATTTGCGCGTAGCATGTGGTACGTTTTCACTAAGAAAACTGCTGATGAGGTACAAAATTCACAATACTGATAGTAGATTTTCTGTTGCTATCCTGTACCACTAAGTCTCTGGAGCTGACTCCTCCATCTTAAAGTGCATATATCCAGGAGATAGTTTTTGAATAATATTTTTTAAGGGTGTTTGGCAGGGAGGCACCTCATCCATATGCATTAATGGTTTTAAAAAGTACAACAAAACAAAAATAATGACAAAAACATCGTAACAGGAGAAATTTTAGACCAAAAATACATAAAGCTAAGAGGTCATTATCTGAAGAGAGATAGGACAATTAAACAGGACAACTAGGTAAAAAGTGAAGCCACTTCCATGAATGCTGAGTATGGAATGGACTAGTGATGATGACAGCAGAGACATGGAATCCTTACCAGTAACATAATGTAATTTAAAACAACAACAACAGTCATAAACCAGTCTTTCAAATGCTGTGAAAATATGAAAGGGACTACTATTTCATTTCCCTTAAATTTCAAATTTGTAGCTAATGTTGATTCATGAAAATTTACAAATTTCATAGTTCTCAATCTTGTCCCAAATCACTGTTTTATTTAACACAATTACCTATTTGTAAATTGAGAAAGATATATATTTGGCTGTAAACTAAACAAATGTTTTAGAAGTTATTTTATAACAGCAGTGTATACAAACCTGAAATTCTCGGAGAAGAGTTGATATGTTGGCTTCATTTGCCAAGTTTGTCAAAATTTCAAGCTATAGAAAAAAGAAAGAGTAACATTGTAAAGCACCAAAAAAAGCGCATTAATTTAATAAAGACAAGGCATTGAATAGAATGGTAATTTTTGTTTTTAAAAAGTCACACTGTTACAAATGTTGTGAGGCATATACCTTTCTGGTGAATTTTGTCTTCCTACATCTCCAAGCAGAGAACAAGTAATTACATAATTTTCAAAAACAATTAGGAAAAAGAGAATCTTCCATCTTCCCTGCTTATCCCAACTTTATAATTTATATCTAATTAACCTAAACAATTTAAGATAGTTTGTTGTTTTTTCCCCCTTTAATAATAAAGCTAGAAAACAACTTGCCCTTCATGTACTACCTCTGTTTTCCAGATACCAATTAATTCTTGGATTTGTTGTCATTTATCCTACCATCCAAATACTTGGAGATTTGAATTCTCTTTTCTTGATTCATAGTTATAAGAAGATGTAATTAAAAGTCTATCTCCAATAGGCTCACTAAAAAAGTTTCAGTTCTTCCTCGTAAAAAATATTCAAGCTATCTTAAGGAAAGCATGATAAAGGAAAAAAGGGAGACACCTGGGTGGCTCAGTGTGTTAAAGCCTCTGCCTTCGGCTCGGGTCATGATCCCAGGGTCCTGGGATTGAGCCCCACATTGGGCTCTCTGCTCAGCGGGGAGCCTGCTTCCTCCTCTAACTCTGCCTGCCTCTCTGCCTACTTGTGATCTCGATCTGTCAAATAAATAAATCTTAAAAAAAAAAAAAAGAAACAGAACAGACAGGACAGATAGAAAACAAAACACAAGATGTATGTGTGATGTATATATACACATAGTCATATCACAAATGACATTAAAAATAAATGGTCTAAATACTCCAATTAAAAGGGATAGATTGTAGAGAAGTTCCATATATATTTTCAGTACTAGTCATTTTTCAGATATATGTACTGGGAATATCTTTTTCCCAGATCATAGCATCACTCTGCAGTTTATTTTGATGAAAACATTTTAATTATTTTTTAAGATTTTATTTATTTATTTGTCAGAGAGACAACAAGTGAGTACAAACAGGCAGAGCACCAGTCAGAGGGAGAAGCAGGCTTCCTGCTGAGCAAGGAGCCCGATGTGGAACTCTAACCCAGCACCCTGGGATCATGACCTGAGCCAAAGGCAGACGCTTAAAAACATTTTCATTTTTATATAATTAAAAAAAAAAAAAAACAATCTCAAACATATAGAAAAGGTAAAAAGAACTATTTTGATCTGAATCATTTGAGAGTTGCCAATCTGACACCATATCATCCCCAAATATTTCTGTGTATATTCCCTACAAACCAGGACATTGCCCTACAGAACACAATAGGATTAAGAAAATCAAGAAAATTAACAAATTAACACTTATACATACCTCCATGCAATCATCACTTCCATTAAGTTTCATTAATTATCTCAATCATAATAAAAGGATCCAATTCAGTATCAGACATTCAGTTTTATCTTTAGTCTCCTTTGGCCTGAAAGTTTCTATGTATTTTTCTGACCCTCACAACCTTGACATTTTTGATGACTGCAAACCAGTTATTTTCTAAAATATCCCACAATTTTGATGGGTATTAGATTTCCTTATGATTGAACCCAGTTTTCATGTGAGTAACCAATCATCCCAATATATGCTAAAAAGTCCATTCTTTCCACACAGGTTTGTAAGGTCTCCTCTATTATATAATACATCTTCATATACATGGATGTTTCCACGCTTTCTTTTCTATCCCATTTATTTTTCTGTCTAAATATCACAGTTTTAATTATCATAACTTTATATCCCTATGTTCTTTAGTGTAGTTATTATTCCCTGAACATAACACTCTTTCATAATCTCTGTTAGCATAAACTGCTCTCTTCTCCTACTCAGACCCTACAACCACCTCCCATTCAATGTACCAACAAGAACAAAAAAATTCACAAAAATATTATTCTTTTAAAATCCACTCAAACATCAACTTTTCCACAAGTATTTTCTAAATCCCAGAAACTTAACCCTACTTTTCTATCCTGCACAATA
This sequence comes from Mustela erminea, assembly GCF_009829155.1. Taxonomy (NCBI): domain Eukaryota; kingdom Metazoa; phylum Chordata; class Mammalia; order Carnivora; family Mustelidae; genus Mustela; species Mustela erminea. The sequence goes on along the minus strand of NC_045616.1, from coordinate 61,259,576 downwards.
CTCAATTCAAATCTCTATAATATCACTTAAAAAACACAGTGCTAAAATTATCTACTTGTCCAGTGTACAAAGCATTATTCGAGGTGCAGGTAGCGTGTATAAACTTAGTATTATTAAGATGCAGCAGCATTTATTATAACTGGATATAATAATAAAGTTTAGAAAGTATAAAGAAAATCCCTAAAAGTATCTGTGTTTCTGAAAATGCAGGTCTCCATTTTGCAGATGCTCTAGCAATATCTAGCTATAGCTATCTTCAAAATAAAGATGCACTAAGGGTAGTTGAAAAATAAAAGCATGTGTACCTTCAGTGTCTTGATCATAGTTGGATCAGTTGATCGAACATAGAAACTCTTCAGATAAGGTTCAAACATACCCTAGATTATAAAAAGAAATACATAAATACATTTATGGTTTTAATGCATTCATTTCTCCCTTGAATTATGTGTTCATAATGTACATACCTTTCTTTGAATTGACATAGTTGCTATATTCTGTAGGACAATATACTGCACCTCCCTAAAAATGAAAGGAGAATTTTCATTGGATATATTTTCCAAGTAAGTACCTTTATGTAAACAGTATATTAAGCCAAAAAAAAAAATGCAGTAAGTTTCAAACTGAACTCAAATATTAAACAGTTTTTAGTAAATCTTAGGTATTTATGTCTTCTTCTTCTTTTTTTTTTTTAAGATTTTATTTATTCATTTTACAGAGAGAAATCACAAGTAGATGGAGAGGCAGGCAGAGAGAGAGAGAGGGAAGCAGGCTCCCTGCTGAGCAGAGAGCCTGATGCGGGGCTCGATCCCAGGACCCTGAGATCATGACCTGAGCCGAAGGCAGCGGCTTAACGCACTGAGCCACCCAGGCGCCCCTTATGTCTTCTTTTTAAACACATTTTCCTATAAACTAATAAATAAGATTTCATTCATCATGTAGAAAAGTTAAAACCTATTTTACAATACTGTATTCCTAAGATGTAAAGCCAAAACTACAGCTGCTCTGAACACATGCAAGGAAGGTGCTCTTAGGGCTAACAGAATAAACATGATCATAGCATTAATATAAACTCTTGATCAGATGATCACCATATCCCTCAGTTCTAACCAGAAAGACTAGATTTAAAAAAAAAAAAAAAAAGCTGTGTTACTTTATGTCCAAATATCTAAGAAATGAATGTAGAAGTTAATGTGTTATAAAGCTTCACATGAAAAATGCATTCCAGAACCTCCTGATAGCCTTTGAACTAGTTACAGAAAAGAAAACATTACTGAACTGAGAAAAAGGAAAAGAGTGACCATGTATAAAGACACAGTCTTTACACACAAAGAATCCTAAACACAAAGGTGTTTAGGTCCTAAGCACAAAGAATATCACTAAGGAATGGCAAAAGTCAGTCTAGAGTTAAGTAGCTGAGGCACTAAGGTCTTGTTACATGTATCTTTTTCCCCCAACTCTATCAGCAGAAGTAAGGACTCAATGAAAGAAATTTTAAATTTAAAGTAACTAATTATAACAAAATATTCAGGGTAAGCTAAATACCTGAAACTGTTTTGTAATTCTTAAAACAGAGAAAACAAAATGACAATAAAAATCTGATCTTAAACATTGCCAAAATATTTTCAATCTCTTTGGGCTTGAGTTTAAGAGAAATTTTATATTTATCACCAACTTAGAGATAAAATGTATAAAGCTTGTATGATGACCCCTTAAGTATGAAATCTTATAGACAGAACACAGAGTCATGTAATCAATGTCTGAAAGATAGATTACAGTTGTACAAACACTACTTTTGAAGCCACACAAAAGAAAAAAAAACAAATAAAATCATTTCCTACCTATTACTACGAAGTAAACGGACTAGTGGTTTCGAAATGATGCCAACTTCAGACTTTGGTGATATGTGCCAATACAGCTGAGCAACTGCCATAACCACCTAAAAGATAAAGCATGAAAACAGTAAGAACTATAAACATGGGAGCAATCTACAGCTTTGAAGTACATTCTTACATATTGTTTACTCCTACAAAATTCCTGTGAAGTAAGAGGAATATGCTACTATCCTTTGAAGCAGGTTGAACAGTGTCCTCCCAAGAATTCATGTCTACCTGAAGAATGTGACCTTACCTGGATAAAAGTCTTTGCAGATATTATTAAGGTAATGCTGGAGATGAGATCACACTGGATTAGGGTGGGCCCTAAATCCAGTAAGTGTCCTTATAAAGAAAATTATAGACACAGACACATTAAAGAAAGCAATGTAAAGATGGAGGCAGAGACTGGAGTGATGAATCTATAAGCCACTGAGTGCAGATTGCAGGCAATCACTATAAACTAGCAAAAGGCAGTTTCTCCCGTAAAGCCACCAGAAGGAACGAACCGTTTGATGCCTTGATTTTGGACTTCCACTTTCTCACTAAAAAGTGAGAAAATACATTTCTGTTGTTCTAATTCACCTGGTTTGTGGTAATTTACTATGACAGCCCTAGGAAACCAATACATCATTGAGAAAGAAAATAGATGTTATCAGAAAACAGATGTTAAATGAGCTACCGAAAGTCTGCCTGCCAGTATGCAGCAAAGCTTTTCATAACACTCCAAACCCCATACTCTTCCTAACACTGCTGCTGCTGCTCTGAGATTGGGAATATTTGAAAAGTTTTAAGTATGCCTTTCCAAATGAAGTCCAAATACTTTTGAAAAAGTAACAAGTAACAAGTAAGCTAAAAATTTAAAAAATCAGTATATTAAATTTATAATTAAATGAACTCTACTAAAATAATTCCTCTAAAGTAACAGAATTTGAAATAATCTTTTGTTTTCAAAATGCAGAACCTTAAAAACAGTCTTTGCTTCAAAGCCATTATAAGGGTGATGAGAACTTCTGTCATAAAATATGAGAACTATGTTTCCCCCACATGCCTCTACACTTAGATTCAGAGATCAAAAGTCCAAACTGAAAAGTGATCCAGTTTAACCTGTGACAAATGCAGAGAGTTATAGTAGTTATATCATCTTGACTTTAGCTCAGAAAACATTAATACTACTTTACTTATGCTTGTTCTATAAGGTTCTAACAAATATATGGCAGTAGTTTTATATATGCTTAAAGAGTATACAGCAGCTGAGGGTGCTTGAGATAAAAGGAGTTCCTTCCAAAACTAAGAAACATTTTAAAAATGTTTTTATTCTATTTATTTATTTTTAAAAAGCACTTTAAAAAAAATACTGCTCACAGAGTCCCAAATTTACTGTTTCTTGGCCCATTGCTGTACTTTTTTTTTTCTTACAAGGCTGATTTATAGCTTTCAGATATTACTTGGCAATTGAGGAACTTAAGGATATTTTATTTCTTCACTTGTGATCCACAAATACACTGTAATTATTGAACAAACTGTCCTGAATTTAAAAACTTACAAAATAAGAGCACCTGGGTGGTTCCATCGGTTAGGCATCTGCCTTTGGCCCAGGTCATGATCTGGGACTAAGTTCCATGTCAGGCTCCCTGCTCAACAGGGAATCTGCTTCTCTCTTTGCGCCTCCCTCTCCCCCATCTCATGCTCGCTCTCTCTCTCTCCAACTTGTTCTCTCTCAATAAAAATTTTTAAATGTTAAAAAAAAATTAAAAATAGTATCTTATAAAATAAAATTTCTATGACTGACTTAATCTACAAGAAGGTAATGGTCATTTTTACAAATACTAAAGTATACAGTTGGCTAATAAGTCTTAGTATATTATAGAAAAGAAAGTAAAACTTAATTGTAATGCATTTTACAGAAATTAAGCCCTTTTCTATTAAAAATTGTCCAATGCTACTAGGAAGAAAGTAAACTGACTTTCTATAAATGTCAATGTTTTAAAGATTCTAGATGCCACTCAGTATGTAATCTCTTCTACTATACTAATTAGGGCACTCCCTCAAGCCCACAAGGCGTACATACTCTTCTTCTCCCCTAGTATTTACAAATCTAAAAGTTTCAAGTTGCTTCCATAACCAGAATTTGAAATCTATAATCTAATTTGTAAAAGCCAAGAGGGAAACTCCCTATCTCCAAAGTCCAAAATGACTAAAATATACAAATAGATGGGTCCTCTACAGTTAAATTATGTGCATTCATGATAAAGTATATCCTATAAGCACTTTTCTATTCCTAACTATTCTTACCACTTTTGCCTTATCTACAGTTAGGACAGCCTCCCAACACTCTGCTGACAATGCCCCTTATCTCCAAATCAATACACAGCACTGACCAAGTTTCCTGAAAAAAATTCTCAAAGTTTCTCCTTTAACTGTGAGTCAGGCTAGAAGAAGGAAATCTACTCACAATCCTTCAACAGTCAACCTTTATATGTACTTAACAGCACCCAATTAGAAGGATAGCAAAATATATTGGGACATAAAGGAAATTACTCTATTTGGTATATATCAAATAAGTATGGAATTAAAACATACGGGAAAAAAAGTACAAACTACTTCTATTTGTTTCACCATTTTTGATCAGTAAGTATTTTGACTATAAAATCAATTCCCAAGATAAAGATAAACATTGAGTCAACTATAAAGAGAGTTTCAGGTGACAAGTTACAGCTACTTAAATACAATCTGGCTAAGCTGGGCTCACTGAACTATAACCATGTTTTACAACATTAGAAAAATAGCATTTTTTCTGGGGCGCCTGGGTGGCTCAGTGGGTTAAGCTGCTGCCTTCGGCTCGGGTCATGATCTCAGGGTCCTGGGATGGAGCCCCGCATCGGGCTCTCTGCTCAGCAGGGAGCCTGCTTCCTCCTCTCTCTCTGCCTGCCTCTCTGCCTACTTGTGATCTCTCTCTCTGTCCAATAAATAAATAAAATCTTAAAAAAATAAATAAATAAATAAGAAAAATAGCATTTTTTATTACTGTGTATGGCTATTTAATAATAATATAGAAACTAAATTATCAGGTATAAGATAAAAACTTCTGCAAATTACTAAGATACATAGACAGAGCTCTAAGCTCTAAATCAGCATGCATCCAAAAACTTAAAATAACTCACATTTTCAAAGTTTTTATTAGTTGAACAGAACCATTCATTAAGAACATGTTTTAAATTAACAATATTAAGAAAATGTTTTACTCCATCAAATGTTTAGATATAACTGCCAGTTAACAGGTAACACAGAGCACAGAAGAAAAAATTAAATAGCACTATAAAGTAAGCAAAGAGAAAACCCTAAAGAACATTCTGCAAGACTTGGGAGGTTTAAGAGCTGTAACAACCAGGTACTATACATACTGGTTTAGATTACCTATTTATAAAAGATACTTTAAAATAAACTGGTATTAAATGAGATGAAATTTTATTGAATAGAGAGGACTGACTAGGGAAAAAAAGTTTAAGAAGTACTATATACAGTATGATTTTTACCTTGGTTTAAAAAATATGTATGTATAGACAAACACACAAGTGAATATATGTATATTTATGCAGAAAAAGGGTCTGGAAGAAAATGCATCAAAACATAATAGTGATTTCTGAGTGATAGGAATATGATGTTTTAATTTCTTTAAAGTTTTGCCAGTCCCTATTTCCTAATTTTTTATTGTGCACATAAATAAATGAAATATAAAGTGTATTTAAACCAAAAAGATGTAAAACAAAAGAAAACAAACTCAGAAGTCAAATGAAAATGATTTTTAACTGCTATTCCTACCAGTTAAAATCTTTTAGGTATGCGGCATTATGATAGACACTTTCTTTATATGTTAGTCTCTTAAAAACTCTTATTAGGTTGACATGAATATTAAGGACTGATACCAGATACTCTCAACTACAACCAAGTAACAGAAATATGCAGTCTTCCAACCCAATGAGAAACATATTAAGCTTATATATTAGGAAAAGCCAATTAACAAAACCACAAAAGTAAATGAAGTCCAATAGGCATATAACTACCAAACCAAGTAATCTCATCAAAACTGATTTTTTTGGTGTATGATCAAATAAATAAACAAATGCTCCCTTAGCACACTGAAATACTGTTCACTGAACTTAAATACTTTTAACAACTGTTTTTAAAAATCCATAAATTATTTCTTATAAGGGTGTTAAATTACCGCTGCATTCCTGCTCTGAAGCAAAGGCTTTGTATTCCGAATTAAAAGTCTATGGTCTGGATCCATAGTATATGGCTTCTTCCTTTGGTCAGTCTTTTCCTTCTGTTCATCATCAGATTCATAGAAATTCTTTTCATTGTCTTCTAAACCATCATCCTGAAAGAAATACAAAGAAAACATTCTTTTTGTTGGTTTTTTTTTCTTTTTAATTTTATTTATTTGACAGAGATCACAAGCAGGCAGAGAGGCAGGTAGAGAGAGGAGGAAGCAGGCTCCCCGCGGAGCAGAAAGCCCAATGCGGGCTGGATCCCAGGACCCCGAGATCATGACCCGAGCCGAAGGTAGAGGCCCAACCCACTGAGCCACCCAGACGCCCAGAAAACATTCTTTTTTAACATCTACAATCATGATAGTATTTTATCGTAAAATACCACTGTTGAAAGTATTTGAAAATCTTAAGCTACCTGTATAAAAGAAGGCCTTGCTTTTTCTCACATTTGTAACAATGTAACTGTCCTTTAGTGCTATACATAATATTTCTTTTCTGTTATATAGTAGACCTCTGAAATATTAAATCCTCATTGATATATCCATAGCTGACTAAAGGCAAAACTTGATCATGAGACTCTTAACAAAGCTATAACAGAAGATTACCTAAAACCTGAGAACTATTTCCATACATTATCAGTCACTCTGTAACTGGATCTAAAAGTCAGAACAAAGAGAACTGTTTCAACTGCAGCATGCATAAAAGAAATCATAATAAAACTTGACAGGTTAAAAACTAGTGTGTAAGTATGTCCCTGTATTGTCAAGAAAGACTCAGTTTGATACTTAATGTATATCCACAGGGGTTGATTCTATATTTTTGCTTTGTACAAATTACTTTGTAATTTGAATTCATTGTTATCTCTGTCAAAATCTGCCTAAAGGCATTTAGTCTTAAAAATAAACAAACAAAAAACATTAAAAGACAATAATTCTACCTAGATCCAATTCAAGAGTCGTTTAGAGGTAATTTTTGTTACTAAGTACCTGAAACACACTTTTTACTTCTGAAAAGATGAAGTTGATATACTTTTCCCTATTCCTCTATCTACAACTAGAAACTGCAGACATTATATAAAAAATAAACTTAAGTAAGGAAAGACAGAGAGGAGAAGAAAGACTGGATATGGACCTCAGGACCCAAAGAATGAAACAAGAAAAGTTCCTTGGGTTTTCATTTTTACCACATTTTACCAAGGACTGAAAAACTGAGTGCCAAAAACACCAAGCACAGATAAAACAAACCCTCCAAAAGCCTACTCTCAAAGCCAAAAAGACCAAGTAAAAGAAAAATCTAGCAAGACATCTTTTAGAAAATAACTACTCTACTGTAGCTACCAATAGAGAAAAACTAAGGTTTCATTCCTACCCCTATCAGCAAAGGCTGGCGTGGAACCTAGACTTCCAACTGCCCCATGCTATAATGAGATGCCTCCATCATCCCACTGGAATGATGTCAGAAAAGGCCACTATAGCCAAGACTTTAATTCCCAGGAGATAACATGCCATCCCCACGGTGTCAATAAAGACAAAGTGAGGAACTTGCATATCTAAGTCCACCCATCAAGAACAAAGTGACCTTGGGGCACATGGGTGGCTCAGTCGTTCAAGTGACTGCCTTCAGCTTGGGTCATGATCCCAGGGTCCTAGGATGGAGACCCATGTCCTCCTGCTCCCTGCTCGGCAGGGAGCCTGCTTCTCCCTCTCCCTCTGCCGCTCCTCCTGCTTGTGTTTATTCTGTCAAATAAATAAAATCTTAAAAAAAAAAAAAAAAGAACAAAGTGATCTTATCCCTCCCCACTGAGCTAGTCTAAGAAAAAGTACTCAGTGGACACTTAAGATTTATAGCACCACCACCCAGTGGTAGCAATGACACTAGTGGAGGAAACATGTAGAACAGCCATGAGACATTTCTATCCCTCCCAGCCTAAGAGCTATCAGGACAGAATTACTGGGGAACCTGAAATCCCATATCCAGCCACAGTAACAGTGAAAACAACCTCCCTGGGGTGTCAATGGAGGCTAAGTGGGGAAACTGGACTTCTACCACAACCTGGAAGTAATGAGGGAGCATGGACTCCACCTTTCCCTAATGGAGTGTTATCAAACAAACCCAGCTAAAAGAGAAGATCTGGGGGTGCCTGGGTGGCTCAGTGTATTAAATCCTCTGCCTTTGGCTCAGGTCGTGGTCCCAGGGTCCTGGGATCAAGCCCCACATGGGGCTCGCTGCTCAGCAGGGAGCCTGCTTCCCCCTCTCTCTCTGTGCCTGCCTCTCTGCCTGCTTGTGACCTCCGACTGTCAAATAAATAAAATAAACTCTTAAAAAAATAAGTAAAAAATAGAAGATCTGAATAAAATGTAGAATCTCATAATATTCAAAATGTTCAGGTTTCAATAAAAATTACTCATCATTCCAAGAACAAGACATAAAGTTGGATGAAAAATGATAAACAGTAGATACCAACATTACAACAACAGGAATATTAGAAATATCTGATTAAGATTTTACATCAGCCATCATAAAAATGCTTCAAAGGAAAATGAGGAACACCACTGAAATAAAAGGAAAAATAGAAGGTCTTAGCAAAGACTTACAAAGTCTTGAGAAAAAAACAATATATAAAAAAGACCAGACAGAAATGTTAAAGTGAAAAATATAAGAGTCAAAATCAAACAATGACTGAGACCAAAAGCAGTATTAAGGAGACAAGGAAACCATCAGTGAACATAATAAAAGAGAAATTGCCCATTCTGAACAACAGTGAAAAAAAAAAGACTAACAACAAAGAAAAAACAAAAAGAAAAAAGAAAAGCACCCCACCACACCACCCCCAAAAAAAAACAAAAACCTCAGAACTTCAGGGGACTTGTGGAACTATAACAAAGTAACATCTTTTGTCATCTGAATCTTGGAAATAAAGAAGACAAAGGGTGGGGCTGAAAGAGTACTCCAAGAAATAATGGATGACAAAATATTACTTGGCAAAAGAAATAAAAACATAGACTGAATAAGATGAGTGAATAAACTCTAAGCAAGATACATACAAAGAAATCCATAATAAGACATACTAAGTCAAACATCTGAAAACCAAAGACAAAGAGAAAAAATCTGGAAAGCAGCATGATAGAAATGACACTGGAGAGGATTTGGTAATGAATCAGAGTGATTAGTGATGAGGATAAAAATGTGAAATAAGTTGAAGAACTTCTTAGAAGTTAAAACCAATAGGATGCAGTGAATGAATGTGAAGGATGAAATGGGACCACTGAAACAGGCTGTCCCCATTCCCAGCCTGGATAACCAAGCAGATAATGATGTCACCAGATAAGAAAACCTGTCCAGGGAGAGAAAGAATCTCTCTCTTCTTCATGGCTTCTTGCTATACAAACATTCTTAAAAGATAGTCTAAAACAAAACCTACGAATGCCTTTACTCAAAAGAGCTTCAAAAATGAGGAATTCCAATGAAGAACCATCTCCCAATATTTTCTTTTGTTCATGACTGACCTACCCTTATTTCTAAGTGAATTCTCTTTCTACACATTCACAAATTCCTCCTAAGAAAACCAAATGTATAATTTGTGATCTCTAATCATTTTTACTTCAATACGGTAGAAAAGTTTTTAAAAGGGCTACATAACTAAGTAAAGAGTTTTTAAACTTGACACCAAAAGCACAGTCCATAAAAGTGAACATAATAAACTGGATCTCGGGGCACCTGGATGGCTCAGAGGGTTAAAGCCTCTGCCTTAGGCTCAGATCATGATCCCAGGGTCCTGGGATAGAGCTCCACATCAGGCTCTCTGCTCAGCAGGAAGCCTGCTTCCCCCTCCCTCTCTGCCTGCCTCTCTGCCTACTTGTGATCTCTCTCTGTCAAATGGATAAATAAAATCTTTAAAAGAAATAAATAAACTGGATCTCATTAAAGTTAAAAAATTCCTGCTCCATGAAAAACCATCTTATGAAGAATAAAAAAATTCTAGACTGGCAGAAATATCTGCAACCACACATATGATAATGGACTAGTATCCAGAATATAAAGACAACTCCCAAAACTCAACCGGGAAAAAAAAAATTAAATTTAAAAAAGAGCAAAAGGTATTTTTAAGGACTGACCTGTACATCTCACCCTCCAAATTCACATGTTGAAGCCCTCATTCTCAAAGTGACTATATGACAAACTAGGGCCTTTAAAAAGAGGTCATTAAGTTTAACTGAGACCATCTGGGTGGCACCCTAATTCAACAGCACTGGTGCCCATATAAGAAGAAAGAGAAACGCCAATGGTGGCACAGAGAAAAAAACCATTTGAATACCCAGTGAGAAAAGAGCCATATGCAAGCCAAAGAGAGACACCTCAGGAGAAACCAAACTTGCCAACACCTTGATCTTGAACTTCCAGCCTCCTGGAAGAACTGTGAGAACGTGAGAAATATATATCTGTCCATCAAGCCACCCAGTTTGGTATTTTCTTATGGCAGTACTAGCAAACTAATACAGACTTCAACAAATAAATTCACTGAAGAACGTATGGCAAAAAGCACATGAAAAAATTAAACTTCATTACCTTCTAGGAAAGCACAAATTAAACCTACAGTATATCAAAATGACTATACTACACACATATCAAAATGGCTCTCATCTTATATAAAAACATAGTGACAACACCAAATGATAGTGAGAACACAGGAAACTGATCATTCACACACTGGTGGTGACTCTAAAAGGTTATAGCCACTCGCAGTTTGGCAATTTCTTACAAAACTAAACTTGTAATTACCATACCAGTAATTGCACCCCTGGGCATTTATCCCTGGGAAATAGAAATGTATACTCATACAAAAATCTGTTAACAAGTATTCATAACAGCTTTATTCCTAGTAGCCAAAATGGAAACAACCCAGATGTCCTTCAATGGATGAATGGTTAAACGAATGGTAAATAAAATGGTTGAACATTTATGCCATGGAATGCCACTCAGAAATAAAAAGAAAAAAATAATGATATATACAACAAATCCAATTAATCTCCAGATAAGTATGATGAGTGAGAAAAATCCTAAAAGATTACATATTGTATTGTTACATTTGTATACCATTCTTGAAATGATAACATTATAGATAGAGAACCAATTAGTAATTGCTGGGGGTGGGCAAGGTCAAGCAAAGGGAATGAAGTAGTTTCAGAGATGCAATGGCAACAAGAAGGATCTCTGTGATGGAAATATTCTGCATCTGGACTGGACGAATGTCAGTATCTTCGTTGTAATACCTTACTAGTTTTGTAAGATGTTGCCACTGGAGGAAAACAAGCATAGGTTACACCAGACCTCTCTGTATTCCTAAAACAGCACGTGAATCTACATTATTGTAAAATTAAAAGTTCAATTAAATAAAATTAAGGAGAAAAAAAAATCAATAAATTCTTTTTCTTTTCTTTTTCTTTTTTTTTTTTTTTTTTTAGTAAGCTCCATGACCAGAGTGGAGCCCAACATAAGGCTTTAACACACAACACTAAGACTGAGACTTCAGCTGAGATCAAGAATCACACACTTGGGGAGCCTGGGTGGTTCAGTGGGTTTTAAGCCTCTGCCTTCAGCTCAGATCATGATCTCAGGGTCCTGGGATCGAGCCCCACACTGGGGCTAAGCAAGGAGCCTGCTTCCCCCTCTCTCTCTGCCTGCCTTTCTGCCTACTTATGATCTCTCTCTGTCAAATAAATAAATAAAATCTTTAAAAAAAAAAAAAAAAGGAAATCACATACTGAACTGACAGAGTCACCCAGGTGCCCCAAATCAATAAATCATTTAAAAGCTATTTATATATATTTATTCATTGTTACAATAATAAAAGAAGTGATCTTAAATGTTATAGGTTAATATCACTTACTGAAGTACTTTTACTTTGTTAAGTGTGTACGGATAATATACAATCTTCACTTAATTCGACTTAAATATCACTGAAAATACAGAACTATTACTATTAGGTTTTTTAGAAGTAAGCATAATATTATCTCAATGTTTTTAAAATCCATAATAAAAAAATCTTAAGAACGTCTCCAAACAGAAAAAAAACACAAAATTTATATTCTCTGGAAACCAAAGAAAAATTTTTAAATACTCACCTTCAAATATAACCATAAATTACAACATTATCATTTTCCTTTGAATGCATAATTCAAAATAAACTATAGTTGACCCTTGAACACAGATTTAGGGGCTAACCCCAACATAGCTGAAAATCTGAGCATAACTTTTGACTCCCCCAAAATTTAACTACTAATAGCCTACTGTTAATGGAAGCCTTACTAATAACATAAATAACTGATTAACATATACTTTGTATGTTATATGTAACACACTAAATTCTTAAAATGTTAACTAGAGAAAAGAAAATGCTAAGAAAATCATAAGAGAAAACACATTTATAGTACTATACTATATTTACTGAAAAAAATCTATGTATACATGACCTGCACCATTCAAATCTGTGTTGTTCAAGGGTCAACTGTACTTGTCTGCCAGTCCTTTTAAGAAAAAAAAAGAGACTATAAATGGACTATAAATGAGATATACTCCTGTCTTTTTATTTGTTTACTTTTATTTGCATTTATTTTATGCATAAAATAAATGGGCCATAAGTTTTTGTTTCTTCAGTTTTTACCAGGATATCTTTTTTTCTATGCAACCTCCTGTTCTGATTTAGGAACAGTCTGCTCTTTTTCAGTAAGGATCCTCTCAGTGTGGCAGGGAGAACGCAAAGTTTGACCCTCTTGCTTTACATGATTTTGTACAGTTATCTGGGTCACATAAACAGCAAACCATTTTCAGAGATCATCTCAGCCCACTTATAGGAAGAGATGATACACTGTTACTCAAGGCCAGACTTGAGTGACTTTCCTTTATGGAGTTCCAGGCCAAACTGATTCTATTATGTGCATTAATAAATTAATAAAATGATACCCAAATAATCACATTCGCTAAGCATGACCACTCTCCTACAATCCTTAGTCAACCTTAATCAAACAAATGTTCAAACACTACCTGAAACTGATATATGATGAACTGATGTGTTGATACAATCTAACTAGCAAAATTCTCAAATGCACATAAAAAGCTAATCACTAAGCATTTACTCATTCCACTTCTCCTTCATTATTAACACACTTTATTAAAGTTCAATTATATTATTTGAATAAGACATTTGCATTGCTTGATTAATTAATAAAGGGCTGACGTGTTCATGAGTTTAATGAATGAGGTAAGGCTTCCACACAGAATGGGAACAATCTCCAATAATATACATCTGAGCTGCTGGCTATATTCACAGGTGTTCAATCCATAAGAATGGACAACAGCCCCAACAGAATGGAAGCCAGGTGTACACAACCAAAATGGGTATATACCACATCACACCACTTCCATAATGTACTGGCTGGCAAATTACTTGACCTCTCCTTGTCTTAATTTACCCATCTGTGAAAGGGAATAAAAGCAGTATCTATATCATGAAAGTATTTATAAAGACTGATAACGTTAGTGAAGGCACTTAGTGCCTCATGCCTACTAAACACTCAAGTAATAGATATTCCCACAGCTTTTATTAAGAAATTTTCTTCCTAGAAAAACCACATAACAGAAACCACTAATTTACCGCAAATCAAATATCCTGAGTTGCCAAATATAAAGAAAAGTTTACCCCTAAAATCTCAAAAAAGAGACTCTCATATTTGAGAATTTACAAAGGTATCATGAAACTCTTGTACAACTACTTCATTTTTACCATGATACACTGTTTGGAAAACAGTGAAACAACTTTAATCAATGACAGTTGTAGATGCTTAAAAGAAGTCCCAAACTCCAGTGACAAAAAATGTCATTATAAATATAAAAGGACTTTAAAGATCACTTTTTAAAAATAGGTAATACAGGATAATAGAGTTCTGCTTCCAGTAATAAGATAGACAATGTGAAACAAACCCTTCTAGTGAGAACTAGAATGGACATCCTTGTTGTGTTCATGATCTCAACAGGAAGGTTCTCAGCTTTTCCCCACTGAGAATGATAATTTGATCTGGGGTTTTTGTAGATAGTTTTTACGAAATTGAGGAATGTTCCCTCTATCCCTACACTCTGAAGAGTTTTAATCAGGAAAAGATGCTGTATTTTGTCAAATGCTTTTTCTGCATCAGCTGAAAGGGCCATATGGTTCTTGTCTCTTCTTTTATTAATGTGTTCTATCACACTGACTGATTTGAAAATGATGAACCATCCTTGCATCTCAGGGATAAATCCCACCTGGTCATGATGGATAATCCTTTTAATGTACTGTTGGAACCTATTAGCTAGGATCTTATTGAGAATTTTGGCATCCATATTCATCAGGGATATTGGTCTGTAATACTCCTTTTTGATGGGGTCTTTGCCTGGCTTGGGGATCAAGATAATGCTGGCCACATGGAATGAGTTTGGAAGTTTTCTCTGTTTGTATTTTTTGAAACAGCTTCAGGAAAAAAAGTATTATTTCTTCTTTGAATGTTTGGTAGAATTCCCCAGGGAATTTATCAGGCCCTGGACTCATTTTTTGGGAGGTTTTTGACCACTACTTCAATCTTATTACTGATTATTGGTCTATTCAGGTTGTCAATTTCCTCCTGTTTCAGTCTTGGTAGTTTATAGGTTTCCAGGAATGCTTCCATTTCTTCCAGGTTGCTTAATATATTGGCATATAGTTGTTGATAATAACTTCTAATAATTGTTTCTATTTCCTTGATGCTAGTCTCTCTCCCTTTCATTCATAATTTTATTAATTCGGGTCCTTTCTCTTTTCTTTTGGATAAGTCAGTGGTTTATCAAGCTTATTAATTCTTTCAAAGAACCAGCCTCTATTTCATTGATCTGCTCTACTGGTATTTGTGGTTTCTAATTCAATGATCTCTCCTCTAATCTTAATTTTTAATTTTCCTTTTTTTCTTGTGCATTGCTTAGGTTTTATTTGTTGTTCTTTCTCCAGCTCTTTAAGTTGTAAAGTCAGTTTGTATATACCAGATTTTTCTATATTTTTGAGTGAGGCTTGGATGGCCATGATGGCTATGTACCACCCCCTTAGGATAGCCTTTGCAGTATCCCATAGGTTTTAGACCAATATGTTTTCGTTCTCACTGGTTTCCATGAATTGATTAAGTTCTCTGATTTCCTGGTTGACCCAAATGTTCTTAAGCAGGATGGTCTTCAGCTTCCAAGTGAATGAGTTTCTTCCAAACTTTTTCATATGATTGAGTTCCAGTTTCAAAGCACTGTGGTCTGAGAATATGCAGGGAATAATCTCGATCTTTTGGCATCAGCTGAGACCTGATTTGTGACCCTGTATGTGGTCTACTCTAGAGAAAGTTCCATGTGTGCTCGAGAAGAATGAATATTCTGTTGTTTTAGGGTGAAAAGTTCTGTACCTATCTATGAGGTCCATCTGGTCCAGGGTGTCATTCAGAGCTCTTATTTTCTGCTTAGATGACCTGTCTATTGCTGACAGCAGAATGTTGAGGTCTCCTACTATTAATATATTATTATCAATATGTGCCTTTCTTTTGGTTAACAGTTGGCTTATGTAGTTGGCTGCTCCCATGTTGTGGTCATAGATATTTACAATTGTTAGATCCTCTTGTTGGATAGAACCTTTAGGAATGATACGGTGTCCTTCTGTATCTCTAACTAGTCTTTTTTAGAATCTAATTTGTCTTGATATGAGAATTGCTACCCCAGCTTTCTTTTGAGGTCAGCTGGCATGAAAAATGGTTCTCCATCCCTTTACTTTCAGTCTGGATGTAACTTTAGGTTCAAAATAAGTCTCTGTAGACAGCATATGGATGGGTCAGGTCTTTTTATCCAATCTGCAATCCTGTGATGTTTCATGGGAGCATTTAGGTCATTCACATTAAGAGTGATTATTGAAAGATATTATTTTATTGTCATGTTGTGTGTGAAGTCCTTGTTTCTACAGATTGTCTCTATAAATTTCTGTTCTATGTCACTCTTGGGGTCTTTCTACTTTTACAGAACCATCCTAAATATTTCTTGCAGGGCCAGCTTGGTGGTCACATATTCTCTCAGTTTCTGCCGATGTTGGAAGCTCTTCATCTGTCCATCTATCCTGAACAGCAGCCTTGGATAAAGTATTCTTGGCTGCATGTTCTTCCCATTTAGTACCCTATGTCTTCCCAACTCTTTCTGGCTTGCCTCTGTAACAGATGCAACATTATTCTGATGCTCCTCCCTCTATATGTAAGAAATCTCTTCCCTCTCTCTGCTTTCAAGATTGTTTTCTTGGATCTAAGATTTGCAAATTGTACTATTATATGTCATGGTGTTGGTCTGTTCTCACTGATCTCGGGAGGAGTCCTCTCTGTATCTTGGACATGAATGTTTGTTTCCTCCCCCAGACTAGGGAAGTTCTCAGCTACAATTTGTTCAGATATATCTTCTAGACCTCTCTCCTCCCCCACCCTCTCTGGGATCCCAATAATGCTGATATTGGAATGTTTCACTGAGTCACTAATCTCTCTCAGTTTGATTCCTTGGGTCTTAATTTGTCTTTCCCACACTGCCTCAGTTTCCTTCTTTTCTATCATCTTATCTTCTAGCTCACTAATTTGTTCTTCTGCCTCACTTACCCTGGCTAGAGATTCTATATTGTCATTAATATTTTTCTAAGGTCTAGAAATCACCTTGATAATTGGTACTCTGAACTCTATTTCTGACATCTTGGTTATACCCATTTGCATTAGTTATGTGGCAGAGGCCACAGTCTCTAATTCTTTCCTTTGTTAAGGGTTCCTCCTCTTAGTCATTCTGTTGAGGGCTAGTTGAGGGAATGTACAGAGTCCAAATTATTGATCACAACCCAAGCAAGATGCACCTGTTTTATGGGACCTTAGGATTGTCAGCCCCTTGTCTTCTGAGGGAGGGGCCTGCCATGCTGTTACTCAGGCAACCCTGTTTGGGCAGAGTTGCTCTGACCCCTCTGGGGGGAGGGATGGGCTCAGTGTAAATCGATTTCTGGGGACTTTTGTTCTCAGGCAGCCTTCTGCATCTCTTCCGAGAGTCAGAGCAGAAGTAACTGCATCCAAACTGCATCCAAAGAGATTGCAGTCTGATCTTCACTGAGCTCCAATAATGTTCATAATGTCTCCAATTCTGTCTGTGCTGCTAAAAACCACAGCATCCTGGTGCTCACTCTGGCAGCACATATACTAAAACTGGAACGATACAAGAAGATTAGCATGACCCCCATGCAAGGACGACACATAAAACCACAGCATCCTGGGTTTTGCACCCCACAGCAGCAGTCCCAGCCCTTGCTCCCAGGGCCAGGCACTTCTCTGTCCTTTGTGCTTCTAAAGCCACAAGTTGCCCCCTGTTTGCATGTGCATCCCTATAGCTCCAGGTTTCAGTCTGTGGCATTGCCCTAAAGTCCTTTCTCTGCCATTACTGGTCTTCGAGTCTGTGCCTAGTCCCCAGCAAGGGAGGCTTTTGCCTTCCTGGCTCAAGATCACACAGGCTCCCTCTCCTTCATCTTCTGATATCTGCCTGCACAATCACAATCACAGCTCCCCACTTCATACCTCGAGACTAAATGCCAGAGAGATTCTGTTTGTAGACATCCAGATATATCTTCTGATTTTGTGAGTGTTCAGAATGGCCTGGTAGATAACCAGCTCAATTCAGGGGACCAATGGAAATAGGGTCCCCTTTTCCTTCACCATCTTTATTTCAACCTGACACTCAAATTTGTTTTTTAAGATTTTATTAATTTGACAGAGAGAAATCACAAGTAGGCAGAGAGACAGGCAGGGTGGTGGTGGGGAAGAAGGCTCTCTGCTGAGTAGAGACTGATGCGGGGCTTGATCCCAGGATCCTGAGATCGATCATGACCTGAGCCAAAGGCAGAGGCTTAAACCACTGAGCCATCCAGGCACCCCTTCAATTTTTAATACCATTTTGATATAAAGTATTATAACTTATAAAGTGTTATAACTTATAAAAGCAACCACTTACAGAGTTAACACAGTAACCTTCTGAAATTTCACTTTGACTGTTACATGTGTTATAATTTTGACAGATCACAAAGAAAATCTGTGCTTAGAGAGAAGAGACCAGATAATAAACTTTAATATACTTCCATGTGTACTTGAAAGGGGTATTTGGAAGTATTTTATTTTTTAATAACACATATTTAATGAAAAAAAAACTATTATTTTCCAAAATAAAACATTTAGTTAAAAGAGTGGCACTGGTTTGTTTTGCTTGGTTTTTTTAAATATAGTATAGTTGAAACACAATGTTACATTAATTTCAGGTATACAACATACTGATTCAACAAATTTATACGTTACGCTACCCTCACCACAATTACAGCCACCATCTATCACCATATATTGCTATTATAATATCACTGACTATATTCCCTATGCTGTGTGTTTTATTTCCATGACTTACTCATTCCATAACTGGAAACCTGTATCTCATACTCCTCTTCACACATTTTGCCCATGCAGCCTCCTCTTTCCTCTCCTCTGACAACCATCAGTTTGGTCTCTGTATTTATAAGCCTGATTCTACTTTTTATTTGTTTATTCTTCTATATTTTTAAAATTCCAAATATGAGTGAAATCACATAGTATTTGTCTTTCTCAGTATTATTTATTTCACTTAGCATAATACCCTCTACGTTCCCCTGTGTTGTCACAAATGGAATGATATTGGGGGAGGGAGGTTTGGTCAGAGAGAGAGAGAGAGAGAGAATCTTAAGCAGATTCCACGGCCCAGTGTGAAGCCTGACATGGGCTCAATCTCACAATCCTCAGATCATAACCTGAGCCGAAATCAGGTTTCAGTTATCAGTCACACGGTTAACTAAGTCATCCAAGCACCCAGGATCTCATCTTTTTTAAGACTATGTAATAGTACTGTGTGTGTGTGTGCGCACATCCTTGCTCATTCATCTATCAATGAACTCTTAAGTAGCTTCCATGTCTTGGCTATTGTAAATGATACAACAGATATGGGGTGCATGTATCTTTCTGAATTAGTGTTTTCACTTTCCTTGGGTAAATGCCCAGTAGTGGAATTACTGGATCATATAGTATTTCTATTTTTAAGTTTTTAGTGAAACTGCCTAACTACTACAACTTATTCTATATCCTCCAGTATTTCTTATTTAAAAACTGATCTGATGCACTCTCAACTTATTTAATACACCTGTGAATCTGGAACTAAGTAGAAAGACCTCTTCTACATCACTGAGCTAGCTTTTATGAAGCTCTTAAAAATTATTCTAAATATAAAGTCCTTAATCAGAGTATTTATACATATAATTTTCATCATCTTAATAGTCTATTTTCCTGATTAACAGATAATAAAAAGTAAAACTTAAAAAGAAAAAAGAAATTATTATATCTCTCATTCTGCCAAGGAGCAGGAAAATACAAATGTGTTTTAGAAGTATTTATATCGTCTATGGCCATACCACCCTGAACGTGCCCGATCTCGTCTGACCTCGGAAGCTAAGCAGGGTTGGGCCTGGTTAGTACTTGGATGGGAGAAGTATTTATATCAATAAAGTAAAAAAGCAAAAAAGCATTTGTTATATATATTATTTCTATTGAGCCTGGAAAAATGAGGCATTACCATACATACGGTTTCTAAAGGATATTAATTAAATCACATTATATTGCGGTTTACATTGGTGATTTTTCAAACCACACAGTCATCAAGTAATGTCACCTTTACTTCAATAAGATACTGATATGACTATTATAAAAAATAGAAACATTTCAAAGTAATCTGACTGATATTCAAAAAACAATAAACCTTTAAAACCTGCTCCTTTGCACCTTGGGAAAATGGATGGTTCTAAAGCAAAGGGAAGTAAAAAATAATTTAAACAAACTCCCTAAGGCCAAAGCTGAAAAATTTGGGCAACAAATTAAATAATAATAGTATTAGTTTTCAATCCAAATAAAGTAAGTATCTCTATGTTCATAGTTATATAAGCTAATAACTAAAAACAAAGTAAGTAAGAAATAAAAGCCAGGTATACCTTACAGAAGAATTCTAAATAATATCTATGTTCATATCATGTGAATGTGCACTGAAGGCTTGAAATACATTTCTTTGAGAGTGTCTAAGTGATGTGTATCTCAAACAACCCATGCAGAATTAAAGATACTACCCCTGAAAAACTAGTTAAAAAAGAGTCCTACTTATTCAGGACATAAATACCTAAAATGTATGTGGTAAAATTCATAAAATGAGTATTAAGAAGCTGGACTTATAAACGAATATATATTTCCCTGAGATTTAAAACAGAATGTGTGTGTATAAAATAAACCTATATATCACAATAGACAGACTCTCTCCATCTTTCTAAAAAAATATACCTTCTAGTTGAACCAAACAAACCACCCTTTAAATCTCTTTCAGAAAACAGGAACCAATTTATATTTAGGAAAGCTTTTTAGTTTCCTTAAAGTGAAGATACTGTTTCTGAATAGATATAAATGAAATTATATCTAGAGTATCAATAATTTCATATAAAATCTGGAAGAAGTTGAAAAGGGATAGAATTAAAATAAGACCAGCTATGAGTTGATGAATAGGTGATGTGTAAAGGGGTACTCAATAGACTGTTAGGTATTTTTGTGATGCTTAAATTTTTCCATAATTAAAAATTTGAACAGTGAGTTTTGACTGATGATCTACTAAAAAGCTATAGTACTCAAGATACTATAGTACTAGTTAAAGAATAGACAGATTAACGTGATAGAACATAAAAACAGACCCACATGAATATTTAGCCAACTGATATTTGACAAAGGGGCAAAGGCAAATCTATGGAGAAAATGCAGTCTTTTCAACAAATGGTGCTAAAACAACTAGACATTTATGTGAAAAAAAAAAATCAATCTAGACCCAGATCTTATAATCCAAAAATTCATTCAAAAAAAGGTTTACAACTATAAAACATAAAAACTATAAAATTCCGGAAAATAACATATGACAAACTCTAGATAATTTTTAGATAAAACACTAAAGAATTAGTCCATGAAAGAACTAATTCATTAAGCTGGATTGCTTTAAAATCAGAAACATCTACTTTGCAAAAGACAACGTCAAGACAAAGAAAAGACAAGTACAGACTTGGGAGAAACATTTGGAAAAAGCATACCTGATAAAGTTGTTATCCAAAAAACATGGAAGGCTTTTTTTTTTTCACACTTCACAAAAACCTCACAGGTCCAGTTACCATCTGTCACTATACAAAGTTATTACAGTATCAATGACTATCTTCTCCATGCTACATACAACCTCCGGATGACTGACTTATTTTATAACTGGAAATCTGTAACTTCTAATCCCCTTCATCTATTCCACACATCCCCATAACCCACCCCCCTCTGGCAACCACCAGTTTGTTCTCTGTAAGTCTGTTTCTTTATTTTGTTTCTTAGATTGTACTTATAAATGAAATCATACAGTATTTATCTCTGACTTACTTCATTTAGCATAATACTTTCTAAGTACACCCATGTAATTGCAAATGGCAAGCTTTTAATCTAGCCTAATATTTCACTGTGTGTGTGTGTGTGTGTGTGTGTGTGTGTGTGTGTGTGTGTATCACATCTTCAATCTTCATCCATTCATCCACTGAGGAACTCTTTTAGGTTACTTCATACCTTGGCTAGTGTAAATAATGCTACAATGAACTTATGGGTGCAGCTACAACTTTTAAATTAGTGTTTTCATTCTCTTGGAAAAATACCAGGAAGTGACAATGCTGGGTCATATGGTGATTCTATTTTTAATATTTTGAGGAATCTCTATACTGTTTACCACAGTGGCCGCACCAATTTACATTCCCACCAATAGTGCATGATAGTTTCCTCTTCTGTACTTCCTCACCACATGTTATTTCTTTTTGTTAGGTAATGGCCATTCTGACAGGTGTGAGGTGATATCACATTGTGGTTTTTATTCATACTTCCCTAATGATCAGTGATACTGAGTATCTTTTCATGTGTCTGTTGGCCATCTGTAGCTCTTTGTTGGAAAACTCTATTCAGGTCCTCTGACCATTTTTTAATTGGATTTTGTTTTATTGTTGTTGACGTGTATTGAATTCTTTATATATTCTGGATATCAACCCCTTATCAAATAAATCATTTGCAAGTATCTATCTTCATTCAGTTAGGTTGCCTTTTCTTTTTGTTGATGGTTTCCTTCACTGTATAAAAGCCTTTTAGCAATGCCTGGGTAGCTCAGTTATTTGGGTATCTGCCTTCAGCTCAGATCATGATCCCTAGGTCCCGGGACTGAGTCCTGCATCAGGCTCCTTGCTCAGTGGGGATCCTGTTTCTCGCTTTGCCTGCCCCTCCCCCTACTTGTGTTCTCAATCTCTCTGACAAATAAATACAATCTTAAAACTAAACAAACATGAGCACCTGGGTGGCTCAGTGGTTAAGCGTCTGCCTTCGGCTCAGGTCATGATCCCGGGGTTCTGGGATCGAGCCCCACATCGGGCTCCCTGCTCAGCAGGAAGCCTGCTTCTCCCTCTCCCACTCCCCCTGCTTGTGTTCCCTCTCTCGCTTTGTCTGTCTCTCCCTGTCAAATAAATAAAATCTTAAAAAAAAAAAAAACTAAACAAACATAAAAACTTTTTAGTTTGATGTAGCCCCATTTCCTCCCCCCCCTTTTTGTTTTGCTACTGTTGCACTTAACAACTAAAGACACACCCCCCAAAATATTGTTATACCTCATAGCAAACTGATATGTATTCTTCCAGGATTTTAATGGTTTCAGGTCCTACATTTAAGTCTTTAATCCATTCTGTGCTTATTTTTGTATATGGCAAAAGAAAGTGGTCCACTTTTACCAACACCATTTATGGAAAAAGACACTTTCCCATTCTATGTTCTTGTCATCTTTGTCATGAATAGACCATTAGGGGTGGGTTTATTTCTGGGCTCTTTATTCTACACCATTGATCTATGTGTCTACTTTTGTGCCAGTAACATACTGTTTTGATTAATATAGCTTACATATACTTTGAAGTCAGGAAGCATAATTCCTTTAGCTTTGTTCCATGTTCCCAAAATTACACTGGCTACTCAAGGTCTTTAGTGGTTCCATACAGACTTTAGATTATTTGTTCTAGCTCTGTGGGAAATGACACTGGTATTCTGATAGGAAATGCAAGGAATCTGTAGATTGCTTTGGGTAGTCTGGACATTTTCACTATTAATTTTCCTTACACATGAGCAGGGTATATCTTTACATTTATCTGTGTTGTCTTCAATTTCTTTCATCAATCTCTTAAACGTTTCAGAGTACAAGTTGTTCAACCTCTTGGTTAAATTTTTCCTAGGTTTTGTTTATATATATATATAAATGTATATGGGATTACTTTCTTAATTTCTCTGATAGTTCATTGTTAGTATATAGAAACAACAGATTTCTATATATTAATTTTGTTTCCTGAAAGTTTACTGAATTCGTAAGTTACTTCTAACAGTTTTTTGAGTCTTTAGGGTTTTCCATATCTGGTATCATGTAATCATCAATACTCAGTTTTGTCAGTCTTGTCCTTTCCAACTTGTATGTCTTTTATTTCTTTTCCTTGCCTAATTGTTATGCCTAGGACTTCCAATACTCTGATGAATAAAAGTGGCTAGAGTTAGCATCTTTGTCATACCCCTGATCTTAGAGGAAAAGTTTTCATTGTTGGCTGTGATGTTAGCTATGGATTTATCATATATGGCCTTTATTATATTGAGGTATGTTCCTGCTATACCCACTTGGTTGAGAGTGTTCTATCATAAATGGATGTCAAATATTTGCAAATGCCTTTTCTGCATCTTACAAGATGATCCTATGACTTTTAACCTTTATTTTGCTAATGTGGTACATCATGTTGATTGATTTGTTAAACCATTCTTGCATCTCTAAAACGAATCCCACTTGGTCAATCCCACTTGGTCACGGTGTATGATCCTTTTAATATATTGCTGGAACTTGGGGTGCCTTCGGCTCAGGTCATGATCTCAGGGTCCTGGGATCGAGTCCCGCATCGGGCTCTCTGCTCAGCAGGGAGCTTGCTTCCCTTCCTCTCTCTCTACCTGCCTCTCTGTCTACTTGTGATCTCTATCAAATAAATAAATAAAATCTTTAAAAAAAATATATATATATATATATATATATTGCTGGAACTTAATTTGCTAATATTCTATTGAGGATTTGTTCATCTATGTTCGTCAGGAATACAGGCCTGTAATTTTCTTTTTCTGTTGTGTCTTTGGTTTTCCTATCAGGGTAACTCTGGCCTCATTAAATGAGTTTGGTAGTTATTCTTCCTCTTCAATTTTTTGGAGTAAGTCGAGAAGTACAAGTATTAACTCTTTTTCAAATGTTTGTTAGAATTCACCCGTAACACCACCTGGACCTAGACTTTTGTATATTGGGTGTTTTTGATTACTAATTCAATTCATTTTGAGTGGTTGATCTATTCAGATTTTCTCCTTCTTCATGATTCAGTCTTTGAAGATTGTATGTTTCTAGGAATTTATCCATTTCTTATATATTGTCTAATATTTTGGCATATAACTATTTATAACATTCCCTTGTAATCCTTTGTATATCTGTGGTATTGTTTACAATTCCTCCTCTTTCATTTCTAATTTATTTCGGCTCTCTTTTTTTCTTGATGAGTCTGGCCAAAGGTTTATTGATTTTGTTTAACCTTTCTAAGAACAAGCTCTTAAGTTTCATTGATCTTTTCTTTTCTTTTCTTTTTACATCTCTGATCTATTTCAAAATGTTGCTTTTATTATTTCCTTCCTTCTTCTAACTTTGGACTTCATTTGTTCTTTTTCTAGTTTGTTTTTTTTTTTAAGACTTCATTTACTTGAGATAAACTGAGAGACAGACCACAAGCAGGGTGAGGGACAGAACGGGAAGGAGAAACAGTCTCCCTCATGAACAAGGAGCCTGATGTGCGGCTTGATCCCAAGACCCAGAGATCATGACCTGAGTTGGAAGCGGGGGCTTAATCAACTGGACCAACCAGTGTGCCTTTCTAGTTCCTTTAAATGTAAAGTTAGAGGGTTTGATATTCCTCTTTTTCTTGAGGTAGGCCTATATTACTATGAAATTCCCTCTTGAAACCATTTTTGCTTTGTCCCAAAGATTTTGGATTGCTGACTTTCCATTTTCGTTTGTCTCAAGGTACGTTCTGATTTCCTCTTTGAATTTTTCATTGACCTACTGTTTAATACCATGCTGTTTAGTTTCAATGTGTTTGTGGTTTTGTTTTTTTTCCACTTTTATGTAACTGATTTTTAGTTTCATACCATTGTGGCCAAAAAGGTGCTTGTTATGAATTAAATGCCAATTTTATGGAGACTTGCTTTGTGGCCTACTGTGTGATCTATCTTAAAATACTGGTACCCACATTGGGGAGGGTATGTGCTTTGGTGAGTGCTGTGAAATGTGTAAACCTGGTGATTCACAGACCTGTACCCTGGGGATAAAAATATATGTTTATAAAAAATTAAAAAAAAATACTGGTACCCATCGTTTCTTCAAACCAATTTGCATGGTATACATTTTTCATCCCTTCAATTTCAGTCTGTACATCGTTACACCTGGAGTTTCTTGTAGGCAAAACCTATAAGGGTCGCATGTTTTTATCTATTCAGCCATATTATATCTTTTGAATGCAAAATTTAGTCCATTTACATTTAAAATAATTATCAACAGGTATATGCTTATTGCCACTTTAACTGTTTTCTGTTTTTGCAGTTCCTCCCTGTTCCTTTCTTTTCTATCTTTCTTTGTGGTCTGATAACTTTCTTTAGTGTTATGTTTAGATTCTTTTTCCTTTCTATATTTACTTTTTAAGTTTTTTTCTTTGTGCCTACCATGAGGTTCCCCACTTAACATCTTATGTATGTAACAGTCACTTTTGAGTTGATAGTAAATTAATGTTGAGCACATTCCAGAACTTTATATTTTTACCACACCCCATTTAATATTTCTGTTGACACTTTTTTTTTAAAAGATAGTGCATAAGAGAGAGAGTTATACATCCAAGCAGGGGAAGGGGCAGAAGGAGAGAGAGAATTTCAAGCAGGCTCCATGCCTAGCACATGCCCAGGATACACAGCTTAATTTCACAACCCTGAGATCGTGACTGCCAAAAAAAAAAAAGAAAAATAAACCCAGCCAGCACCTAACCAACTGTGCCACCCACCTGGCCCCTGATACATTTTACATCTTTTTATTTTATATACCCCTTAACTAATTATTGCATCTTTAATTAATTTTACTACTTTGTCTTTTAACCTTCATACTTGCTTTATAAGTGTTTGATCTACAACCTTTATTATTTATTTACTTTTTCTGGTGAGATTTTTACTCTCATATACTTTATTACTAATTAGTGCCTTCTCTTTTTTAGTTTACAGAAGTTCCTTTAACATTTCTTGTAAGACCACGTTAGTAGTGATGGACTCTTTTAGCTTTTGCTTATTTGGAAAACTCTTAATCCATCCTTCAATTCTGAAATGATAACCCGATAAGGTAAAAAACATCTTGACTGCCAGTTTTTGCCTTTTAGCACTTGGGATATGTCATTTACTTCCTTCTGGCCAGTAAAGCTTCTATTGAAAAATCTCCCTATGGCCTTACAGGGTCTCCCTTTTATATAATATGTTGCTTTTCTCTTGCTTCTTTTATGATTTTTCTCTTTATCCTTAATCTTTACCATTTTGTGTCTCAATTATGTTCATCTTATCTGGAACTTTCTGGGCTTCCTGGACCTAGTGTCTCTTTCCTTCCCTAGATTAAGATAGTTTTGGGGCATAATTTCTTCAAATAATTTTTCTGACTCTTTCTCTTCTCCTTCTGGGACCCCCATAATGAAAATGCAATCCTGCTTAATGTTTTACAAATGTCCCTTGGGGTATCTTCACTTAATTGTTTTTTTTTCCATTTTGCTGCTCTGCTTGATGTTTTGCATTGTTTTTTCTTCTAGTCTGCCGATACATACTTCTCTTTCAACCATTTGGCTGCTGGACCCCTCCAATGTATTTTTCAGTTCAGTTATAAATCTTCTTGGTATTTACATTTTCTATCTCTTTGTTCAAATTCTCACTGTACTTCTCCATTTTTCTCTGGAGAACCGTGAGCATCTTTATGACCATTACTTCAAATTCTTAATCTGGTAGGTTGCTTATCTCCATCTCATTAGTAACTGTTTCTAGGTATTTGCCTTGTTTTTTGGTATGAAACATATTCCTGTTTGTCCATTTTGTCTGTCACTCTGTTCTTCTATGTGTATTAGGGGAAATTATTATGTCCCTCAGTCTGAGGACTGGTCATGTGTATAAGCTGTTCCATGTGGATCAGAAGTGTTATCTCCTCTGGCCATCAGAGCCAGGGACTCTTACACTCATCCCTTAATAGGTTTTATGTGTCCAATGGCTGTGATAGGGCCGTGGCTGCTGCACAGGAGTGGAAACACTCACTTGACCTGGCTCAGCCACTATGTGAGGCAAGCAGGGTTCAAACTGTTTGACCAGTCCAGTTACAACTTAGTCTCTACTTGAGGTGAATGAGGCTAAGGACTTATATCTGGCCCAGTGATGGCTGGAATACTGTCCAAGGACGGCAGGGCTGAACATGCTTGCCTGGCCCTGCTGCACCTTCAGTGCTACATGGGACGGACAGGGTGTGGGGTGCTTGCACAACCCGGCACAGCCTGGATGGACAGAGTCTTCTCTCCAGTGCTAGCCAGCTAGAGAGATAGCACTGACAATGATGACTATTTGCTCTATCACCAGCAAGTCAGGATGAGATTGCAAAAATAGTATCCACCAGCACTTCCATCCCCAGACAAAAAAACTTGCAGTTTCCTATCTCTCTGGCAGGCGCTTTAAAATTAGTAAATGGGTCTCCCTCATTTATGGTGGTGTGTTTTCAAACTGCTGCTTTTGCACTTATCTTAGGACAGGTGGGGTTCACACTTGAGCCCTTTAAGACCAAAATCTCTCTTCCCTATAGTTCTATGATTCTTTCGGTCTTAATCTACATTGAATTTTAAAACCAGGTATTTGGGGGCTTGTCTTCCTGGTGCAAGCCCCTAGGGCTGGGGTGCCTAAAGTGGGACATAAATACCTTCACTCCTCAAGGGAAAATCACATATTTTGGAGACTCCTCCTCATTGTGTGGTCACTATATCTGGGATAAGGCTGTGGGTGAGGTCATGTCTTTGCCTCTCCTACCCATCTCAATGTGTCTCTTTTGTCTTTTGGTGTGGAAGTGCTATTCACCCAGTTCTCAAGTTCGTTTCAGAGGAAAATTATTCTACTTATAGCTCTAAGTTTGTTGTGTACATGGCAAGAGGTGAGTTCAGTGTCTTCCTATGCTGCCTGAATCCCCCTGAATAAAAAACTGTTACAACTCTACAATAAGAAACCAAACAATTCAATAAGCAAAATATCTGAGCAGACAAATCCCCAGAGAAGATATACAGATGACAAATACACATATACAGAGATGTTTAACATCATATGTAATCAGGGAAATGTAAACAAAAATGAAACAATAATAAGATATCACTACGTTCTTATAAGAATAACCAAAATCCAGAACACTGACATTACCATATGTTAATGAGGATGTGGAGCAACAGGAACTCTTAATTCACTGCCAGTGAGCATGCAAACTGGTACAGCCACTATCAAAAACAATTTGGCAGCATCTTAGAAAATTAAATATACTCCTACCAAAGGATCTAGTAATCATGATCATTGGTCATACTCAAATGAGTCCATACAAAAACCTCAAAAACTCAAAGGAGTCCTACACAAAAACCACTTTTTAAAAAGCTGATTTATAGCAGCTCTGTTCATAATAACCAATTCCTGCACACAATCCTTCAGCAGGTGGAAGGGTGCATAGACTGCTGTATATCCAAACAATGGAATATTATTTGGTGCTAAAGAGAAACAAGCTATAGAGACATGAAAAGATGTAGAGAATCCTTAAATGCATATTACTAAGTGAAAGAAGCCAATCTAAAAAGGCGATAAAGTGTATTATTTCTAGCTGTATGATACTGTAGAAAAGCAAAACTATGGAGAGAGTAAAAAACTGTTAATTGCCAAGGTTTGTGTAGGGGAGAGAGATGACTAGGCAGAGCACAGAAGACTCTTGGGGCACTGAAACTATTCAGAAGACTATAATGGTGGAGTCATGTTACACAGAATATACAACACCAAACGTGAACACTAATGTAAACTATGGACTTTATGTGATAACTGATGTATTAATATACATTCACTGATTATAATAAATGTACCACTGTGGTATAGAACGCTGATAGTGGGAAAGTTGAGTGTGTAAATAAACAGGGAGTACAAATGACCTCTGAACAATACAGGGGCTAGGGGCAATGACACCACCAGCCCCCAGTCAAAAATCCGGGATGCCTCGGTGGCTAAGTTGGTTGGACGACTGCCTTCGGCTCAGGTCATGATCCCGGAGTCCTGGGATCGAGTCCCGCATTGGGCTCCCAGCTCCATGCGGAGTCTGCTTCTCCCTCTGACCTTCTCCTTGCTCATGCTCTCTCTCACTGTCTTTCTCTCAAATAAATAAATAAAATCTTTAAAAAAAAAAAGAGTTGTGTACTTTAAAAAAAAAAATCCAAGTATAACATGGAATTGCTCAAAACCTTAATTAACACTATTGATCAGGAACCTTACCAATAACATAAACAGTCAATTAACACATATTTTGCATGTTATATGCATTATATACCATATTCTTAAATAAAAAAGAAAGTATTATTAAGAAAATCTTAGGGAAGAGGAAATACATTTACAGTACTGTATTTGCAAAAAAAAAAAATTCACATTTAAGTAGAGTCATGCAGTTCAAACCTATGTTTATCAAAGGTCAACGATATATTGAAACGGCATTTTCTGCTCTATTTTGTTATGAACCTGAAGCTTCTCCAAAAAATAAACTGTAATTTAAAAAAAGAACCGGAGGGGTAGAACCAGTGAGTTTAGTATCTGAACCTATCTCATATGAATATAGGCCTCCCTTCACTGTGTAATGACCATACCAAATGCTAATATAAAAACATCACTTTGCTCTAAAACATTTACTTTCAGTAAAGAGAAATGTTATTACATTAAATATAAGATTTATGAAGGTAAAAAAAATTACTCCTACTCTATAAACTGTATTTATAAAGTCACAGTTTATACGACTTTAAAGTACCATTTTTATTACATAGACTCATAGAATAAAGTATGAAATTATGCTTAAGTAGTAATACTGTACATAGATTTTTTTTACCTGAAGCTCCAAATGCAAATGTTAAAATTACACTAAGTCCGTGTTTAAACCCACAGTTTTTTACTCTGAAGATAAACTTTGATTTTAAGAGATCTTAGGACAGAGGGAGACTTGCTCATTTTATCTCAATGAATCTTTACTAAGAAATAAACAAACTATAATCTTTATGTTAGTTCAACAGGAGTAACAAGAAATAAAAAATAAAACTGACAATTAAAAATTACTTAATATAAAATCTGCTTCCATATGAAAACTGGAGAAAAAATCAAATACCTCTGAAAAACATTTTCTTCTGCGACACGTGACCAATAACACTGGAGTCAGTACAAATAAACAACTCAGCTGAAGTAATCCCTAATGTTAGCAAAGATTTTTCACAAATACCTTACTGGATCCTTAAACAACCCCATGAGGTTAGCAAAGCAGGTATTCACTGTCTTTTTCACAAGATGAAAGAACTGAGTTACACAAGCTTATTTGAATTTATCAGTAATCTCAGACTGAAAGTGGTGGGGCCAGGATTTTACCTCTAAGTCCTAATTCCTCATCTTGTCCTCTCTCTCGTTAACTTGGCATTTATAAAAAGACACTGAATGTACCCACTTGCCTTCTAAATTCAGTGATAGCCTAGTGGACCCTAGCATAATCTTAAGATTTGTACCAGGATAAAAGAATCTCTGCAGTCTGCTATGGACACAGACTATTACCTAATGCTTAAAAGCTATGCAGAGGAATACATCATGAGAGTCTCATGTGATCTGAGATACCTGTATTAGCACAGAAACAAAATACCATAGATTGGGTGGCTTAAAAAATAAACATTTAATTCTCAGTTTTAGAGGCTGTCAAGTCCAAGATCAAGGTGTCAGCAGACTGGGTTCCTGGAAAGAACCTACTCCCTTGCAGATGGCTACCTTCTCATTACATCCTCACATGGCAGAGAAAGAAAGAGGAAAAAGCTTTCTGGAACCTCCTCTATTAAGGACATTATTCCCATGGTGAGGCCCCACCCTCACAACTCCATTTAAACCGAATTACTTCCAGGGTACCCGGCTGTCAGTTAGTAGAGCATGTGACTCCGTTTCAGGTTTATAAGTTTGAGGCACATGTCGAGTATAGATACTACTTAAAAAGAAAGTAAAATCTTAAAAAATTGAAAAATAATAAACCTAGTTAACTTCCCAAGTCCCCACCTCCAAACAGCATTACCCTTAGGGTTAGGATTTCAACATATGAATTCTGGGGAACACAAACTTCAGTCCACAGATACCACAGCAATATACTGGTGTACATTTCTGTGACACTGCGTTAAATGTACCTAAAAAGACCAGAGTGGATAGGTGATTAGCAATATCGTAATCACTTAGTTAAATTAACTATTTAGTATGGATATAGAACACCTTATCAGAGAAATACATCCACTAGGGGAAAAAAAAAAAGTCATGTCTAATAAAATTTTAAATTTAATATTTTTCTCAAAGAAAGAAAGAAGTCATCTCTCTCCCCCAAAATTATGTCTATACAAAACAAACCAGGATATGTATACTGGTTTGAGACTTTTTCCTTTCATGAGGTAAATGCTATGCTCTTCACTTTACATGTTTTATATCACAGCCCAGTGACCACTATGCCACACAGGTGGAAGTGTGGGTTTGAGGACCATTGAACACTGAATCTCCCCCAATACATCACAATTATGGAAACACCTGTGCCCAGTAACTTTCTGTTGAGCCACTATGGAAATTCACAGTGTTCAATTGCCCACAGCACTTTTCATTTCTTATGACTATACATTCAGCTCCAATACGTAAGTAAGAATGCAACAGTTTCCAAACTTTGTTACTAAGAAATCTAGATCTATGAAAGGCTTTTTTTCAAGTTTTTCTGAAATAAAATATACTCATGACACATGCTGAACTTAAGTCTAAGGGTTCTAAGACATGAGAAAGAAGGATCCTAATTATATGAAAACTAAATAATTCCTATCTAATAATGAGGAATAAATGAGAACTGCTTTTTGTTATGTGAATGTATTGTAGAGTACTTCTCATTCAGTCATAAGTTATGAAATAAAATTAAGATCAACCTAAGTAGAACTAATCATGATTCTTCATGTATTCATTATCTCTTTACCTTACCCCCCGAAATAAAGAAAATATATGAGAAGGTAAATGTCTGATGAATTGAAATTAGTGAATCTAATTCTCCTTTTGGACGTTTTTTAAAAAAGAATAAGGTTAGAACAGAGGTCTTAAAATATTTGTAGACATTTCAAGGAGGAGGGAATAAATCAGTAAAGGTTTTTTTTTTTTTTAATCTTATGGAGAACCTTAAAATTCATACTTTAGGGAAAAAATTACATTTTATGGGGAAAAATCTATATTCCAGATAAGGCAAGGGTAGGAAAACTAGGGTTCCAAGAAACACCAATTTAAATACTTTAAAAGGCAAAGTCTAGGTTATGAAGAACTCTTTAAATAAAACATAAAACTTTACAAAGGGAGCATTTATTCCTGATTAATTCCAAAATATGCATATGTCTAAATTAAATGATATCCTTTGAGTCACTCCTAGCAGTTAAAGTTGTTCTAAAAATAATATATGGATAACCAGTTGAATACAAAGCTAAGAATTGATTGTTCAGAGTAGAAACTGGAGATAAGGAGCAGAAGATATACTTACTCTACAATGCAGCAATATCACTACTATACAAATAAAAACATATGTCCACACAATGACTTGTGACAATTTAGAAAAAGGAAACTTACAGCTCATAGCATTATAGCAAAGTTCAGAGATCAAGCACAAGAAAGCGCAGACTGTGACAGAGACAGAGATAAATTGTGTGTGTTACAGAAATTCTATGTTAAAGAAATGAAGAGGTGTAAAAGGCATAATTTATGATATTCACCCACACATATACCACTTATTTCATTCTTTATTCTCTTCTACAGTTACAAATTACCAGATATTACCACTTCTCTTCAAACTAAACAATTTCTTGAAGTCTTTCTTGTAACACAATTTACCCATGTAGGAATTTTTCAATTTTGTTCTTCTGAAAATGTCTTCATTCCACCTTTATTTCTGAAGACTGGATTTATTCAACATGGAATTCTTTGTTGACAGTTTTTCCTGTCAATAATTTTAAGATGATATTCCATTGTTTTCTAGATGTCACTATTTCTGATCAGTGGTTAAGTCATATCACTATTCTTCTGTATATAATACACTGTTTATCTCTGCCTGCTTTCAGTGTTTTTTTCTCTTTTGATTCAGAAGTGTAATATGCTATGTTTAAATGTGACTTTTTACTTGTTTTGCTGGAGAATCTGTTAAGACTTAAGAATTTGTTAAGTTTCTTGGGTCAGTGTGCTTGGATTTTCCTTCTTCAACTAAATTTGACATTTTTTTCAGCCTTTATTTCTACAGGTATTATCTCTGCTCCATTCACTCTTTCCTCTCCTTTTGGGAATTCAGTTACAGTTACTTCATTCTCTTTGATATTATTCCACATGGCCCTGAGACTCTTACCTTGTTTTTCTGACTACATAATTTCTACTGATTTACCTTCAGGATTCTTGACTCTTTTACTGCCTCTTCTTGGTTACCAAGCCTGTCTAGTATATTTTTCATTTAATCATTTTATTTTCCAGCCCTGGATTTTCCATTTGGTTCCTTTTTACAGTGTCTTTTTCCTGTTCAGACTGCTCATCTGTTCATTCGACACAACTATACTGCTTTTGGTATTCTGGCCATATATTTAATAGCTGCTTTGCTTATCTGTAAGTGCCTTTTCTTGATTATACTGAGGTGACTTTCTATTGACTGGTTTTTCTCTTGAGCAGCAGTCATGTTTTTGTTTCTCATGTCCACTGATTGTATTAAAACTGTATTCTAGATATGATCAACAACACACCATGAAAGTCTTCCATATACTACATTCCTCTAAAGTGTAATGGCATTTGTTAGCAGATATTTTACTGGTCTCCAACTGCAAACTCTATGTGGCCAACAAGTGAAATCTCCATTTAGTTCTTTTATCTTCTAAGTGCTGCTTTTTCGCTAGACCCACTGGCGTCTTTCCCACACATCCACATTTTATTGCTCAGCCAAGGATTTGGATCTATTTACTACATATTTCCAGGGGTTCACCCTTCTGTGGCTGCCACCATTCCTTTTGGAATTTCCCCCAAATATTTAGGTATTCAGCCAGTCTTGAAGTCTGTTCTCTGACAGCTATGTAAGTAAGGCTGTGGCTTTTTCCATCATTGTAGCAATTTCGTGAGTGATTTCAGACAAAAACCTGCAAACTCAAAAACCTCACACCTTGAAATTTCAGCCTTGTATATGTAAAATCTCTGGGGTTTTTTCCTACTTTTGACTGTCTTACAGTGACTTTAGATGGCTGGTGTTTGCTCAAGTTTTCTAGAGTTAACCAAATCAAGGCATTCCATTAGCAGAAGCTGAAATGCTAAGTCCATGAAGAACATCTCAACTGCAAGTCAAACGTCTTGATGCTTTTTATGTGAAAATAAACCTATCTCATATACCTCACCTCCACATTCCATTTTCCTCACTCTTCCCATTACATGCCATTGAGCCACATTATTGCCCATTCCTAAACCCACCATCTGTAAGAGGAATGTAGTTATTAACATTAACTAGACTAGATTGGGCTGAGGAACAACATGGCTTCTTTAAAAGTATGTGAATGCTCAATCCGTACAGAAAATCTGTTTGCAAAGAAGATCTTTTCCAATGGGGTAGGCTGTTGGAGACATCTAACAGTGCTGCATTCTCTACATAACCTAGACAACAATGCACTAGAAGAATCTGTCTGATATGACTATTTTGGAACTATGGAATCTACTGAAAGCTTGCTACTTCCAGGAAGACTAGTGACTTTAAGATATATATCAGAAATTTAAAGTCTAGGGGCACCTGGGTGGCTCAGTGGGTTAAAACCTCTGCCTTCGGCTCAGGTCATGATCTCAGGGTCCTGGGATCGAGCCTTCTGGGATCAAGCCCTGCATCGGGCTCTCTGCTCGGCATGGAGCCTGCTTCCTTCTCTCTTTCTGTCTGCCTCTCTGCCTACTTGTGATCTCTGTCAAATAAATAAATAAAATCTTTAAAAAAGAAAGAAAGAAAAAAAGAAATTTAAAGTCTATACAGATACAACTAAATGGATAACAGAATGGAATAAAACTGGATGCTTCTAATTACCACATTATTAGTTTACATAAAATCGTAATCTTTTCTGAGGTGAATATAGAAAACTACTAAGCAGCAAAATCACACAATTAAAGATTAATGTAAATAACTGACTTGTCAGAAGACTGAAATTCATTATTAAATGTATTCACTCCTTTATGCTATAGTAATAAGGCTAACACAGAGAAAAATATAAGGAAAAATGGATGATATAAACAAGAGAAATTAAAATAATGTAAGTATGTATGGGGCGGGGGGAGCTCAGGAAGAAAGAGAAAACTTAGCAGACAGACACAAGAGAAGGGCAGAAAAATGAACATTTCTTAACTTCTTAAACTCTAAGTCTCTCCTCCTAAAAGTAAGTTGGTACATGCTGAAAGTCATAAAATACTTATAACTATGAACATTCCAGGACTTCTAGGTAAAGATGGTGAAATAAAGACAGAGGATATAATCTCTTTCCACAATATAAAAAATGTGAGGAAAATAAAAACGTAAAAGTAACACAGTTCACTCAATACTAACGAAACAAGAAGGTCACAATCTATTGGCACAAACTTAAGTTTTAAGTTTTTTAAAACAGCAGATTCTAGCAAAACATATTCCTTGCTTCTTGAGAATGTTCATTAATAACCTTCTACTCGGGCACCTGGGTGCCCTTCTGCTCAGGTCATGATCCTGGAGTCCCAGGATCCAGTCCCACATCAGAAATCCCTGCCCAGCAGGGAGTCTGCTTCTCCTGCTAACCTCCCTCCTCTCATGCTCTCTCTCATCTCTCTCTCTCTCAAATAAATAAATAAAATCTTTAAAAAATAAATAAACTTCTCCTCCCCAAATTTAGACAAAAGAAAACAAAGAATCATTCTTATCTTTTCACTCTACTGGTGGCGTTTGGGCTGGTGACAGAGGTTAATGGTGGAAACAGGTGGTGAGGAGAAGCAGGTGGGAGAGTAAACAACAAAGCTGACTCTCCCTGAAAGAGGTGAAGAAACTCAGAGGTAACACTGTCCAAAAGAAACTTTTATGATAAGGAAACATTTTATATCAGCACTATCTAATACAGTAGGTACTAGCTACATGTGACTATTGAGCCACTTAAAATGTGGCTAATGCATGTGAGGAACTGATTTTCAATTTTAAATAGCTACATGAGGCTAGTACCCCCTATACTGAACAGCACAGTTCTTGGATTAAACAATGGATAATGAAAAATAATGTAAAGATCAAGACTATTTCTCCACAGAAATACACTAGGTGGCATGAATGCTTATATAGAGCATTTAGGAAAATTCTAGAAAAAATGCTCAGGCATTCTAAAAAACAAAACAAAACAAAAACAAATCCTCAGTCTCTGCTGAGGCTAAATCTACTATCCCACAAATTACTCCTTTCCCCAAATGCCAGACTACTAAACCAAAAAAGAATATAACATAAAATACACACAACTCAAATTGAAACTGAGAGGAAGAAACCGTCTTTAGGGATGATTGTATAAAACTAAGAAGTCCCACTGTAACAGAACAAATGTCTGTACCACAGCTTCCCAAGTATTTACAATATGAAAAGAGCACAAAACCTGTGTAACATATTCACAATGCACGTTAAAAAAATGCAAAAGAGGGGCACCTGGTGGCTCATGGGTTAAAGCCTCTGCCTTCAGCTCAGGTCATGATCCCAGGATCCTGGGATAGAGCCTGGCATCGGGCTCTCTGCTCAGTGGGGAGCCTGCTTCCTCCTCTCTCTCTCTGTCCGCCTCTCTGCCTACTTGTGATCTCTGTCTGTCAAATAAATGAAATCTTAAAAATAAAAAATAAAAAAAATGCAAAAGACAAATCATTCTGGGAGAAATATACCATTTCAAAAGTAAATTCTCCACACTAAGAACATGAAGTTAAGAAAACAGAAGCTCAAAGATGAGATGATAAAATTATATAATAAAGGAAACGTAAGACTGAAACCTGAGTGAATAAAAGCCAAATAACTATAATTATCAAATTAAGTAAAACCTGTTAAAGAAAGATAGAGGGAATGCCTCGTTGGCTCAGTTGGTTAAGTGTCTGCCTTCAGCTCAGGTCATGACCCCAGGGTCCTAGAATTGAGTCCTAAATCAAGTCCTCGCTTAGCAGGAAGACTGCTTCTCCCTAAGTCTGCTGCTTCCCTGGCTTGTGCACGCGCGCGCTTTCTCTCTCTCTCTGTCCCTCTCTGACAAATAAATAAATAAAATCTTAAAAAAAAAAGACAGATTAGATCAATGAAAATCAAATTACTGATAAAAAGACGAGATAATATGAATACATATAAAAAGACGAAGCCATTTTTTTAAAAGGTGAAAGTAGAGTAAGACTGTAAAATAGAATAACTGGCATTTCTGAAGCATACAAATAACAAATGGAACAACAACAACAAAAAAAAACCCTGGAAGAGGGGAAAAAAAAAGAATTCAAAAAAATTCTACAAAATAAATAAAGAAGTGAATATGTAGATCATATAGGATGACTCACTCTGAGATGCAAATTTACTAATCTTTACAGATTACAAAGAAAGGAAAATAGATTTCTGGGGGTTACAAACAAACAAAAAAATCAATTTACCTGCAAAGAAAAAAAAGTCTGTGGCTACAGGGAGAGCCCTCTGAAGAATAAAAAAAAAAGGTATGACCCAAGACTATTATATCCAACCAAGAAGCCAAATATAAAAATAACATGACAATTCAAAGACATAAGGCCTAAGAAAATACTGATTCCCTAAAGAGATGAAAATGTTACTACACAGAAATAATATTTGCCAAGTCATAATTAAATGAATACACATTTGTTAAAAAAAATTATAATACAATACTGCAAAGATGGAATAACGAAAGCACGAGACAATTTAGAAGAATGCCATATCTTCCATTTCTATAATAAAATCAATATAAAATGTCTAAAATTCATAAATCAAGAAAGAGCAAAACAAACACATTACTAAAAAGATGCATATTACTTAGAAATGGAGGAAGTTAAATACATACATCTAAAAGAATTTGAGGTAACTAATTCAGGCGTGGGGAAGGGTGGAACAGGAGAATGTTTCTTATAAGCCATGTAAGTATTATTTACCTTTTCTATAATCATGTAAAATGTTTACTTGGATAAAATTTAAAATATTTTGTAAAGATTTTATTTATTTATTTGAGAGATCCAGAGAGAGAGAGAGCAAAGGAGCAGAGCTGAAGGGAGAGAGAGAGGAGAGAGAGAAGCTTGCTCCCTGCTGAGCAGGGAAAAATGACCTGATCCCAGGACCCAGAGATCATGGCCTAAGCCAAAGGCAGATGTTTAATCGAATGTGCCACCTAGATGCCCCCAAAATTTAAAATATTTTTAAAAAGAAACTTCATGAGTTAAAAAATTCAAGCAAAAATAAATTACAAACAAGAAAAATAAGGACTCTTTAAGATAAACATTCCATAACTAATGGAGGGAAGGCAAGAGAGACCCCACAGCAATATATGCACATGGTCCAAGGTTTCCCAATAAACTGCATATTGAACTTGCCATCAATAGGTGCCTGAAAAAAGTATACAAAAACTTTGGTATTTGTATTGTGAAGTATGGATTCTACCATAACTCCTCACTACTCTTATTTAAAAACTTTACAACAGGGGCTGCTGGGTGGCTCAGGTTGTTGAGCATCTGCCTTTCAGTTCAGGTCATGATCCCAGGGTCCTGTGATTGAGCCTGGCATCAGGCTCCCTGCTTAGCAGGAAGCCTGCCTCTCCCCCTTCCATTCCCCCTACTTGTGTTCCCTTTCTCGCTGTGTCTCTCTCAGTAAAACAAATAAATAAAATCTTTAAAAAAATTTTTTTAATAAACAAATAAATTTCACAACAGTGAGATTCAAAAATAGTTCATAAGTAAGACACAAAATTTATTTTACAAAGAAAATTAACCTGTAAAGAAAATTAAAATTCAATAAAAAATAATCTCTATCCTGTAGGTCCTGGAAGACAGGACATGATGCACTCTCTCCGCCATCTTTGTATTTTCAGAAAATTGCTAATCAAGAATAATGCATATGAATTTTGTGTTCTGATGAGTTATTTTATAGCTGTCCCCAAAAAACTTAAGAAATTTATCTCAAAATACTTTAAACAAAATTCTAAACTTGGAACTTTTTTACACCTAAGGTTTTATAACTGAAGTACATATATATATTGAGAGAAATAAAAGTAAATTCATCACTCAAAATTTCAAAATGGAATGCATACTGCCACTAAAATTTTATCACCTGGATTCATAAGTAAAAGGTAGCTCTGAGTACACAAAGTTTTAAGTCCTCAATCACGAAAGTAAAAAATTTTGCAAAAATTTTTGCAAAACTGTCATCTCCTAGAGAAAGTTTTTTTAAGGAGCTAGATTCATAAAATTAACCATTCTGTCAAGCTGCAGTGCCCAAGGTTTCTTTCGGTTTATACTTAACACCACTAAAGGTTTTTGATACTCTTAAAATGTACTTATTTTTAAAAAATTCATTATTTATACCAAAGCAACTTTAGTCTTAAAGATTTACATTTATGCTTCAAGTATTCTCCCATAATCAACTTGAATGACACAAAGAAAATACATAAGTAATTTTATATCCTTGAAAACTATACAAACTTGACCCAGAATTAAAAAAAAAAAAAACCTACATGGACTGCAAAGAGTAAGGTAAATCTGAGAAAATAAAAATGCAAATATGCATTTTAGCAGTCTCTTGGATTTATTAACCTAAAAGGTTTAATTTCCATTTTCCTGCATCAGCTTTATTTATAAAATGTCGTGCCCTATAAATACGCTGTTATTTTCTATAGTCAAGCACCCTCTTAACAAATCTTCTCATTAATATGTAAATTTAAAGTCAATCGGTCTTCTCCCTGACAGCCCCATGAATTCCTAGTGCACTGTATAATCGGCTTTGACTTGGCATCCACTATTTATCATCAAAGATGTCAGTTAGAAAAATTATGGAAAATGCACTGCAATTGATATGACTGCAATCTACTTTGTCAACACTTAATTGTTCCTCAAATCATACATTTACATATAAACAGCCTAAATACTGATCTATAATGATGCAAATAAGCTAAATTAAAAATCTCTTCTGTCCTGAAGAAGCTTGTTTGTATATGATGTGTTCATTTGAGAACTTATTGACAAAAACATGTTACATCAACTCATCTCAAAAAGTATTTCTACTAATTTTCAATTCCTCAAAAAAACAATTTTGTTACCTTTCAGGCATATAAGCATAAACAACTGTTTTAAAAATTCAATGAGAAGCATGATTTTTCTCTTTGAAAAACAAATTTAATTACAGTTGTTACCTAATTGCAATGTCTAAGCACTGTGGATTGAGGGGGCTTCAAAAATGGCTTCAACTGGAATACAATAAGCAAACACAGAGTAACTTATTACAGTAAGCAAAAAGATAATAAAAAGTCATGAGGTAGGAATAAAAGAGATAAGGTAAAAGAAAATAAAAGGAAAGACTGTTGACTTAGGGATCAGATTACTCTGTTTATATTTCTGGCTCCATATTTTATAAACAATATTATCTTAGGTGAGTTGTTAAAAATCTGTATACCTCAGTTTTGTCATCTATAAAATGGGTGTAATAATCACCACTGTCCTATCTCAAATAAAATACTACATAAGTGCAGCAAAAGAACAAACTGCTAAATTTAAGGTATCACAATGTTATTTTTCCTGTATTATCTTAGTATCTGAGAAAGAAATCCCTTGATTTTAATGAATTTGGTATGTTTAGGCAGTATTTTTACTTTAAACAACTTTTAAATCAATATATTATTTTAGTGAGACTGTTTTCTCACTGTAAAATCTTTCAAGATAAATGACACTTTATATATCATAAAATGGTATTCATACAACATTTATACAAGTGACTTCTGCCTGTATGCAAAAGGGGATGAGGGCCAGAATGGACACCTTTACATTCTACCATCTTCGTGAAAAAATACATTCAAGACCTGATGGTAAAAGGATAAAATAGTATTGTAACAAGTAAGCACTGACTATGCTAGAATACTGTTCCACTTTATCTTTCTATCCAAATTCTTAGCAATTCTTTACTACATGGTATGCTTTCTACAAACATGAGAAGTGAAAAATAGAAGCAGACAGGAATGCAGAATCCGTCTAAGTTTCTTCCAGCTTTATAATTCAGCTTGCCAACTTTTTAAAAAGATATTTATTTATTTTGAGAGAGAGTGCCGCTGGGAGAAGGAGCAGAGGGGGAGGAGAAGCAGACTCCCCACTGAGCAGAGATCTCAATGAGATGTGAGGCTCAATCCCAGGACCCTGAGATTATAATGTGAGCTGAAGGCAAATGCTTAATTGACTGAGCCACCCAGGTACCCCCTTTAATTAAAATTAAAAATTTTAATTTTTAAAATTAAAACTACTATGTGTAGTCCTAAAAAGTTGGATGCAACTTTAAGTCTAGGCCAAAAAGCCTCCAAGATTACAAGTGGCTGGACTGCTCACTGAAAAGGTGCTCAGTGAAACAGAAGTCTAACAAGCTATAGAGAAAGATGGGTTAACTTGAAGAGTAAGCATGGACATGGTCTAAATGATGATAATTCATTTGAACCTTAATTTTTTTTTAAAGATTCTATTTATTTATTTATTTGAAAGAGAGAGATTACAAGTAGGCAGAGGGGCAGGCAGAGAGAGAGAGAGGAGGAAGCAGGCCCCCCACTGAGCAGAGAGCCCGATGCGGGACTCGATCCCAGGACCCTGAGATCATGACCCGAGCTGAAGGCAGTGGTTTAACCCACTGAGCCACCCAGGTACCCCTGAACCTTAATTTTATAAATGTATTTGTACCAAAAGTCTAACATCCTGGATAATCTCTAACCTCTAATACTGCAATAAAGGATAATCCTTCTAAATCTTTCCTGCTGGTATGGGAGAGAATACATATGTACATGAAAAGTTTGTCTTACTTTACTGTCTTACTTTACTTACTGTTGTCTTACTTTGGAATCAACCGATACTACTATAAATTAATAAATAAAGAGAAATGTGTTATCCAAAGTAAAGTTTACAAGCACTAGAACAAGTGAAATTAAACAGTTGCCAGTAAATACCTCTAAGGGGTCAACGAAGAGGTTATAAGAAGGAAGATTTACCTTATTTCAGTGTGTGCATGAATTCCTTCTACAATTAAAAAAAATTGTTAGAGTTACAGTTAGCTACACCCTTATAAATCTCCTATTTTATTGAGGTTTTCTTCTTTTCTTTTCTTTAAGCCCAGGAATCTTTCTCAAAGGAAATCATATTCATAGCTGTATATGAAAGATAGACAAAGATGAAGGCTGCTCTGTTTGGAACAGAGGCAAGAACCCAAGAGCTGCTGTCTAGAGCACCACTGCCCCCTGTGGTTGTTCCTGTGGCAGTGTTACAACATCCTGAGGCCTGAGATGCACATTTAAAAACTAATGAATTAGTCTATCAACCACGTAATCTAGAATAATGCAAAGGTCATATTTGCAAATATGTGGCAAAAGTAAGAAATTACTTAGCCCAGTTTCAGTGTACCCAGGACAAAGACCAGACTTCATCTTATGTTTGCAATAATTAATATCCAAAGAATCCACATGTGAAAACACACAGAATAACACAAAAATAGCCCCAACTTTTTAAATTAAAATTTAACCTCCCTGATTTGCAAATAGCTTTTAATATGAATTTTATCTAAAATAAGATGAAATAAAATTAAAGGAACAGAAACACAAATAAATAGACAAACTACAAACATAGAGATTTTAAAGTCTATTACATATTTTTAGGAGATATGGCAAGGAAAAATGTATTTTAACTCCAATTTCTACATAATAGCAAAGCAAAGGATTATGTGCACAGAGATACTGAAAATGATCTGATGGTGATACGAAAGTAAAATTTTAAATCTTATTAAATAGTGACAGTGGTTAGATGAGGCAAAATTACTTTATAACCTTCTAATGGGAAAAAAAATGTATCTGAACAGCACTCTGGAAAAGAACTGGCTGAAATCAAACAACTTATTACTAGCAACAAAAAACTCTTGTCAAAGTTATTACTTATATCAAAGGGCCAAGACATTTGCAGCATGGGCATGTTGTTGCTTAATCCAGCAAAAGTGTCATCAAGCGTCAACTTTGCTCAATGACAAATAAAATTAACTTTATAAAAAAAAGCAATCATTAATTTAAGTGCCCTATAGCATGAGATTTTTATATATTAATTCAAAACATTTCAATTTTATTTTATTTTTTAAAAATATTTTATTTATTTGACAGACAAAGGTCTCAAGTAGGCAGAGAGGCAGGCAAAGAGGCGGGGGGAAGCAGGCTCCCCGCTAAGCAGAGAGCCTGATGCGGGACTCGATTCCAGGACCCTGGGATCCTGACCTGAGCTGAAGGCAGAG
This sequence comes from Mustela erminea, assembly GCF_009829155.1. NCBI lineage: Eukaryota > Metazoa > Chordata > Mammalia > Carnivora > Mustelidae > Mustela > Mustela erminea. Next base: position 61,215,352 of record NC_045616.1, on the reverse strand, counting down.
GCTTTAACCCACCACTGAGCAACCCAAGTGCCCCAAAACATTTCAATTTTAAATAACAAACACTTTCTTAATATTAAAATTAAGACGGAGTCCATATTACAAACAGTCTTATGGATAAAGATATACTTTTAAAATTTTAAAATACTTTTTAATACTGATAATACTAAGTCACTGTAAAAAGCATCAATGAATATTTTAAACATTTAAACCCTTAAACATCTGAATGCTTAACACATCATCTAAAATACGTATTATGAACACTCCTCTATTTGATACACATTTTCCTCTCACTTTATTTCTAATTAACAAAAGTGAAATGAACTGAACACTCCAATGTATTGAGCAACTGAAGTGTATGTACACATAAGTTTGTATACAAACCATTATGATATAATTGGGGTATTTCTGTTCTTTTACTTTTAGGCAGTTGATTTTAAAAATCTATACCATTTTTTCCTTTTTAATTGAAATATAAGTTGATACACATCACATTATTTTCAGGTGTACAACATAATGATTTGATGACTCTATACATTACGCTCTGCTCACCACAAGTGTAGCTGCCATCACCATGCAATTTTATTGTATATTCCGTAAGCTGTACATTTCACCTCTGTGACTTATTTATTCCATAACTGGAAACCTATTATCTCCCACTCCACTCCATTTTGCCCAGTTTCCCATCTCCCTCTACTTGCTTTTTAAAAAGACAAAAAAGAACTATCACAAGATTAGAATGAATGTGCTATTCTTGTAACATTTCTTTTTTTTTTTTTTAAGATTTATTTATTTGACAGAGAGAGATCATAAGTAGGCAGAGAGGCAGCAGAGAGAGAAAGAGAGAGGGAAGTAGGCTCCCTGCTGAGCAGAGAGCCGGATGCAGGACTTGATCCCAGAACCCTGAGATCATGACCTGAGCTGAAAGCAGCGGCTTAACCCACTGAGCCACACAGGTGCCCTAATATTTCTTTTTTTAAACAAATTTAAAACTTACACTTAAATATTAAATATATACATACAAAGGTCTCTTTTGCAAATTATGTAATAAAATGTTTTCAACTATCAATTACGCAAAGAGAAGGTATTAAGTATGCCTCTAGTGTTAATATGCACAAGGTACACAACTTCAATGTAAGGTTCATTTAATTATAAATTTTACTAAAATTCTATCAGCCTAAGTGAAAAAAAGAAAACAAACATTTTAAAAGATAAAACAAGAAAAGGTAGTTAAAAGTTTGGCAATATTTACCTATAAGGCAAGAAATTCTCTTAGGTATAAATTCCCATGTGCTAAAATCACATTACCCACTTGTATAAGTGAGTCACTTGAATAGCTGAGACTTAAAGATATGAAAGCAACTAGCCTCAAAAAAAATCCATGAAAAAAAAAATCCAGGATTTGGCAATATCACTGCAAACAATGTACCAGGCTCTGTTCCTAACAAGGGCCTCTTGCCAAGTATCATACTAAGTTTATATACTACATCATTAAGTATATATCAATCAGTACCAAAATAATGAAAAATTATGCTTGCATTTGTTTCCTGCTTTCTAAAAGAACATGAAAAAAGGGAGTTCTCCATAAATATGCCAATCTCTGTATTTTACAACTATACACATTTTTTAAAGCTCATCCATTTTCTTAGTATACTTTATAAATGGAAGACCATTCAACACTTACCTCTTTCCAAGGACTGACAAACTGTGTACGAGCATATCGAGTTAGCATGTGGATTATGACAACCTGTCCCCACTCTTCTACATCAACTAGTAAATTACAGAGCTTGCGGTAATTCTTGTGAATCAGATCTATTCTATCCGGGCATACTTCTTCAAAAGCCATCACAACACTGCCAGCTACCAGCTAGAAAAGGAAGAAATAGTAACTCATTAAAAAACATTTTCCCTCCATCAAAAATTCTACTCAGGCATTACAGAGATGCAATCAGTGTTACGACAATATTTAAAGTACTCAGTTATTTAATTTAAAAAATGATTGTTCATGTATCAATAACAAGTTTTTGGTGTCATTCCCTTAAAGAATAATTTTTATAGCTGTGACATGTCTGAAAAGCTAGTACCTTCTTGATATATTACAATTAGAAGTTTTAGTATTAGAAATCCCAACAATTTTTCATCAAGTTAAATCTTAATAAATTGTTCATACATAGATTCAATCTACTCATCATATATATTTAAGGTGTGTTTTCATCTCCACATTTTTAAAGCTAACCTAAGTATCGATCTAAAGATTCATTATTTAGTATATAACAGCATTCAGAAAAATAATCAAGACAGTAACAAAGATCAGATCATGTCAGTTTAAAATGAAAAAGACAATGAATTTATTTTAAAGTGTGTGAGGAACTCTTTTAAGTACTTTGGTATAGAACACTTTCAAATCTTCAACATTTTACTCTACCTCTTAATTTTTACCAGTATTTCATTTACAAAGAAAACACACAGGCTGAAATTTTAGTGATTATAATGTATGTAACAATGTGTATAAAATGAAATAATGTAGTACCAACAAAAGTCAGCTCCCACCAAGACCAACTAATGAACCATAAATGCTGTTTTTGTAATTGTCATACTTGGGCAAAGCAGTAAAATTAAGATATCTTTGGGATAAAGATACAAGCTAAGCACAATACATAATATACAAATACTTCTATATATGTACCACTGATATATGTGCAGTTAGCCAACAATATAATGCTGATGAAAAAATAAATTAATATCGTATTTTTTCTAAACACTGGGGATCTTCATTTTAGTGTCTAGAATTTCCCCAATGACTTAAAATAAGCAATTAAATAGAAATGTAACTTACAGAAATGGTACTTTCTGAAAAATATTAGATACAATGATATTTGTATTTTTAGTGTTTGTCCCTCTACTTGGCTGACATTTAGTTTATTAATATGCAACCAACAATACAATTCAAAGAAAACAGCTCAGAATATAGACTTGCTATTATGCTAAACAAGTTTCTAGTCCTGTGGGGATTTTATGAATTACCAATCAGTGTAAACGTGAAGCCGCATTTATTGACTCCAGCCCTGCCCATGTACTGGTGCCTGCTGGTCCCAGCATGAATGTACTTCAATCGAAAAAGCAAAGAATTGATTATTTGTGTGAACTAAATAAAAAATGTATTATACGTATAATTTCCTATTTGCTATTGATATGGAAAGGAAGTTAAGTTTATGTTTTCATCTCCACATTTTGATATCTCCTATACAAATCACTCTTCAAAAATTGTATTCTTTGATATTTCTAAACAGTTAGATTTAATACCATTTAAAAATCTCTTAAAACAACTGGAGTTTATGACATCAAACTACAGAATAACTTAGTATTTGTGAGATCTATCTTTCCATAGATATATTTCATATATAGGTCAATCTTACATTAATAGAAGAAATACATATCAATTGATATAGGATACTAAAGTACAAAAATAAATAATACCATTTAGAATAAAATAGTCCATGAAACAGAAAGCGCAATGCAATGAAGTTTCAATTTAAGACATATTATGTAAAATCAAGTACTTTGCCTAAGCCTAGAAGATTTTTTTTAAGTGTTTATTACAGACACCAATTAAAAGAAAAATTAGCTATCAAATGTTATTAAATTTACTAAACTAAGAGCTATAGGTACAACATAATTCTAAAGTACAAACTAATAACATGAAAAAAAGAAAATACTTAAGTATAAATAAAGTTTAAGGAAACACAAAAATATTTAGACTACAAAGAAAAGTACCTTCACAAAATAAAACTGACTATTTTAGGTATTTCATTGTATGGATTTAACAACTGACCCTAGGTTAAACAATGCCAGAATTGATAATTTTGGTCTATTAAACATTCAATATTCTATAAAACTTCCAGAATTAAAATAAAATGATCTTCTCTGATTTTAAGACCAAAAATATTGGTCTCCCCAAAACAGACAGTTAATTTCCATCTCACTGTGTCAATAGTAGCTTTTTATATAAGGGGAAAAATAAATCACTCCAACAAAACTAGCAATGAGCTCATCAAATTCAAATGCAGTTTTCCATTTATGTATTTTTTATATTAAAGCTATAAACATGGTTCATTTATCTTCCCTTGGTTGCCATGTTTTTCTGTGCTGTTGCTATGAACTTCAGCCATTAGCTGTGCTCCAAGGTAAACTACATGAACCATCAACAAAAGTGACACCCCATCTATGGAGTTCATATTTTCTCCAGATTATCTATGCTAGTTGACAAGCTGGTAATGAAAAAAATCACACTAAGCAAATGGTTCCTCTAATAACAATAAATTTTCTATAAAATTATGAAGGGTACAAAACGTTTCCTTGCATCTATTTTGTCATGAATTCTAATTAACGTTGCAAAAACCTGAGAGTGCTGGGTCATCACAAGAAGTGCATCAAGGTTTGATTGATAATATGGTATAAGTTGGCCAATGCTGCCAAGATTTTCTTCTCTTAAATTAATGGCCATCCAACCTGCCCTAATCATACAGCCCAAATGATATTCCCCTTCTTATTTCAATTTTCTTGAGGCATGGAAAATGGGAAAGATCAGTCATTTATCTTCTAATAGCTGGATAATAGATCTATCACAATAAAACATCTGCACAAAATCAGAGGTATGGGGTTTTTTTTTGCCCACAACAGTGAAGCTTTTACCAACATTAAATCAATAACTTATAAAATGGTGTCTTACCCTCATAGTTTAGTTATGAACTACCAATATATTTATTAAACATCATTTTGTAGCTAAATTAAGGAGAAACTTTGTCATAAAAAAATATACAAACTGAATTTTTCAGTAAGCACTGACCTAATCTATTTTCTTAAGAAGCTCTGTTTTCTATTAGAAAGTTAAAAGCTTTTCAAAGGATTCTTTAAAATTAACCTGAAAGAAACAGGAAATAAATGCTACCTTGCTTTTGAGGTGTCCTAAATAAGACTGTCCACCGCTATGCTTAAGTTGCTCAACAAATATGGATTTCTACCTTTTAAAGATAAACCAGAGAAAGCACTACATACTTTAAAAATGAATTTGAAACTGAACACCAGAAAAAGAGTGTTTTTAGGATATGTTAAATAGAGAGTATAGGAGGATACCAGTAAATGTAGGAACATACAATGAAGAAATTATATAAGAAAGCTGTAACAGCTGATTGGGGATAACGGAACATTAATAAAATATTCCCTTTTAATTTTACTGACTATAGTTGTGGGGTGTCTTTCAAAATTTATAGATAACCATTAGATAATAGTTATACCTCAGTAGCCCTAAAATGTTTTTCCAGTTATCTTACCATAACTATATTCTTTAACCCCACAATGTATTTTTAGAAAAGGACTATTTTTATGATAAATACTGGTCTTACCCTAGTAAAATGGAAAAATCATTCTATTTTAATAATGTTTATATGCCCACCTTTCCTTAAAATGAGAATTACAGAACTGCCTTTGAGATCTTAATTGTCAGGAAGTCTTGCTTTAGGCTAAAAGAAGCAACAGAAGGTGTATCTCCAAGTCAAATGTTAAGTGAAGAAAAGTTTCAAGTACATTAACACCTTTCAAATTGTATTTACCAGCAGCAATAGCAACATTAATATTGCAACAGTGATCCCAAGAAGCTCCTGATGATAACAAATAAATTCCTTTTCAAAATGCAAAAATAAACTAGACAAGCATGGTTCACTTAATTGGGAAATTTTTAAACAAAAATGATTTGGGATTCTTACTATTTTGTTTTTTTTAAATTTTATTTATTTGAGAGAGACAGAGAGAGCAAGCAAGAGCAGGCAGGAGTGGCAGAGGGAGAAGTAGACTCCCCACTGAGCAGGAAGCTGACGTGGGGCTCAATCCCGGCACCCTGAGATCATGACCTGATCCAAAGGCAGACGCTTAATCTAATGAGCACCAGCCAGGCGCCCTGATTCTTACTGTTTCAAACATCAATACGGACATTATTAATTTGGGGGAGGAAGGAAATACATCTATCTTCCTTCAATAAAGAATTTTAAGAGACAAAGTAATAATAATGCTAAGATCCATAAACATATGCATAAATAGTAGAATATTTTAAACCTTTCTACAATAGATAATAATCACACAAAGGAAAAAATTACCATAATATGTTCTTAAAACATAATTAACTTAAAAAATGGGTTAGACAAGTTATAGCACCTTAGTAAATCTGAATCTCCCAAACTAAACCCAGAAAAATCAAAGATGAAAACCTCTGCCCTAAGCATAAGTAAAAAAGAGAGAATCTCCAAACTTCAAATTACATGTAAATAGAAAATTAAGTCCTAAATCCCAGATAGTTCTCTTTCAAGCTTATATCATAAAACTTCACAAAGACCTATGGCAGTCTGGAAAAAACTTTCCATAACAAAGCAGTAAGGAGTTGGTGGTAAGCAAAAGAGTGAATTAAAATCAACAGGAGAAAGAAAAAAAAAAGTGCTCTAAGTGTAAAAATACTGCATAAGATTCCCAGTGGGTCCAGAGGACTACAAAGAAGAAATTTCAAGAGGGATGGAGGTGGAGGAAGGATTCAATGAGACCATCTTGGAAAAGAACATTTTTAAGAAGGTAACAGTTAGTTTAAAAATGAGGTAGAGGAAAAGGAGTCCCTCAGAAGCTACAGGGTGACAGAAAAAAATGAAATAAGAGGAGGAAATCTAAGCTCCTAATAGACCAAAAAATAAAAAAATAAAAATAAAAATAACTTTAGGACATTCACATCTTCCTATGGATGCTCTCCTTTAAAAAAGCCAACTAATAGAAAAGCATATTTCGCTATTCTGACAGAAACATTGTTCTTATACTAGAATTTTGCAAAAAAAACCTCAAATTCAAACCATTAGCCCTGTCCAAAGAAAGATGAAAATGTAGGTAATCCACACATACGGAAAACAGAAAGTGAAAATCAAAACAACTCAGCTGATAAAAAGTAGCCCCCCAAAAATTAATGATGAAGCAAAAGAAAACTGTCTAACATAACACTCCAAATTGAAGTAATCACCCTTAAAGAAGCATGTGATAATCAGAAAAATGAGTATGAATCAGAAATTCATAAAAGACCACAGAAATAAACAAAAGATATCAGGAAGAAATGGAACAGAAGTTTACTGAAACCAGGAAAGAAACTGAGAGAGGAATAAAATAATCAAACATGATGATTAAATTGCAAGGTGTCCTTGCAAGAGAGCTGCTGAACAAAGATTTAGTAAGGGTAAATTAAAGAAAAGTAGAAAAAGAACCAAGTGAACAGAAATGAGGTAAAGAAAGAAGTTAAAAGGTTTGGAGAGACAGTGGTTGAAATGTAAAATAGGCAAAGAAGATCCAACCTACATAAAATTGAAGTCCCTGAGCAAATAAAAGTAACAATTGAACAGAATTAATGTTTAAAACTGTACTCTTAAAAAAAAAAAAAAAACTTTGCCAGAACTAATATTTAATTTAATTAGCAATCCCCATCTCAGCACTCCCCACAAAGGTACATGCTAGCAATTCTGAAACCCTTACTCTTCATCTTGGGCTGAGAGAGTACGTAAATATACTGAGGACAATGATAGCCACATTTTTTAATGTTGGAGAAAGATGCTGAAAAGGTAGGAGGCTAGAAGGAACCCTGTACGACTATACTGCAATTAAAGGCATCAGTATAAACTACTGCCATTTAACACAGAAAAATAGATTTAGATGTCTTTTGAGTTTAAAAATATATAAACATGCAACACTTTAGGAAAAAGGAGTGTCTCATAAGTGATAGACGATTAAAGCTCCTATAAGCTCTACCTGCAAACACTGAATATAACACACACCATTTGGGAAGCAAAGTGTTAAAAATGATAGTAAACACCTAATTACTAACATCAAAAAATTTAGTAATTATATTACTATCACCAAAAAATGATAGTAAATACCTAATTACTATCACCAAATTAATTCCACAATCATTCAACAAATATTACATACCTACTATGAACAAGTATTCAATGTCTTCTATTGTATTTTGGAAATAAATGGTCAGAAATTAATAACCAACTGTTGCAAATTTACAAAGAAGTTATCTTCTACATTCCTTTTTCATTCATTTATTTCTTGTTGGAATATGTATTAACCCCCTTCTATGGTGTCAGGCGCTATGATCCCAGTTATATATACAGCAGCTCTTTCAAAACAAACAGAACTTCATACATTAGAAATTACAAGCTATACAAATTTGGGAACTAAAATTTATGAAGGCTTAATATATATAGCTACACAAGGGGCAGAAGTTCAGACACAAACCCCATTCTGCCTTATTACACAGACTGCAATTTTCACCTGTGATGTATTTTTTTTTTTTAGGAAGACATGCACACATTTTAAATGGAGGTTTCATTATTTGTGATTCTATAGGACTTTTACCAATGCTGTTTCTGTGACAAATGCCATTGGCGTTTTCATAGGGATGCATTAAATCTGTAGATTGATTTGTACTTTTTAACAATTTTAACAATATTAATTCTTCCAATCCATGAATGTGGGATACCTTTCATTTTATTTGTTGTCCTGAATTTCTTTTTTTTGTCAATATTTTACAGTTTTCATTGTAGAGGTCTTTCACCTCCTTGTTTTACCTCCTTGTTTAAATTTATTTCTACGGCTCTATCTTTATAATGTATGTGTCAGAAAAGTTTGAAAAGCACTAAGGTGTATTTTTCTGTAGAAAATCTAGGCCAGGACTCTGCAGAACAGGTCCTCAAGTGAAAGATTGTTTTGTTTTTCCATTCTCCTTTTATTTCTTGGTCAAGTTCTATAATAATACATGCCTAAAAGCAATCAGACTTAAGGGAAAGAAATCAGTAATTCAAACGGCCTAATCAGTGTGCCATTTTATAAATTAAGAAGACTCTGCTCTACACAAAAACATAATAATTTAACAAACTAATAAGGAGTGTGTTGTTTTTGGCATGGCATTTTCCTGATTCTGTTTTATTTTAGCTAATTTTAAGAGAAAGGGAATTTAGCATCAAAAATGAATTTAAACTTTTATTACATTTCTAGCTTTATTCTTCCAGAGTTATATATATAACAAAGATTATGGCAATCTTTGTTGCCTGAGGGGAGAGAGCAGGAGAGAGCCTGAGGAATTTCCAGTTTTTTTTTAAATGTTTATGAATTCATAACTAGTGTTTTTTGTACCATATTTAATTTTATTGGCTCTGGTCTTTGAAAGCTCATTACAGAGTTATGTTTGTTGTTTCAGGTAGCACTTACATTTAGTCAAAAACCTGTTACTGTTTTCATATAGTATGTAATCAGGTCTTGGTAATCATAGGTGAAAGATTTTTTTTCACTTTCTTTTACGTGGGTACACAGCTAGCACAGACAGATGTAGAAGCTGCTGGTGACATGTAAAAGTTATACCTTAAGCTTTATTTATTGACACATTTAAAAACTTTACTGAATTTCAGTCTATGCATGTCCTTAATGGCTCGTGTTGACCCAAGACAGAAACTTCATTGGTAATTTCTTTGAGCCTGACTTTGAAGACAGGTTACAATATTTTTTAGGAAAAATGAACGTTTATATTTGGAAGGAACACTTATTTTAGTATTTTATATGGAGGTGAGACTTTTGTACAGTTTTGAACAGATGCAACTTTTACTTATAGTGAGAAAGAGATACCTTCTACAAGTACTTTTAAATTAAAGTAATAGACTTTGGGAGGTGGCCTAAACAGGTAGTATTGTAGACATTGAAACAACTATAAGAATAATCTATTTTATGAATACTTTGTTGGAGTAATTTTTTAAATCAACATGGGAAATATATACTTCTGAGTGAAACAAAAGCAATTAAAGAAAGTTCCTAAAGAGCTGTTACTCATAGTCACCTTTGTATTACATACATGATTTGAATATTTGATGACTGATACTTATTAGCCGAGGAGAATTCATATCATACATTCCGTCCCCCTCTGAATTAGAAGAACGTTGAGCCATCTTCTGAAATATTTCTCTAAACTTAAGTAGTAGAAGTCATATTTCAGCATGTATGTACATGTATTTTGCGTTTTATTTCATTTGTACTCTATATTCTATATGGTGTCTGTTCTAGGATGCAGGAACACAATTTGATAATGTGAATCCCGAAGTAAATAGCTAGATAGTGAGGAGAATTCTTTTGTATAGAAACCTGTTAGTTCTCCATTATAGCAGTACTTGAAAGAGAAGAAATGTTTCCATGAATGTAAAAAAAGGGAAAGGAGTAAGTATATAGAATTTTATATTTTTCACATAATCAAAAATTTTTTGTATAGGGATGTTTCTATATGGATATCATTCGGATGAAAGAACTTCCTAAATATGAGCACTGTTATGAAGAAATTTCTTTTTGCTACCCAAGAAAAGTAGTCATATGTAGGATAGTATCTACTATTAGTTCTAGGATTGTATTGATCTGCCTAACTGATTCTCTAGATCATGGGATTGGCAAAACTTTTTCTATAAGGGCCAACTAGTAAATATTTTAGACATAATGGGGTATGTGGGGTTCTTCTGTTAAATATTCTTTTTTCTTTCTTTCTGAAACAATGCTTAAAAAATATAAAAATTATTTTGTTACTGCCTCTGCAAAACAGTCCAGGGACAGTATTTGGCTTATAGGCTGTAGTTTGCTAGTTCTGCAAATGAATAAATGGAGGTTTCATTCACAGGCCATGTAACAAATTTCTTTTAGTCTATAATGTAACAGAAATCATGGTAAACTACATTAAAGTAAAGGATCTGTCTCTTAAAGACCTTACTATATTCTTCACAATTCTTGGCAAAAGTCTTGCATGTCAAAGAAACTAAATGTTTTTGTATTATTATAAAATCAAGTTAACCATAATACCAATAATATTGATTCCACATCTGGGTCCTAGAAGCAGATAACAAGTACACCACACAGAAAGAAATCAAAATTTCTGTCTTTATTTATTGGGCAAATCTGTATTTACTTAGCTCCTTTATTACATCAAGCATTATAGAAGAACAATAATGAAGATTTCTGCTATATTATAGACTAATTTTGCTGAATGGCTTAGGAATGAAATCCCCAACCATATTTTCATGTATAATACAATATTTTCAAAGTAAATGGGGCAGGGAGTACATAGTGAAAAACTCATTAAAGGAAGTAAAATGTTCAAAAGAACATATTCATAATGTAAAAAGAAAGCAGTAAAGGAAAAAGGAGGGACAAAAGAGATATGAGATAGGGAAAACAAGTAAATAACAGCTATAAATTCAACTAAATCAATAACATTAAATGCAAATGGATTAAACAACCTAACCAAAACGTACATGTTGTCACAGTGGATTAAAAAACAATATCCAACTATATGCTGTCTACAAGAGATACAAAATTGGATTGGATTCAAAATTACCAAAAGGTTGAAAGTAAAAGCAAAGAAAAAGATCATTTGAACAGCAACTATAAGAAGGCAAAATAGCTGTACTTGTATCAGACAAAATACGCAGATCCCATGGGTCATCCTTATTCCTAGATTTCATTATCACTATACAAAAGAAAGGGAGTGGGGAAGAGACCAGGAGGAGATTAAGTACATTCACAAAAGATGACTCAAAGTAGCCAGTAAGATGACTCTTACTAGTAATAAAACAGTCCTACAAATAAAAAAATGTTTTAGAATATTTTTTTAAAAACACATTTATAATACTTAATTTTTAAATATCTCTTTAATACTTCATTTTAAAACAATCTATTTGTTCCCAGGTGATTCAGCCTTTAAAAATCCTAATAAATCATTGCTTGAAATAAAAACTTTTATACTCAAAGCAGTCAAAAATTGGGCGCCTGGGTGGCTCAGTGGGTTAAGCCAATGCCTTTGGCGCAGGTCATGATCTCAGGGTCCTAGGATTGAGTCCCGCATCGGGCTCTCTGCTCAGCAGGGGGCCTGCTTCCCTCTCTCTCTCTCTGCCTGCCTCTCCATCTACTTGTGATTTCTCTCTGTCAAATAAATAAATAAAATCTTTAAAAAAAAAAAACAGTCAAAAATTAAGCCACAGATTAAAAAAAGGATTCCCGCCCCCCCAATTTATTCTTCTGATTCCGGACGAAGAAACACGTAACAAGCTAAAATTCTAAATACAACATTTCTCTTTATAAACACATTTTTATTCTTCAAAGATTTTAATGAACTCCATTAATATTTATACCACTTTAAAATCAGTAAAAATAATTTTACCACATATACAATGGCAAAATGATACTATGTAAATAAAACACAAATTTATTTTGACATAAGAAGGTTATCACTTACTGTGCTTTTATCCTTTAGAAGTTTTTCAATTACTTCAATTAACATTTCCTTCTGCTCTGGATCAAGGCTAAAACATAAAAAGAAAAGAACGCACATTAAAATTTTTCCTTTAATTCAAATTTAAAAATGAAGCTAGTAACTTCAAGAATATTAAGAAAATTTTTTAGGGGATAGGGAAAGCAAGAATTATGTAAAGATAGAAAGAAACAAAACAAAACTTTTTTCTCCCAAATGTGTCCTAATCTTTCTCTGTAAAGTTGCTTATATTAATTAAACCTGAATTCTTTTTTTAACTGAGGGAAAAAAGGAACAGAACAGTAATGATTTTTGACTACAGACACATAGTGGTCAAAAAAAAAGAGAATTCCCAAATAAGAATTTTCTATCGTTTCAGTTCTGTAATAGAGTCAAAAAAATACAAGCAAAGGCTTACATATATACAAAATTCAGAAATGAATCCTATCCTATCCTATCAACATTTCTAACCACTGAAATACTAATAACTATAATTTCTTCCTAACATGGAATTCAACTGTTGTCCATTTACTGTGAAGCTGAAGAATAGTTATACAAAGACAAATAAGACAGTCTAGTAAAGAAAGTCCCAAACATAATCATTGCATATAACAGAAACATGTATAAAGGATAAGAGGAATATGAAGAGCACCAATGGAGTAAGAAAGATTATGGAGGGTTTCTAACAAGAAGTGACATCACAGATGAATCTCAACAATTTGGCTTTAACTGAAAAAAGGAGGAAATTTCCTAGATTGAAACTAAACAGATGGTTTTAAGTTAAAAACATTTTATGTAGAGGACTAACAGGCAGTACTGAGCTATTATACGGTAAATTTCAGGCAAAGAGAATAAAGGGTTGGGGCTGGAGAAGTAAAATGGGCTCCAGTGAGGGACTTTAAATTTGTCACAGTTGAACTTGGAACCTATTCTGCAAGTACATAAGCAAGAAAAGATAGAAGTATGATATAACTTTGTCTGACAGTTAACCTAAGAAAATGAATTTTTACTTTTCACATACTTACTGTAACTTTATTGCTAACCATTATAATTATCTGAACAAACTTTGTACTTCTTTCAAATTCTAGCTCCGGTCTTCCTTCTCTAAGCAGTCTTTCCTAACTAATCCCATTTCATGACATCTTTACATTATGATGCCCTATATGATAACCTCCGAGCCGTATCCTATCAAAGTCACGGTTAGTATGCCTTTCTATATACATATATATCATATTCTAATATCTTATTTAATTATATATCACCTTTAATTAATTGTCACTGGTTTTATTTTTGTCCTCAAATATGTGGTAATACATCCTCTACCATTTTCATACAACTTACGCATACAACCCAACACCAAAACACAAAATGATCTTGATAAAAGCTTGTGGAATCAATGGTAAAAGAAAATAATACCAAATTATTATAGATAATAATTCTTTTATTCAGGCACTATGTTTTCCAAAAGGATCAAGGCATTGTATGAAATGTCATACCAATATGGTATGGTGTTGCATTTCAAAACCAGCATTTTAAAATTCAATAAAAGAGCTCTATAAAAGAATCAGACAAAGAAGGGAACATCAGAGCCAAAGATGGAAGAAAGGAGAACAAAGTGAGTTGATAGGTATTTACTCCAGAGATACAAATGCAGTGATCTGAAAGGGCACCAGCATCCAATGTTTATAGCAGCAATGTCCACAATAGCCAAACTATGGAAAGAGCCCAGATGCCCATCAACAGATGAATGGATAAAGAAGATGTGGTATATATATACAATGGAACAATACTCAACCATCAAAAAAATGAAATCATGCCATTTGTTAACGACATGGATGGAACTACAGGGTATTATGGTAAGCAAAATAGGTCTATCAGAGAAAGACAATTATATGATTTCACTCGTATGTGGTATTTAAGAAACAGAACAGAGGATCAAGGGGAAGGGAAGGAAAAATAAAACAAGATGAAACCAGAGAGGGAAACAAACCATAAGAGATTCTTTTTTTTTTTTTTTAATTTGACAGAGAGAGAGAGAGATCACAAGGCAGGGAGGCAGGCAGAGAGAGAGGGGGAAGCAGGCTCCCTGCTGAGCAGAGAGCCTGATGTGGGGCTCGATGCCAGGACCCTGAGATCATGACCTGGGCCGAAGGCAGAGGCTTAACCCACTGAGCCACCCAGGCACCCCCGTAAGAGATTCTTAATCACAGGAAACAACCTAAGGGTTGCTGGAGGGGAGGGGTTACAGGGATGGGGTAATTGGGTCATGGATATTGAGAAGGACACAGACATATAATCATGAGCCCTAGGTATTATGTAAAACTGATGAATCAACGACCTCTACATCTGAAACTAATAATACATTATATGTTAATTAACTGAATTTAAATTAAAAATTAAATAATGTTTAGGAAATTAAAAAAAAAAGTGAATCAAGAGGATAATATACTTTAAATTCTACCCTATAATAAATAGACAAAAGTCTTAATTTTCTAATAATACACGTTTATGTACATGAGAAATATATAAGTGAGAATTCAAATTCCCTTCAGTTTTAAGTTATAAAATCTATAAAAATTATCATAGGCCCTAAAAGGCTCACAAGTGAAAACCAGCATAGGGTCTCTAAAACCAAAATAAAGCTAAAGATGTCTAAAGAATGTTTGTGGAGAAAAAACTGTCACTGGGTTTTACTCAGTATAAGTACAGACTAACTCTAAGAGTTAATCAAATAAGCCTCCATGAGGTGTTAACATTCCACATACCATTAGAGGTCGTTGGTATTATTAACAAAGCACCTACCTGTACAATTTCTGTATCGCATGGGCTGCATTCTTCCTCACATATGGTGATAAATCAGCAGAAGCCTCCTTAATAGCAAGCATCATAATTGGTACAATAATTGGTACTCTAATACTCGACAGAACTCTCAAAGCACTTGCACGGATTAGTTGATTTGGGTCCTAAAAATAGTGCAAAAATATTCATCAAAATTTCAAGTTTAACATTCCAATTATATCTTTATGACACAGTTAATTGGTGCCCACAGGGTAAAATAGAACAACACTTGATCTTAGCCAAAAGGCCGAGAAGTGATGTAAAATACAACAAGAGAAAAAAGCTACTTAATTTAAAAGATTAGTATATGGAAATATGTAAGAAAAAAAGAGTTAAATAAATGTTTATTTCTCTGAATAATGTTTGAACAAGAAAAGTAATGGTTATAATTCTAGTCAATCATTCATTAATAAACATGTTGGGTTTTTAGAGATTCACAATTACAAAATGCTACAGGTTATAAATTTTATCTTTAAAAAGTCATGTCCCCTCATTACACACTTTCAACAACTAGTTGGTATAATGATGAAGAGTTCTTTATGTACGATAATAAATAAAATATAAAGGAATCTACAGAAAAGGAAACACACTGGGAAAGATCTAGTTGGTCATACATATTATCTAAGGACACTAAACAGGCAATGTGAGGGGCCTTTCAACTCTTTCAGATCACTACTGTGCCATTTAGATTCTTGCTCCAGTTCTTTAAATCACACACCTTCAACTTTGCACAAACCTTGTAGCTATCTGCTGGCTCACACTATTATTTACCTTCAGAGCTCGCTGAAAAGTGCTTATGGACAAAAGTGCCAGATCCTGCTGTTCTTCAGCATACCGGACCAAGTAAACATATACTAACTTCTTGATCTGTTTAAAAAAAAAAAATCATTTAATCCTAGCCAAAATTAAAAATTCAATGTTTTGAATACCAAATCCATTCTCAATTTTCCTGAAGTAAATAACTGAATAGCTTATATTGTAATATACAGATAATACATTGTAGGATAATGAATAGCAACAAAAAAGCTTATAAAATAAGCATTTTAATAATCTAATCTATAATAGAAGCATTCTATCAAGGTGTTCTGTAACAAACTCCAACAGGTCTTAAAGGCTAACTTGCTTCAAGCTTATGCACTCCTCGTTTGCTGACCTAAGTCCCTTGGTCTACAGATGAACTAACCTACTTTCCTTGAGAACTGCAGACCACCGGCCTTAAGGAATAAAGGACCAGACTTCCCCAGAAGGGAAGTCCTGACCACACTGGAACACAGCTGCTGCTGATGCCAGCAAGTCTGTCCAGGGTCATGCCAACATATGACTATTTGCCTGGGCACCACCTTCTCCTGTAGTTGGCCCAGCACCAACCCCCAACGTCCCATACCTTCCCCTTTAGAACTTTCTGGCTTTGCCTGGACATGGAAGGTGGTCTTTGGGACATCAGTCCACCATCTTTCCAGGCTGCCAGCTTCCTGAATAAAGCAACCTTTCATTTCCCACCATCACCTCTCTCTCTTGATTTTCAAGCACCAAACAGGTGAACCTGAGTTCAGAGCCAGTTCTGTCTGATAACACTTTCTCTTGAAGGGAATAAGAAATCCCTGAGCAAAACTCAAACAAGAATATTAAACTATTAACTGAGGGGCGGCTGGGTGGCTCAGCGGGTTAAAGCCTCTGCCTTCGGCTCAGGTCATGATCCCAGGGTCCTGGGACCGAGCCCTGCATCGGGCTCTCTGCTCAGCGGGGAGCCTGCTTCCTCCTCTCTGTCTGCCTGCCTCTCTGCCTATTTGTGATCTCTGTCTGTCAAATAAATAAATAAATAAATAAATCTTTAAAAATAAAATACTAACTGAACTGTAAAAACATTTTCAAAATGAAGGATACAAATACTAGAAAGACCTTGGGTTCTGTCCACTAAATACATAGTATTTGAACTTGTGTTTTCTCATCAATCAAAAGGTGCTGGAGCCCCAACCCAGACCATATGGTAACAATCACATTCCGATACATATTACATGATATTTTCAGCTTAGTAAAAATAAGGTAGACCAATAATATCAATTTTACGTAATAAAAATTCCAAAAGACTGGAAGTGTCTTCCAAAAACTGTTTTAAATGGCAATTTAATCACTAAGTCTATATAACAGAATTATGATGAAGAAAAATAAAAATAAGAATTTGAGTTGAAATTCATCAACTGCTTCTTTCTGACACTGCTCACAGCCTGTATCTTCCTTCTCAAGTATCTTAAGATACCAGTGTCTGATTAATTTCTTAATATATCAACAGAGTACAGATCTAAAAGTTTATAGAATGTTCACAGAGCACAGGAAATGAGGGGAAGCAGCTGGAAATAGGTGGAGTTGATGCTGAAAAGGAAAAAGAATGCTACACCAGGCCACATTTTATGTCCTACTAACCAATCTGAAATTTTTTAAAGATAATTGCCATGGCCTTCCTTCCCTCATCCTCCAATTTCCTATGATGCAATGTACTTGTTTTGTTTTTAAGTAAACTCTAGACCCAATGTGGGGCTTGAACCTACAACCCCATCAAGAGTCACACGTTCTACCAAGTAAGCCAGCAAGGCACCCCAACATAGCATATTTTGGAGTTCCTTTACTATCCTGTTTGCTTCCTTCTGAACTCACCCCAATTTGTCCATATTACTTTCAGTGTAGTACCTCAAACTACAAATGAAGTTTAAGTAGAACAAGTTAAGGCCATGTTCCATGTGAGGGGCTTCCACCGATAGAACTTATTCTTAAGCATACAATATACCTTCTCTAAATGTACACTAACTAAACAAAGCCATATTTGAGTAAATGTCCTAGTCAGGTTTTCTTCTTTTAAAAAAAGGGCAAGATCGTACATTTATCTATAGAAATTGTTGACAATCTAGATTCAATCCATCACAGCACGCTCTTAAGATAATTTTAGACCCCACCTTGTATTTCAACCTATTTGGATATTCTTTACAATTTTAGAGGTAAAAGTGAAAACTTAATGAGCATCCTTTCTACATCTTCATCATTATTTTTTTTAAATGCTAGACATATCGTGTTAAGTTGATACTAATCCATTCTTCTCCAGTGTAAGGATAGGGTTATAGGTAAAAGTAACCAAAAAAAAATTTATTTTATTTATTACAAATACCCTTCCATGGTGAGTGGATCAAGTAAGTCTTAAAAACAAAAATAAAACCCTTAAAAAATTAAAACTCAGTACCCAATGCTGTCCATAGTCTGCCCCAAATTCCTTTCCAGTCAAAGAGGAACAGTAACCAGATATAACTTGCACTTTTTTTGTCTCAATCTCCACTCAGCTTATCACCCTACCTTCCCCAAGATCTGCTAATCATATCTTCCACAAAGCAAAAGTGAAACAATAAAATGCCCATTAAAGATGAACAGCACAATAAATCACAGGATACCCATATAACATTATACTATGCAGTCACCAAATAGATTTAAGTAAATCTGCACTTGACATTAAAAATATGTCCTTGCAGGGGTACCTGGGTGCCTCAATGGGTTAACCTCTGCCTTTGGCTCAGGTCATGATCTTGGGGTCCTGGGATTGAGCCCCACATCGGGCTCTCTGCACAGTGGGGAGCATGCTCCCCCCCCCCGCCTACTTGTGATCGCTCTGTCAAATAAATAAAATCTTTTTTTAAAAAGTCCTTGTAAAATGTTTTAAGGTGCAAAATCATATGCATTATATGATATCACTTCTATACTAATAAAAATGCACACTTTCTTTTATTAATCTAAGGTATACCATCAATTTTAAGATGTCCCATTATTTTATAAACAATAAACCCTGCCAATTATAAGTCACCATCAATTCTTAACATTAAGTCTCACTTGCAGAAACTTTAAAATACAAAACCAACATCTTAGAATGGACATAATATGGCAATAATAGCAAATACCTTATATATAGCAATAACTACATCCCAGGTGTTATTATCAATGTTTTACTTAAATTAACTGATTTTAACTTGACAATTCAATAAACAGGTACTATTACTCCTATTTTACCCAGGAAGGAACTGAAGCATAGTGAGGTTTAGTAACTTGACCAAGATGGCACATCTATTAAATGAAGAACTAGGATTCAAACTTAAGCCTAAGTTAAGAAATCTATGTAGTAAATTGTTAGCAGTGAGTATATCTGAGGTATTCACTCTTTATGCCTTTATTATTTAATTTTTTTACAATGAATATTAATAGTGTGTTCAGATAAAACAAAGATATTTTTACTTCAGGGTAAATCTCATCTTTCTTAATTTTCTCTACTATAAAATAATAGTCCTTTCGTGGATTATAAAAGTATTTGAAACTTTTCATTATTAAAAAAAAATCTCGGGGCGCCTGGGTGGCTCAGTGGGTTAAGCCGCTGCCTTCGGCTCAGGTCATGATCTCAGGGTCCTGGGATCGAGTCCCGCATCGGGCTCTCTGCTCAGCAGGGAGCCTGCTTCCTTCTCTCTCTCTCTCTCTGCCTGTCTCTCAGTGTACTTGTAATTTCTCTCTGTCAAATAAATAAATAAAATCTTTAAAAAAAAAAAAATTAAAAAAAAATCTCAAACTTAAAATATTTTTAAGTTCCTACATTTCCACAAAGACAGCTTTTTCTGTAGTAGTGATAAAATACAGGCACTAAAACTGTTTTAAACCTCTCCAACAGGTCAACAAAAGCTCAAGCTAAATGAACAAACTTTAGCAAGTCAACCAACCTATGACAGTTCTTCACATTGGAACATCAGCCTATCAGGAACAAATTCACTCAAAACCACCACCACCACCACCTCTGAGCACCAATCAATCAACAGCAGTCTCAGCCAAGTGATCACATATATCCACAGAGGATATCAACCCACTTGGGCCTCTGAAAGTCCACAAACCGTTTCAATGTTCACTTAGAAGCAAGCAGTCTTACACAAGAATACAAGTAGGTTCCAAAATTATATAATGCTATTATATAAGATGGCAACCATGTGATCCAAAATATACCCAATGTTTTATATTATAGTTAAATGGAAATATAAAGTTTTTAATTACAGTTTAAGAAGCAGTTATCTAATTGTCTGAGGCAGAGGTAGCTTTTTCCACTACCAGATTTTTGAGTTCTTAAGATTACAACAGTGCCAAAAAGCAATTAACACTGCTGGCTGACCGATTTATAGAATTTTCAATAAATCAAATCAACACACAGATGCATTTTTAAGTAAGATATTTCTCAACTCCACCTTAGAATGAACAAGAGGTTACTTAAATACCAGAACCATTCCTTATTCATCTGTATATTCTCAGGATCTGTATCACATGTCTGGCATATAGGAAGAGTTCAATAATTAGCTGAATGAAACATCACTGCCCAGTGGTAAACTGAAAAAATTTATCAGGATATTTCCCATAATTGCTACATCAGGAATCTAACATCACAATAGCTATAATTCACCAAATAAAGGCCTAGAAAAACACGAACATATTATTAAGAGATGACAGGTATTACAACGATTGCCTCCAAAGTCTTGAACTTGTGGGTTTAAGAAAAAAAAATTAATCATTTAAAATATTCTTTTGCCTTACTAATTATATTCAGATCCAGTCTACAATTCTCTGTAGTTTCGAAAGAAAATGGATTAGAATCCACCCATCCCCTCATCCTCCTGTGATTTATTTCTCAGCAACACCTTTATTTATCAAGTAACTGTACAGCCAACTTTTAAGGCTGAATTATGAACTCCAGAATATATCCAGGGGTTTATATTGGCAACACTGAAACATTTAGATCTACAGCTGAGCTAGCAGGCATTGCTGTAATTACTCACTATTGGAGAAGGATTTTTGTGACTGTTATAGCAAAAAGCATAACAATATTAAATCACAGAAGGTTGCAAAACACCAAATTTGTTCTAGTTCTGTTATAAGAATCAATCAATATTGACCACAAGAGGCCTATGCACTGACTGGCTGCAGGTGTGCAGAGAAAGCCTAGTTTCCCTGAAACCATTCTGTGACCAGAAATGGGAGTACTTAAAGCTCCGTGACTACACCATTCTCTGATCAGTTACCTTCATTCAATGTTACAACACTCCTGGCTGTAAAGCTAATCATAGCAGAGCCCCAGTAGGCTGGAAGAACACAGGCAGATCTGTTTAATTAGTTTATCAATACTAGTACATCAAACTTCATGAGTTATTGACTAAACCTTTGATTATTTTTGTACTATAACCACTGATTGCTTACTAGGTAACTTTTGGTATCATTTGACATCAAATGGAAGATGACGTACAGCTTAACTGTGTGTCTAAGGCAGCATGTACTAATAAAAATGAAATTTTGCAGTTGATAGCAATGAAACATCAATCAATTCTCTAAACATAAATTTTAAGAAGCTTAAGTCAGTCTTCTCACAACATTAGAGGATTAAGTATAATTTCAAAAAACAAGGTATTTTGAGAACAAAAGAAATCCGACAAATAGACCACTAATTATGTTTATAGTGACATTTTTATTGCAGAACATTAGGCAGTATAAGAGAATCTGAGTGTAAAGGGAAAAGATGAACAAACAGGGAAGTTCTACTATTATAACTCCTGAACAGTACAAACAGCTTTGGATGAACAATAAATAACACAGAATTTTCTGTTTATAAGACTATAAATCCAAGGGAAACTAGCTAATTTACTGCCAATTACTAAGGACTTGCTCATTTCTACCAATCTCTAAAACATAAAAAAAATTATACCAATGCCAGATAACTCCCAAAGAATAGCTAATACCAGATATTGATTTGGGGCCAAAGTCGTTAAGGCAGAAGAGGAGGAAAGAAGCACCGATTAGGAAGGACAGCTCTAAAAGGGTAACGGTCAAGATGGATTCTCAAGTCAAGCCACCGGGCTTTGGATTCTGACTCTGAAACACAGTAGCTGTGTGACCTTGGTCAGATAATTTAACCTGTCTGCTATCTCACCCTTATATATAAAATTTGGGAAATGACAGAATCAACCTCACAACGTTATCTGTGAGGATAAAATGAGGGTATATGTAAGCACTCACATCTTTTAAATGTTAGCAATCATTGTTCCTAGGAATAGAGACCCTATTTAAGTCCAATATTAAATGAATTAAGTGTTTTGATTTTAATTTTCCCAAGTTAGTCAAACCGAGTTTATGATAACAAATCATTTGGTAGCAAAATTCACTTATCCAAAATATACAATGTATGCATTATGTCATAAAAAAATTAAGTATACTTTAAAAAGTATCTAAAAATGGGTTTAAAGTACTTATCTTCAAAATCTTATAATATAAATTATTCTAATAAAGTTAAAATGGCGATGGGAAAATGTTTCTTTTCATATATGGAAATGTGGGCTTCAGAAATTGTATAAAATATACTCCTACTTTTACTCTTCCATATATTTTTTTTAAGCTTTTATTTATTTTTGTGACAGAGAGTGAGAGATCACAAGTAGGCATAGAGGCAGGAAGAGAGCGAGGGGGAAGCAGGCTCCCTGCTGAGCAGAGAGCCCACCACGGGGCTTGATCCCAGGATCCTGAGACCATGACCTAAGCTTAACCCACTGCCACCCAGGCACCCCCCTTCCAGATTTTGAATACATAAATCAAAGATTATTTAACCTAACTTACCTTATATTAGGAAAAACTATTTAAACCAATTTACCTTATATTAGAGACATAGTAACACACAATACACTGTCATAGTATTAAAATAATAGCTAAGAGTCTACTTCACATCAATCTTATATTTGTATTATATAACAACTGAAGTATGACCTCACTAATCTTACTGTTCTACTTAAAAAATTCTACCATCACTCTCAAGATTATTTTATTCACTCTTATTTTTTTCTGTATCTACCCAATCTCTTCATTAAAAAAAAAAAAAGCTTTATTTCTAAAACTAAAAATACTTAAGCATGAACTATAAAATTGCTAAAGATATATGGCTCTTTCAGTATATTCTGGCCATAAAGCACTATAAGACACTGCTACAGAAGTCTGATGCAGAGGCTAGAAAAAAATGATGTGAATTGGGGCGCCTGGGTGGCTCAGTGGGTTGAGCTGCTGCCTTCGGCTCAGGTCATGATCCCAGGGTCCTGGAATCGAGTCCCACATCGGGCTCTCTGCTCGGCGGGGAGCCTGCTTCCCTCTCTATCTCTCTGCCTGCCTCTCTGTCTACTTGTGATCTCTGTCTGTCAAATAAACAAATAAAATCTTAAAAAAAAAAAAAATGATGTGAATTTTCAAGTATGTCACAGGTTATAAATTGACAATTCCACATACAAAGTAGGGGAAACTGAGACTAGTATGTCATTTGATCAACAGATTTTCATATGAAGCTATAATTTAATAATAACCGAGAGACCTGGTTTACCCTCCTACCTTAACCAAATAGAAGACTGAAAAACAGTTTTCATATGTTGGACAACAAGCAGCCCAGTACTGTGAGTCCTCAGAGGGAAAAGTCAAAGTAAGTGCTACTGGAGAGGGCTATATATCCACCAGCACACCAGGGGCAACTCAATAGAATCCTGAAGACTCACTGTGCTCAGTAAAGAGAGATCAAAGTTTGGAGACCAAGACTGCTAGAATTTGCAGGGCAGAAAAACAAACAGAAGGAAACTTCACAGAGATAGTGAGAAGGAGACAGCACACACACTGCAGAGGACAACCACGGAATCTTAGACTAAGCACTGTCATGCACAAGAGAGATGAAACTACCTGAGTCCAGATTAAAAACAAAAACAAAAACCAAAAAACAAACAAACAAACACCAAAAACCAAAAAACAAACAAAAAAATAACAACAAAAGAACACAGAACACCAAAAACAAACACCAGAAAAAGGGAGAACAGACCTCAAAGATCACAAAGAGTTAGGAATAATTCATGTTCCTATCAGGCAGACACAAAATGTCTGATAAATAAATACATAGGTTTTTGAGTAGAATCCTAAGAAGAACATCACTTTAGGAGTGGGATTAAATTAATCTACACTAAAAATATTTCTGTATTCCCTAATTAAGCTTAAATGCATGCTTTGCAAAATCAAATGATTCCATATAATTTAACTGTATACCACAAGAAAATCAACACAATTTAAAGGAATACAACAAGATCCAACAAATGATAACACAAACTTTATATTTTTAAGCATCTAATTAAAATTTACTAAGGATATTTAAAAATTAGGAAAATACGAATCATAACCATGAGAAAAATCAATCTATAGAAAAAGACTCAAAATGACAGAAATGATAGAAACAGCAAAGGGACACCTGTTCAGGAGAACATGTGACTCTTGATTTTAGAGTCATGAGTTTGAGCCCCACTTTGGGAACAGTTTACGTTAAAAAAAAAAAAAAAAAAAAAAAGCAGCAGGACTTTACAATGACTTGTAAATACGCTCCATATGCCCAAGAAGGTAGACAAAAATATGACTATGTTGTGGAGAGAATTCCAAGATGTGAAAGTGACCCAATGAAACATCTAGAGATGAAAAATATAAAAGTTGATACAATAAATACAGTGGAAGAGATTAACGAGTTAGACACAGCAAAAGGAAAAGTCAGTTAACTTGAATATACAGCAAGAGAAACTATCAAAATGAAGCAGAGAGAGAAAAGACTTGGGGAAAAAAAAAAAAAAAACACAGTAACAGGCACCTGCAGGACAACATCAATTAGTCTATATGTGTACTAGAAGTGCCAGAGGGAGAGACAAGAGAGAAAATATATTTTTGAAAATTTAATGGGTGAAATTTTTCCAAATTTTAAGAAAACCTTAAATCCACAAAATAGAAGATGCTCCACAGACTTGGGAGGATAAACATGGAAAAAAAAAAAAAAAGTCAAGGTATATCACAATCAAGTTTAGATCCAGTGCTGGAGAGAAAAGTCTTAAAACCAACAAGAGAAAAAAAAGACATATTACACACAATGAAACAGAGATTAACAATGACAGGAATGACAGAAAACTTGCAGGACAGAAAACAATGAAATATTTTTTAAATCTTAAACAAAAAAAGGCTATAAATGTACAACTATATTTTACTAAATATTTTCAAATTATAGGCAAAATAAAGACTTTTTAAAAACAAAAGCTGTAAGAATTCATTACCAGCAAAACAAGAAATGTCCTCTATCCTAAGGAAAATAATATCAAATATAATATTTGGACCTATACAAAGGAATGAAGAGGGCCACAAATGGTAAACATGTGAGAACGCATGAAAGACTTTGGGGAGCAGGCAGCTCATTTTTAAATCTCTTTAAGAGATTATGAACTTCTGGTAATTTTGGAATAAAATTGTACCAGAACAATTTCCCACAGAAAACTAAAAAAAACTAGACATGTTACCAAAACACTGTGAGCCCTGGTGGTGAAACAGCAGTAGACAGTATATAACTATATACTGGTTAGGAGTATATGTTCAAAGATGACAAAAAAGAGAGCCATGTAAAGTAAATTTCCCACTCCCATGGCTTTCTGGCAAGGCCAAGTGAATAGTGGATGAAGTCCAAGTAGAGGTACTGAT
Organism: Mustela erminea; assembly: GCF_009829155.1. NCBI lineage: Eukaryota > Metazoa > Chordata > Mammalia > Carnivora > Mustelidae > Mustela > Mustela erminea. The sequence continues at coordinate 61,189,587 of NC_045616.1, read as the reverse complement.
GGACAAACCAGTTTCTCTAGCAAAAGGAGCCCCCCCCCCCAAAAAAAAGAACTTAGGAAAATTATGGCCACTGAAGAAAGTAGGGAAATCCCGGCAGGGAGAGAGGTGGAGATGGGCTCCTCAAACAATTCTTAATCTCCTCCAGCCACATCTCTGACTAAATCCTGAACCACACAAGCAGAGAATAGACTCAAAGCAGCTCAGCAAAAGACAAAAAATACAAAATGAGACTGAAGCTGCTACTTAAGAAATAGAATTTCCAATCTGAACCCAGTCAGGATAACCACCTCAAAATATCACCTGTGGAGGAAAAAGAAAATAATACAGAATCTCCAGAACTTAATGTAATGACAAGAACAGAACTCAAAATTACCCAACATAAGAATAACTAAGGAAATGGAATACCGGAATACTGTGTACATATACATAGACACAAGAAAACACAAGAAAATCAACCAAATGCAAGCTTAAGACAAACAGGACATTAGAATCAGCAGACAATGACTTTAGAGCTGCTATTATACTTACTCTTAATTAGGTAAAAGAAAATGCTGTGTTCTCAATTAATGAAGAATAAAGCAAATCTCAGAAAAAAATAGAAAAAATAAGAAAGAAATGGAAATTCTAAAATGAAAAAATGTTCACCGAATGTACAATCAAATGAAGACGGGAGAAGAATGAGAGTGAACTGGAAAACAAATGAATAAAAATCCAATGTGAAGAAAACAAAAAAGATATAAGAAAACCAACAAAGTTTCATATACTGTTAGAGAATATAAAAAATACAATACACATATAATTTCAATACCAGAAGAAGAGAATGTAGCAAAAGATTATATAAAGATATAATGGCCACACTGATGTTTATAGTAGCATTAATTACAATAGGCAAGATATAGAAGCAGCCCAAGTGTCCATCGAGTGACAAATGGGTAAAGAAGAGGCTGTGTGTGTATGTGTGTGTGCACGTGCGCATGCGCCTGTACAAACAGATATGTGGAATATTACTCAGCCATAAAAAAGAATGAAATCTTGCCATTTGCAGTAACATGGACGGAGCCAGAGAATAGGATACTAAGTGAAATAAGTCAGTCAGAGAAAGACAAATATCCTATGATTTCACTCATGTGGAATTTAAGAAACAAAACAAACAAAGGGAAAGAGAGAGACACAAAACAAAAAATGCGCTCTTAACTACAGAGAATAAAATGATTGTTACCACAAGGCAGGTGGGTAGAGGGATGAGTTAAATAGGTGATGGGGATGAATGATTACACTTGTGATGAGCACAGGGCAATGTGTGGAAGTGTCGAATTATTATACTGTACGCCCACGACTAAAACAAAGAAAAGAAAGAGAATAAAACAAAAGATAAGAAAGCAAAAGAAAAGACAAATGACAGCCAAAATCTCCACAAGTTTGGTCAAAAGCAGAAATTCACAGATCTAAGATACTCAACAGACACCAAGCTAAATGAACACAAAGAAGCTCAAAGCAAGACAACTGAAAGTCAAAGATAAAGAGTAAAACATGAAAGCATCGAGAGACAAATGACAAATTATCTAAGTGGTATCAATTTTTCAGTTAATAGTGACATTATATAAAGAATTATAGAGGATCTTTAAAACATCTTTAGAATGCTAAAAGAAAAACAACAACAACAACAACAATTATAAAACCCATAATTCTATGGCCAATGAAACAATCTTTTAGAAACAGATAAAATGAAAATACTTTCAATCAAGAGATTTCATTACCAGCAGATCTATACCACAGCAAAAACTAGTGGTACTTCTTAAGGCAGGAAGATAATGATAGTTAGAAATTTGGATCTTAAAAAAAAAAAAAAGAAAGAAAGAAATTTGGATCTTAACAATACAAAGAACAACGGGAATGATATATATCTGAGTAAGTGATAACCACTTTTTTGGTTTTTTTCTCTGAATTTCTTTAAAAGTCATGAGTATAGGGGTTTAAAGCCTCTGCCTTCAGCTCAGGTCATGATCCCAGGTCCTGGGATCCAGCCCCACATCGGGCTCTCTGCTCAGCAGGGAACCTGCTTCCTCCTCTCTCTCTGCCTGCCTCTCTGCCTACTTGTGATCTCTGTCTGTCAAATAAATTTAAAAAAAAAAAAACTTTAAAATTACGAGTATATAAAGCAAAAATTGCATTGTCTTATGATGTTTTTAAATTGACACACATAATAACTAAAACCTAATAGATAAGAGGAACATAGAGGTATATAGTTGCAAGATTTCTATATGTTAAGTGAACAGATGCAGTATTAAATGAAACTACAAAAAGTTAAGAATGCATACAGTCAATGGTAAAATAATGCAGAGATAAACATACTAAAAATAAAAACAAGTGGGGCGCCTGGGTGGCTCAGTCATTAAGTATCTGCCTTCGGCTCAGGTCATGATCCCAGAGTCCTCGGATCAAGCCCCCACACTGGGCTCCCTGCTCAGTGGGAAGCCTGCTTCTTCCTCTCCCACTTCCCATGATTGTGTTCCCTCTCTTGATGTATGTGTCTCTCTCTGTCAAATAAATAAATAAAATCTTTAAAAATAAATAAATAAAAAATAAAAACAAGAACATTTAAAACAGGATTTCCTCCAAAACAAGAGAAGGAAAGGAAAAGAAAAACAAAAGGAGCATAGAAAAGAAACAGTGTAACAGTACACTCAAATCTGCACACATCAATAATGACATTAAGTGTTAAAAGAATAAACAATCCAATTCAAAGGCACAGTTAAACATATTGGATAAAGAAAAGATGGAGCTACATGTTGTCAATAAGAGACGCACATTAGATACAAAGACACAGAGAGGCTGAGAGCAAATAGATGAAAAAAATATATACACTATACAAAGAGATGAACAGGCTGGAGTGGCATAGTTATAACAGATCAAATAGACTTTAAGACAAAAAATATTACCAGAGATAAAGAAGGACTTATTTTAGGATAACAAGGTCAATTCTTCAGGAGAAGGAATGCTGCCTGACGGGAGTACTTTAAAATATATGCTAGGAAATGGCTAAATTAAAGGGAGAAGTAAACAATTTCAGAATCATGATTGGGAGGTTCAAAATTCCTCTCCTAGCAATCAGTGGAACAAGTAGAGAAGTCAGTAAAAACTATTTTAAAAATATAAATAAACAACACTATCAACCACATTTATTTAAATAACGCTTATAGAATATATATACAACAATAGCAGAATACACATTCTCTTTAATTGTACATGGTATACACACTATAATAAACTTTGAGATCTATAAACAAGTTTTCATAGAGTTGTGTTTTTTTTAGATTTTATTTATTTGACAGAGACAGAGATCAGAAGTAGTCAGAGGCAGGCAGAGAGAGGGGGAGAAGCAGGCTCCCTGCTGAGCAGATAGCCCGATGTGGGGCTCAATTCCAGGACCCTGAGATCATGACCGGAACCAAAGGCAGAGGTTTAACCTACTGAGCCACCCAGGTGCCCCAAGTTTTCATAGAATTTAAGAATGAAATAATACTAGGTATGTTTTAAGACTAAAATGGAATTATGTTACAAAGCAATCAACATTAAGATCATTAAGATAACCCTCTCACCCCCAATATGAGGAAATTAAACAACATACTTTTAAATAATCCATGAGTCAAAATAGAAATCATTAAGTAAGTAAAAAATATTAACTAAACAACAATGAAAATATATAAAATTAAATTTGGAAAATGCAACTGAAGTAATGTTTAGAAGAAAATACATAGTGTTAAAGGTTTATAATAACAAAAAGATTTTATCTGAGTCCCCAACTCAAGATATCAAAAAAGAACAAACCCAAAATTATGTATAAGCCTGAAATATCAAAGATGAATACAAACTCAATAATAATAAAAAAAATCCATGACATAGAAGACAGAAAAAAGTAAACTCATAAAACCAAAAGCTATTTTTCAAAAGGTCAATAAAACTGATAAGGCTCTAAATTGTTCAAAAGAAATAGAGCAAAGACAACAACTACCAATATCAGGAATGAAAGAGAAAATATCACTGCAGAAGGCAGACACTAAAAAGTACTAAGGGAGAGCCACCTGGATGGCTCAGTGGGTTAAGCCTCTGCCTTCAGCTCAGGTCATGATCCCAGGGTCCTGGGATGGAGCCCCACATCGGGCTCTCTGCTCAGTGGGGAGCCTGCTTCCCCCACTCTCTCTGCCTGCTTCTGTCTACTTGTGATCTCTTTCTCTGTCAAATAAATAAATAAAATCTTAAAAAAAAATACTAAGGGAATATTATAAACAACTTTAGGTTAATAAACTGACTACCCGGATGAAGTGAATAAATTTCTTGAAAGACAAATTAGGAACCCAGATCCCAGAAGAAACAGAAAATCTTAATACCCCCCTGCTGGGCATCCACTAAGAGCATCTTCAGGATGGATGATTGGCCAGAAGGATTTACAGGACTCAAAAACTTGTTATACTTAGGATTACGGTTCATTACAGCAGAAGGATACACAGTTAAATTAGTAAAAGGAGAAGTTACATGGGTGAAGTCAAAGGAAACCAGGCACAAGCTTTCAAGAGACCTACCACCAGTGGAATCACCATAAGATCTGCTTAATTCCTTGAACAACAGTGTGATGACATATATGAAGTACTTCCAACTGGGGAAACTTGACTGAGAAAGACAGCCCAGAGCATTTATTAAGGTTCAGTCACATAGGTAACTGTACAACTACACACACTGTCATCACTACATATGAGATCAGTAACTGAAGCTCCAGAACAGGGAAAGAAAAAGCAGGTGTTTACCATAAATTACAATTTTAGTATACACTATCTGGACAAACTGGTACACCATGGCTCAAGACAACAGATACATCAAATACTTTTATCACACAGAACAGTCCAATAGCTCAGTCTGCCCAAGACAGACAAGGGACTGTCTTAAAAACAGACCTTTCTCATGACTATACAAGCTTTGAGCAACCCATGCTGGTGAGTTAACTATTTCCCAAAGAAGTGTATGCCCAATAAACAATTTAAATTCATCATTTAAAACCTTCCCATGAAACAAACTCAAAGCTCAGATAACTTCACAGTAAGGATAAAATAATACCATATAAGATGAAATAACTCCACACATATTCTTTAAGACAACAAAGGGAAACATATCCCAACTCATTTTATAAAGCTAATATTAACCTGATTATCCTAATATCAAAACAAAAGCCACTGAAAGTAAAAAGAAAAAAAAATCCTTCAATAACACAATAATCCTTCAATTCACACAATAGTTGTGAAATTCCTTAACAAAAAGTTAGTTAGCAAATCAAGTCTAACAATATAGACAAAAGATTAATATACCATGAATAAAAAGGTTTAATAAGTGAAAATTAATCCCAGTCATTGACTTTATCCAAAAAATAGAAAAAAATATGATAATTTCAACAGTTACAGAAAAAGCACTTGAAAAAAATTCAAAACTCATTCACTATAAAAACTTCCAGCAAACTAGGGATAGAAAGAACTCTTCAACATGATTACAGATAGCTTGTTAAAAAAAGAAAGAAAGAAAGAAACCTATAGCTGATATCATAATCAATGGGAAAAGGCTTAGTGCTTTCCAAATAAGAAGTAAGGCAAGGATAACCATACTCATCACCTCCATCAATACTGTAACGTAAACTGTACTCAGTATAATATGACAAGAAAAAAAGAATAGAAACTAAAATTAGGGGCGCCTGGGTGGCTCAGTTGTTAAGTGTCTGCCATCAGCTCAGTTCATGATCCCAGGGTTCAGGGATTGAGCCCCGCACCCTGCTCCCTGCTCGGCAGGAAGCCTGCTTCTCCCTCTCCCATTCCCCGTGCTTGTGTTCCCTCTCTCACTGAGTCTCTCTCTGTCAAATAAATAAATAAAATCTTTTAAAAAAAGGAAAGAAAATTATAGTTGTACATGATATGATCATTTATGTAACAAAGTCAAAGAAATCTATAAAATAGCTATCAGAACTAAAAAGTGACTTTAACAAGGACACAAGATCAATATACAAAAATCAATTCTGTATGCTAGCAATAACCAATTGGGAAATGAAATTTAAAAGGCTATGTTGTTTAAAATAGTATTCAAGGGGCATCTGGGTGGCTCAGTCTTTTAGGTGTCTGCCTTCAGCTCAGGTCATGCTCCCAGGGTTCTGGGATGCTTGTGCTCATGCTCTCTCTATCTCAAATAAAATCTTTTAAAAAAAAAAAAGGCATTTAAAACTACTAAAAGCTAAATTTAGTGCAAAACTTGTATACCAAAAACTACAAGACACTGCAAAAGGTAATTATAGAAGACCACATTCAAGGATTGGAAGACAATACAGTAAAGATGGCAATTCTTCCCAACTGACCTATAAATTCAATGCAAACAAGATCAATTCTAACAGGCTTTTGAAGAAACTGACACGCTAATTTTAACACTTACATAAAAAGACAAAGGACCCAAATTAGCCAAAATAAGGTTAAAAAACGGAACAAAACTGGAGTGCTTATACTACCTGACTTCAAGACTATAGTAAACTGGGCAGTGTGGTATGGCAAACAGATCAATGGAACAGAACAGAGTCCAGAAATATACTTGCATCCATAAGATCAAAAATTTTTCACAAGACATGGAAAGATAATTCAAGGCAGAAAAGATATAGTTTTCTTTTTAAAAAAAGGAAATAAGGGGCACCTGGGTGGCTCAGTGGGTTAAAGCCTCTGCCTTCGGCTCAGGTCATGATCTCAGGGTTCTGGGATCGAGTCCCGCATCGGGCTCTCTGCTCAGCAGCGAGCCTGCTTCCTCCTCTCTCTCTCTCTCTCTGCCTTCCTCTCTGCCTACTTGTGATCTCTCTCTGTCAAATAAATAAATAAAATCTTTTAATAAATAAATAAATAAATAAATAAATAAGGAAATAAGATGGGATCAGGAAGGAGACAAACCTTAAGAGACTCTTAATCTCATGAAACAAACTGAGGTTGCGGCAGGCGGGGTTTGTTAGGGATAGGGTGGCTGGGTTATGGATATTGGGAAGAGTATATGCTATGGTGAGTGCTGTGAAATGTGTAAGCCTGATGATTCACAGACCTATACCCCAGGGGCAAATAATACATTAGATGTTAATTTAAAAAACGATACTAGTACAACTAAATATCTGGGAAGAAAATGTATCTCGAAATCTCAAATCTTACTTCATATCACACGCAAACTCTAAATTAAAAACTCTTTGCACAGTGAAAAGTTAATAGAGGAGGCCAGAGACTGCTATCCTTAGAAAGTCTGCTTACAAAGTTGGGCCTAATGGCATCTAGGAACTTGAATCTCAGGGGTATTCCCACATTCCCTAACTAAGAAGCATGGTTTATGCTCTAACATTTGCTTTCTTTTAGGGAGTCAGGAATTTTGGTACTTGCCAGGCAGTTAACGACTACATGAACAGCCCCCAGTGAAAGACTTGGGCACTGAGTCACTAATGAGCCTTCCTAGTGGACAACACTTGACACTTTTTGTCACAACTGATGCTGGAGGAATTGTCACTGGGAAAATCAGTTGGAAAGGATCTTAGAAGCTTGCATCTAATTTCCTCTGGACTTCTCCCCACACAACTGTTTCAGGGCCTGATTTTGCTGTGTCTTTGACTATACTAAATCATAGCTATGACTATATCTTGAGTCTTATGAATCCTCCCAGTGAATCATAGAACCTGTGGATCATACACCAGTGACATAGATCACAGACCTAAATAGAACAGCTAAAATCATTAAACTTTAAGAACAATACAGGAAAAATCTTTGACATTAGGTTAGGCAAAGATTTCTCAAACAGATCACACAAAAAAGAAGTATAACTGAAGAGAAAACAGATAAAATGGACGTTATCAAAATCAAATGTTTGGGTTTTTTTGTTTTTTTTTTTTTTTAAGATTTTATTTATTTATTTGAGAGAGAATGAGTGAGAGAGAGCATCAGAGAGGAGAAGGTCACAGGGAGAAGCAGGCTCCCCAAGGAGCTGGGAGCCCGATGCGGGACTCGAACCCGGAAGTCCGGGATCATGACCTGAGCCGAAGGCAGTCACTCAACCCACTGAGCCACCCAGGTGCCCAAATGTTTGTTTTTTAAAAGGTATTAAGAAAAGAAAAAGGCAAGCCACACACCAAGAGAAAATAAATAATAATAAATAACCATCTTCTGACAGAAGACTGGTACCAGAATTTTTACACTTTAATAAAAAAAAAATTAAAAACAGGCTGAAGATTTAAACAGTTTAGAGGAAAGATGACTAATCAATGAATCATGAAAAGATGCTCAACATCACTAAATATAAGAAAATGTAAATAAAGGCACAATGAAATACCATTAAATACCTACCAAAGTGGCTAATGTTAAAAAGAGTCTAAGAAGATCAAGTCTTGGAAGGGATGTGAACCAACTAGAACTCCCATACAATTGCTGGTGGGGATGTAAATGGTTCATTTCATTTTCCCCTGGAAAACTCATACACTATTTTCTAAAAATTAAATATACATTTTCCAGAAAATGCAACTGATCTATCCCTAGATATTTAGAAAAGAAAAAAATTTTGAAAAATTAAAATATATCACCACATAGACCATATTATTCAAGTGTATTTCAACAGGTAAATTTAAAATTGTGAAATATCAGATTATAGCAAAGAAGGAACAAAATGTGAACACATGAAATAGCATAGACAAATTTCAGATTCCTAGGTAAAAGAAGTCAAATGAACAGATACCAAACTGTATAGTTTAATTTATAAGAAATTCTAAAAATTACAATTCTCTACTGACAGAAAGCAAATCAGTAGTTCCATGGAGACTTAAAGTGGATCACAGCCCCATATATAAAAGCTACATCTACAAAACTCTTAGGAAAAAGACAAGTATAAATCTTCGGTCCTTGAAGTTAAGCATCCGGATTAACTCAAAACGGATCATAGCACTATATATAAGCTGAATCTATAAAACTCTTGGGAAAAAGACAAGTATAAATCTTCATGACTTTGGAGTAAGCATCCATTTCTTAAATATGACACGTAAAGCATTAACAAAAAAAAAAAAAAAACAGATGAACTGGAATTCATCAAAATTGAAAATGTCTACACTTCGAAGGATTCCATCAAGAAAATGAAAAGACAACCCATAGAATGAAAGAAAATATTTGCGAATTATATATCAGATAAGAGTCTACTATTTCGAATATATAAAGAACTCCAACAATAAACAACAGAAAGACAATCCAATTACAAGATGGTAAAAGGACTGGAATAGACATTTTTCCAAAGACTGTAGAACTGGCCAATAGATGCTCAATAGTTTTTTTCTTAGACAAATGCACACTGAAAACTGCAAAAGCAGCCATGAGATTCCACTCCATACCATCTAGGAGAGCTATACTCTAAAAGAAAGTATTTTTTTCCAATCAAGAAAAGTAAGCATCATTGAGCATGTGGAGAAAATTATAACACATACATTGTTGATAGAAATGTAAAATGATACAGCTGCTGTGGAAGAGTTTGGCAGGTCCTCAAGAAAACATTCAGTAACCATAAAACCTAGCAATATCACTGCAAGGGATACATAAGAGATAAATGAACACACTGGTTCACACACAAACTTGTACAAAGTATTTATAGTAGTGTTATTCATGAGAGCTGAAGAGTGGAAACAACCCAAGTGTCACTGATGGATGAATATACAAAACTCAGTACATCCATACGATGGATTATTATTCAGCAATAAAGAGGAATGAGGTACTGATGCACACTACAAAATGAATGGACTTGGAAAATATTCTAAATGAAAGAAGCCAGACAAAAATGTCACATATTATATGACTTCACTTATATGAAATGCCCAAAATAGGCAAATCCATAGACAGAAGGGAGATTTAATGGTTGCATAGGGCTGGGGACATAAGGAGTGACCACTAATGAGAGCAGGATTATTTTTTGAAGTGACAAAAATATAGAAGGAAGTAGATGGTGGTGATGGTTGCACAATTCTGTAAATACACTATAAATCACTCAAAGCACACTTTAAAAGTTATAGCATGTTAGCTGTATTTCAACAATCTTAAAAAGAGGACTGACTACAGCAAAAATAACAATCATAGGGGCGCCTGAGTGGCTCAGTGGGTTAAAGCCTCTGCCTTCGGCTCAGGTCATGATCCCAGGGTCCTGGGATCAAGCCCCACATCGGGCTCTCGGGAGCCTGCTTCCTCCTCTCTCTTCCTGCCTCTCTGCCTACTTGTGATCTCTGTCAAATAAATAAAATAAAAAATCTTTAAAAAAAAAAACAATCATATATTTTTAGGAAGTTTTAACGTATTTAAAAGTAAAATGCATGATAACCTGGGAAAAGATGGGAAGGGGAAAAGGAAGTTCACTGTTATAAGGTTTCAAAGTATATGTGAAGTCTTATAATGTTACTTGAAAGTAGATAGTGATAACTTAAAGATGTATATTGTAAATCCTAGTGGTAGACTGCAGTAAGAGAAAGACGGACACTGTATACCCTAGGGCAAGCACCTACTAAATAAGTAAAACAGAGATACAGCTTTAATAGTAATATCAATATTTGATTATGGAAAAACTCCCTTATATTCTTAATTTCTACTTCTTATACTCCACCTATTTCCACCTAAAGCATCTGCCCTGATGTCACTAAGTCCTTGAAGATATTCTCCAGTGGAGACTGCCCCTTCCGTCAAACTTTCCAGACTCAAAAACAGAGCCAAGCACATTCCCCACAGTTGATATTCACAGTTGTAAGCAATGGGCAAAGAGGAAGCATGTGTGCTGGCATTTTCATTCTCATGCGCATATCACTACTTTCTACTGAGTAAACATATCCTCCAGACCATCACTACCACATCAGTTGACAGTGAGATGCATGACAGACATGGTCATTCAATCCTCTTCCTTACTATCTTGTATTCTTTTAAAAACAAGCCATTTGCTCAGATCAATTTCTTATCCCTGTCATGGAACTCTTCATCCTACTCATCCTACTCAACAGTTTCTACTCAATGGGCACTTATTTTTCTTTTGTACTCTATCAAAAGTTATTAGTCCATCTGACCCAACGTTACCTTGGCCTCAAAGTTCTTTGAATTCCTGTTTCAAACACCACTTACAAACCCACATAGAGACAAGTAACTGAAGGCTCACAACGCATCCTGCCTCTGCCCTCCTCCTGCTGTACAGAGTCAGGGTATACCAGAGCTAAAATGTTTCAAAAAGAACACTACATTTGGAATGATAATGATAATGGAAAATAATAACTTGGGTTTCAAATACTGCCCTTCTCTGCCTGAATTTAGGTCCATTTCATGCAGTATGTACGATCTTGAATTTAAATGCCTAGGGCAGAATTTCAAGTAAACTGGTTTCTAAGATTACACAATAAATTGCTATCATTCACCAAGGTGAATTAATCTCAATTTACTTTTCACATTCTCCATCCAAAAAATCCAAATACTGCTTATTTATTTATTTATTTAAGATTATGGACATTTAAATTGTAACCAAAAAAATCTAGTGATACATAAGGATCTTATGCTGCATTTCTAAGTAACTGAAAAGTATGATTCTTTTACAACAAAAGGAATCATGAAAACTATGAAACAAAATAGCACTCAAGGGGCACCTGGGTGGCTCAGCCTGTTAAGTGGTTGAACATGACTCTTGGTTTTGATGGGGTGATTATCTCGAGATTGTGGGGTCAGGCTACACACTCACACAGAGTCTGCTTAAGATTCTTTCCCCTCCTTCCCCTCTCTCTCTTTCCCTCCCCCTCTGCACTTACCAACCCCACCCCCACTGGCTCAGCAAACATGTGCACACACTCACTCTCTCTCTCTCTCTCAAATAAATGAATAGAATATTTTTTTTAAAAAGTACCTCAATATTTTTACTGGCCACATTCTTCACAACAGCAGGAAATAGTTCAGATGCATTTTTCCCTTTTGCAATCATCTGAAGAATAAAAATAGAGTATTAGAGCTGAAACCTTTTTTAGATTAGTCCTGTGAAAATAAAACATAAATTCTACATACATTAAATATTTAGAAAATGGAATCAGCAAATAAGCTATGGAATTAATAAGTTGAAGTCTTTTTGAGTTATCTTACTACTCATCTCAAATGCCGGCATCAAGAACCAATGACTTCTGTAACAATATAAATATACAAATACATAGACACTTTAAAGAAGAAATACATAGTAGTTTAAGACATATAATAAAATATTTAAAGTAGTTTTCTCTGGCTAATGAGGGTATAAATACTTTTAAAATATTTATGCTATTCTTTATTTCCCAGGTTCTTATATTAAAATTATACTACATTTGCAATGGAAGCGGGGGTGAGGGTGGAATAAATGTTATTTTAAACAAGCTATTTCTCCCCTGGCTTTCTTTTCATGGGTCCCCCTACTTCTCCAACCACTACTTTCCAAAGTTCCCTTCACCAAGTCCTCTTCTCTGCCCACTAAAATTCTGGGCATCACCATCTTTTCAGGCTATACTAATCTACAATCTCTAAAACTACTAACATTTCATTCACCTTCTGGACTTAACTTTCACACACTATGGGGCTCAATTTCCCAAACTCTAGCTCTAACTCTGAGCCCTAGCTCCACTTCTATAACTGGACATCATTAGATATCTCTTTCATCTCAAACTTGCTGTCTAAAACCAAACTTATTTTTCATTGATAAAATGACATTCATGCTATAACTTCCTATTTCCACCAATTTTCCCAGATACCAGAAACCAAAGAATTATCTTGGGCTCTTTCAAATCTACAAAATAACTAGGTCTCATTGTGATTTTTTTATACAATCACATTAATCCTTTCTCACTTTTACTATCCTAAAATACTTCACTATCATCTCAGAAAGGACTTTTTCTAACAGTCTCCTGTTCCTGTCCAAATTTACATCACTGACAGTTTCACAAGCTTAAAACACTACTATAAAAGTCAGCCACTTGGAAAGATTTCAAAAGCCCCTGACTGCCTAAGAATCTAAACTGTTGGGCACCTGGGTGGCTCAGTCAGTAAAGCCTCTGCCTTCAGCCCAGGTCATGATTTCAGGGTCCCGGCATCAAGTCCTGCACTGAACTCTCTGCTCTGCTTCTCATTCTCCCTCTAATCCTCCCCCTGCTCATGCCCTCTTTCTCTCAAATAAATAAAAATCTTAAAAAAATAAAAAATCCAAACCATGTAACTTAATATTAAATGCCCTCAAAGTTTGCAATATCCCTTTTAAGCACATAAATCATTATTGTTCTACACAAATGCTTTTGACAAAGTAAAAATGTACCACTACCAGAACACTCTCTGGCTTCTCTATGCCTTTACTCATGTCACAACCCCAACTCAATTCTTTTTACTCTTCACATTCCTCCAAAATTCTAATCACACTCCCTTCCTGAGTCATCTCCTAATACCTGGCCTACCATGTCATCTAATTCTAATTTCCTCTAGAATTTTCTTAATTCACATTTTCCATTTGGAAGTTTCTATGTGCTACGTTTTATTTCGATTAATTTAGTGGTATGTCTACCTATATCCCCATTTCCTATACTCTCATTCCCAGAATATCTTTATATCTATTAATAGTCAAGACTTTGATAGCTACAAAATAAAGTTTAAACTATAGGATAATTTCCTGGAAAAAGATTCTTTTTTTGTTATACACTATATCTAGGAAACTACCAAAAAATATGGAAACTATTAGTTTTATAAATTTATGACACATTTTAAAATATACTATCTGATATTTTGAGCATTATAATCCCAGCTAGCAATTTCCCAATAAGACCTTTCTACAGGATAGCTTAAAAATACTTTAATACAAGCTAGTCTTTTTATATTCTATTTCCTTACCTGTCATATTATGGTTTGAGTATTTTGGGTTCTCTAAAAGATTTTATTTGTTTGAGAGAGAGAGAAAGAGAATGCAAGTGGGGGGAAGGGCAAACAGAGAGGAAGAGGAGAAGCAGATTCCCCCCAGAGCAGGGAGCCCAAAGGAGGGGGATGACAACCTGAGGCAAAGGCAGACATTTAACTAAATGAGCCACCCAGGTACTCTGACTTAAGTATTTTGTAAATCTGCTGAGTAGTATAGAAAGTTCACAAAATACTGCAGCTAAAACATCTTTGAATGATTTTTACACCTCCCTCAATTCCCTCATCTATAAAATAAGGAGAGAGGGACCAAATGTTCTCTGGGGCCCATTGTTTCAATTATTCAATGACTACCTGAAGTCAGAGATCCTATCCTAAGGATTCCCCAAATGCTCTACAGAACACTCACTATTCAAAAAAATGTTAACAGATGACAGAAGAAAAAAATCCTATAGTCAAATTCATTTAACAATATTTGCTGGGAGAGCACTACATGCCAGGGATTACGGCCTTGATGATACAACTGTGAACAGTACACAATCCTTGCCCATTAGAGCTTACTTTCTAATGGGGGTAAGGGACAATAAATAAATTTAATATGTGAGATGGTAAAAGAGAGTACTGGGGGGGGGGGGGAGGACTGTATGAGAAATGGAAAGTGCTAGGGTGGAGATGGGAGCTGTCCTCTTATTTTGTTTAGTATTTTGCTAGTATATATTTCCCATCCTTATATTTTTAATCTGCATCTTTGTATTAAAAGTGGGTTTCTGAAAGAAGGGGCAAGATGGTGGAGGAGTAGGGGAACCTATTTCAATCAGTCCCCTGAATTCCACTGGATAACTACCAGAGCACTCTGAATATTCATGAAATCAGACTGAGATGTAAGCTTACACATTTCTGGATCTCTATGGGGGCAGAGTATCATTAGCCGAAAGGTACAAAGGACGAAATTGGGATCACATAGAAGGATATCGGAGGATAAACAGATGGGGGAGGGAGCCACCAGAAGCAAGCCATTGCTTACCCAATACAAAAGTGCCCTGTACTTGGGGACCAGTGATAGCTTGGGGGCCGGTGGCTGCAAGATGGGAAAGGACTGATAACAGCACTCAAACAGAAAAAAGGGTTTTAAGGGACAACTGCTGGGACCTGGCAGCAAGAGGCATGCAGCGCCTAAGCTCAAGGTCCCAGGACCATCGGCAGGACCTGGAGCAGAATCGAGTCAGTGGCCCCAGAACGGCAGCCGCGAGGACCGGGCTCACCCAGGACCAGTATCACTTGCAGTTTTGGTGTCATGGAGTTACAGAAACAAGCAAGGGGCCTTGGCTGACCACTGAGATGGTCGCTGGCGGTGCACATCACCTTTGGGAGGCTACAGTATTCGACGGAGTTTGCAGAGGGGGAGTTTGTGTGTTCTGGACCATTCAGAGAAGAGCAGGCTGTGTCTTCTCTCTGAGGCAGAGGCCTGGGTGCCGACAGTTTACTTTGCTCTGACCCTCTGAAAAGGCCCGAAAAGCCACCAGAGAACAAGAGCCTGAAAAACCAGTTTCCACAGGACCCAGCCCCTTTACAGGAGGAAGGGCAACTATACCCAAGCAGGATTGAATGAAAAACAATGCAGCAGGCCCTCCCCACAAAGACAAGCTGAAAAGGGGAAACAAGCACAAAACATCCATTGGGTCCCGATAAAACTGTAAAATCCCATCACCAGGCAAAACAGTATATTAAGCTCCTGGCATTGCCTCACAGCCTGTATATTTCTTAGATACTTTTCTCTCCCTCTCTTTTTTTAAATTCTTTCACATGATTCTTGTTTATTTTTTTACCTACTTACCATTTCAAATAGGTATTTAATACAACATATTCCATAGTAACTTTTTAACTTGAACTTTTTCATACACACACTTTTTCTTTTTCCTTTTTTAAGAATATATAGATATAAGCTTTAATATAGTCCCTTTTTTCCCTCTTCAATACTACCTTTATATATAGAGCAGTTTTAATTTCACTGTATCTCTGGAAAGCTGAGTTCTCTAACAAAGATAACAAGATAGTCCCAGGAAGAACTGAAATACCTTTTCTCCCCAACATCGAAGAATTACAACCACCTTCCCATCACCACCCTCTTTTTATTTTGGGGTTTTTGTGGGGGTTTTTCTTCTTCTTTTATCGGTCTTTTTGTTTGCTTGCTTTTGTTTTCGTACTTTATAAATCTTACTCTTGGGGCTCATTTTGGCTGGGTTTTTGTTTTTGTTTTTCTTTTTGGCAGTGACTTCCGATTGCTCTGAAACTTCCAAGGGTGCACCCTGCCTAGGTAGTGGTTGATATTTTCAGCTACACATCTCCTCAACCACAACTCAACAGAATGACAAGGAGGAAAAATTCCCAACAAAGAAAAAACCCAGAGACAATGGCCTCTCCAGCAGATCTAATGGATATAGATTGACACAAGATGTCAAAAATAGACTTCAGGGTAGTAGCTATGAAGACAATAGTCAGGCTACAGGAAAATATTAATGGCAACATAGATTCATTAAGGGCAGAAGTGGGAGCACATCAGGCAGAACTTAAAAATACTATCATTTTTGTATTGCATCGTAAGATCCAATCTAATCTAGATACTCTAACAGTTATGGGAAATGAGGCAGAAGAACGAATTAGTGACCCTGAAGAAAAACTGAGAGAAAAGAAGGAGCAGGAGGAGACCTGGAACAAATAGCTTAAAATCCATGAAAACAGAATTAGAGAAATAAATGAAGCCATGAAACATTCCAATGTCAGAACTATCAGGATCCCTGAGGGGGTGGAGAGAGAGAGGACCAGAAGATATATTTGAGCAAATTGTAGCTGAGAACTTCCCTAATCTGGGGAAGAAACAAGTAATCGTGTCCTAGAGGCAGAGAGGACACCCCTCAACATCAATGAGGGCAGATCAACCCCCAGGCATGTAATAGTAAAACTCACAAATTTTAGAACCAAGGAAAGCATTTTAAGGGCAGTTGGGGGAAGAGATTCCTTATGTACAGAGGAAGGAACATCAGAATAATGTCAGATCTGTCCACAGAGACTTGGAAAGGGCTGGTAAGACATATTCAGGGTACTAAATGAAAAGAATATGCAGCCAAGAATTCTTTATCTGGTAAGGCTGTCATTCAGAATTGATGAGAGGTAAGAAGCTTCCAGGACAGAGAATGAAAGAATATGTGACCACTAAGCCAGCCTTACAAGAAATATCAAGGGGAGGGCTCTACAGAAGGAGAAAGATCCCAACAGATATACCGAACAGAGACATACAGAGACCATCCATAGAAACAAGGACTTCGGGGCTCCTGGGTGGCTCAGTGGGTTAAAGCCTCTGCCTTCAGCTTGGGTCATGATCTCAGGGTCCTGGGATCGAGCCCCGCATCGGGCTCTCTGCTCTGAGGGGAGCCTGCTTCCTCCTCTCTCTCTGTCTGCCTCTCTGTCTACTTGTGATCTCTGTCAAATAAATAAAATCTTTAAAAAAAAAAAAAGAAAGAAAGAAAGAAACAAGGACTTCACATGCAACATGATGACAATAAAATCTTATCTGTCAACAATCACTCTCAATGTGAATGGCCTAAATGCTCCCATAAAATGGCAGAGGGTTGTAGACTGGAAAAGACAGGAGCCATCTGAATGCTGTCTACAAGAGACTCATTTTGAACCTAAAGATACATCCAGACTGAAAGTGAAGGGATGGAGAACTATCTTTCATGCCAACAGACCTCAAAAGAAAGCTGGTGTAGCAACTCTTATATCAGACAAATTAGATTTTAGAAAAGACTGTGGTTAGAGATACAGAAGGACACTGTATCATTCTTAAAGGGTCTATGCAACAAGAAGATCTAACAATTGTAAATATCTATGAACCCTACACGGGAGCAGCCAACTATATAAGCCAACTGTTAACCAAAGAAAGAGACCTATTGATAATAATACATTAATTGCAGGAAACCTTAACACTCCACTCTTAGCAACAAACAGATCAACTAAGCAGAAAATCAACAAAGAAAAAAGAGCTTTGAATGATACACTGGACCAGATGGACCTCATAGATATATACAGAACTTTCCACTCTAAAACAACAGAACACTCAATCTTTTCAAGTGTGCAGGGAACATTCTCCAGAATAGACCACATATTGAGTCATAAATCAGGTCTCAACTGATACCAAAAGACTGAGATTATTCTTTGCATATTCTCAGACCACAATGCTGTGAAACTGGAACTCAATCACAAGAAAAAGTTTGGAAGGAATTCAAACACTTGGAAGCTAAAGACCATCCTGCTTAAGAATGTTGGGGTCAACCATGAAATCAAAGAACTTAATCAATTCATGGAAACCAATGAGAACGAAGACACATTGATCCAAAAACCTATGGGATATGGCAAAAGCGTCCTAAGGGGGAAAAACATAGTCATCCAAGCCTCACTCAAAAAAAAAAAAAAAAAAAGAAAAGAAAAGAAAAACAGAGAAATCCCAAATATACAAACTATCTTTACACCTTAAAGATCTGGAGAATCAACAAATTAAACCTAACCCACACAAAAGAAGGGAAATAATTAAGACTAGAGCAAAGATCAATTAATGAGAAACCAAAAATACAGTAGAACACATTAATGAAACTAGAAGCTGGTTCTTTGAAAGAATTAATAAGATCGATAAAGATTGATAAGACTGATAGTTTTAGCTCTTCCATTTAGGTCTTTAATTCATTTTGCCTTTACTATAGTATGTATATATATATATATATATATATATATATGTATATATATATATATGTATATACATAGACATATATGTGTGAGGTATATATGAGGCATATGTGAGGCAAAATGAGGCAGAGGTCTAAATTCATTTTCTTGCAAGTGTATATCCAGATTTCTAAATTGTTAAGGACTATCCTTTCACCACTGAATGGTCTCTCACCCTTGATAAACATCATTTGATCATATTATGTTAGGGTTTATTTCTGCATGCTCTATCAGGTCTGTCTTTGTCATATTACCACACTGTTTTGATTACTGTAGCTTTTTTTTTTTTAAAGATTTTATTTATTTAACAGAGAGAGATCACAAGTAGGCAAAGAGACAGGCAGAGAGAGAGGAGGAAGCAGGCTCCCTGCTGAGCAGGACCCTGGGATCATGACCTGAGCCGAAGGCAGAGGCTTTAACCCCCTGAGCCACCCAGGTGCCCCTGATTATTATAGCTTTGAATTAAGTTTTCAAATCAGGAAATGTGAAACTTATAAATTTTTCAAGAATGTTTTGGCTATTCAGGATCAGTATGAATTTTAGGATAGATTCTTCTGGTTTTGCAAATAAAATCACTGGGCATTTGAAGGGAATTACACTGAATACATATTCACTTTGATACTAACATCTTAAAAATACCAAGACTTCCAATCCATGAACAGAGGATATTTTTCCATTTATTTATATTTTCTCTAATTTCTTTCAGCAATGTTTAATAATTTTCAAGGAATGAGTCTTTTGCCCCCTTGGTAAGTTTATTCCCGAGTATTTTATTCTTTTTGAAGCTACTGTAAATGGGACTATTTTCTTAATTTCCTTCTCGGACTGTTCATTGTTAGTGTATAGATTCTAATTCTTATGTGTTGACTTTTTTATGCTGCAACTTGGCTAAATTCATTTATTTTTAAAGTTTATGGTAAAATATTTATTTTTCTAAATATGAAATCATTTTGTCTGTGAACAAAGAAATTTTTTTTTTTAGTCTGAATCTGTTTTATTTGTATCTGATTATTTTAGAATTAAATCAAAATGTGAACAAAGAAATTTTAGTTCACTTTTTAGTTCCTTGGCTATTTGGATGACTTTTATTTCTTCTTTTTGCCTAACTGCTCTGCTAAAACTTCCAATATTATATTCAAAAGAAAAGACAAAAGCAAACATCCTTGTCTTTATTGAAGAAAAAAAGCTTTCAGTCTTTCATCACTAACTATGATGGCAGCTGTTGTTTTTAATATATGGCCTATAGCATTATGTTGGGTCAGTTCCCTTCTAGTCCTTGTCTGTTGAGTGTTTTATCATGAAAGATTATTAAATTTTGTCAAACTCTGTTTCTCTATCAATTGAGATGATCATGTGGTTTTTTACCCCTTCATTCTGTTAATGCGGTGCATTACAACAACAGACTTTCATATGCTGTTCATGTTCTTCTATAAATAATAATAATCTAGATCCAAAAAGCCACATGAATTCTTTAAAGTCAAGAAGAAAAACAGGAGAAATTGCGCTTTTCTAAATTTTATGGTTTATTTTTAAAAGTTCAACAGTTTTAATGTATAAATACTGGCTAATTTAAAAGGAAAGAAGGAAGGAACAGAAGGGGGAAGGGAAGGAAAGGAAAAGGGGAAGGCAAGGGGAGGGAGAAGCAAGAAAGATAGATCTTTCCCAAAGGCAACTCTTAAAAATCAGCATTCAAGAATAAATGAAGAAATAGAAAAAGAACTAATCCCTGATTTACATCCCAGAAAGTAACAATGGAGTAAAAATGGAAAGAAAACTCACTAAGGTGTATTACTACTAAAAACTCAGCCCTCTGGGCGCCTGGGTGGCTCAGTGGGTTAAGCTGCTGCCTTCGGCTTAGGTCATGATCTCAGGGTCCTGGGATCGAGTCCCGCATCGGGCTCTCTGCTCAGCAGGGAGCCTGCTTCCTCCTCTCTCTCTGCCTGCCTCTCTGCCTACTCGTGATCTCTGTCTGTCAAATAAATAAATAAAATCTTAAAAAAATAAATAAATAAAGCAAAAGCGGGGGGACCCCAAAACAGTTTAAAAAAAAAAAAAAAAAAAAAAAACTCAGCCCTGCTTATAGAACTGGTGTTGATGACTAACAACATGGCAGAAGAATCTTGACCCTTTAAGCAATTTCCAACCCCAAAACAACAAAAAGATGCCAGCATCAACCACAAGATGAATCTTTGAAGTATACACACAACTGGAACATTTTTGTTAAAGGAATGAAGAGTGGAATTAGCAATGCTCAGAAAGGTTTAGACTAGTATGTTTATTATACATTAACTGGAGACAGTAAAGATTATACATTAGTTTCTTCTTCTTATATGAATTTTCTCATTTTTCCAACAATAATAATGTAGCATTTATCTTTGGCTTAACATCTTTTTTTTTTTTTTTAAGATTTTATTTATTTATCATAGAGAGAGCACAAGCAGGTCGAGTGGCAGGCTCCCCGCTGGACAAGGAGCCCGATGTGGGACTCAATCCCAAAAACCTGGGATCATGACCTGAGCCAAAGGCAGCAGCTTAACCGACTAAGCCACCCAGGCACCCCATGGCTTAAGATCTTTTAAAAAAATATTTACAGGGCACCTGGGTGGCTCAGTGGGTTGAGCTGCTGCTTTCAGCTCGGGTCATGATCTCAGGGTCCTGGGATCAAGTCCCGCATCGGGCTCTCTGCTCAGCAGGGAGACTGCTTCCCCCAACTCTCTCTCTGCCTGTCTCTCTGCCTACTTGTGACCCCTCTCTCTGTCAAATAAATAAATCTTTAAAAAAAAAAATATTTACAAAAACACCTAGAACTCTGAAACTACTTTTAATTTTTTTAGGATCAGTAATATCCAACCAAATACTCTGGAACATGTATGACTATGAAATAAGATAAAACAATAACTACAGGAATTTTAAGACTCTCTTAAGAAAGGTTCAGATTTGCTCATTATCCTATAACTACAAAGCCAAGTAAACTAATCTGAGGAAGACCTTCAAGATCTAATGCTTGCTAAAAGAAAATACATCAAAGATTCAATACACTGGGGATTTCAACACAAATATTCCATTCCTCCAAGGACTCCAGATTGTCAACTCATCAGTATTTTAGCTACAAAATCTTATTACTAATTCACTGTGTGAAACAACACATTTCGAATTCTCCTTGGCCCACTACATTTCACCAAGCAAGGATAAAACATGGACATGTGCTATAAACATTAGACACATTTTTTTCAGAAATATTAAGAAAAATAATGTATGAGTGCTTCAACTTGAGTCCTGCTGTGTAATAAGTGACCACAAGATTTTGAGGTAGGCAGCTTTTCTTCCCTAAGAATGTTGTGGCGCAGATGAGACTTTACTTAATACATGAAACACTGGAAACATTGCTTCATGATTATAAGTCTCAGATATCACCAAAGAAAGATAATAAAATAAACTGTATCATTATGGTTTCTCAATGTTAGATGTTGCTGAAAAGATTCTCTAGTGAATCACAGGACTACCAACTATGAAAGATACAGATATGCATTGCCAGCACTTTGACATATTTTAGAAAATAATGTGGTTAAATACCCAACATTTAAAATTTTGGCAGATTAAATTCAGATATCTTTAAATGTTTTTAACTATGATGAAAAGACCTGAAAACTACTCTGCAATTGTAAAAATTGACAAAACCCCATTTTCAGGGCTCATGATACATAAATTATAAAGAGAAATTTAAATTTAAAATTTACATTAAGAAAATACAAGTCTGGGGTGCCTGGGTGGCTCAGTGGGTTAAGCCTCTGCCTTCAGCTCAGATCATGATCCCAGGGTCCTGGGATCATGCCCTACATCGGGCTCTTTGCTCAGCAGGGAGCCTGCTTCTCCCTCTCTCTTTGCCTACATCTGCCTACTTGTGATTTCTCTCTCTGTCAAAGAAAGAAAGGAAGGAAATAAGGTAACTTTGAAGCCAATATCAAATTCTGACTGACTGACCTCCAGGAAACTATTTCTAGCCAAAAGATGTTTGGAAATGATATACACACACGAACAGAAAAATTTCTAAATGATTTTAAAAGCTTCCACATAGGAATATGGTATTAACTAGAAATCAAATTAAAAGCTGGACAAAAGTAAAAGTGAATGAATAATTGCTCTAACAGCTCACTGAAAATATTTTAAGTAAAATAACTGTTAGTTACTTAATAAAAGGGCAAATAGCAGGGGCACCTGGGTGGCTTTGTGGGTTAAAGCCTCTGCCTTCGGCTCAGGTCGTGATCCCAGGGTCCTGGGATCGAGCCCCGCATCAGGCTCTCTGCTCGGTGGAGAACGTGCTTCCTCCTCTCTCATTCTCTGCCTGCCTCTCTGCCTACTTGTGATCTCTGTCAAATACATAAAATCTTAAAAAAAAAAAAGGCAAATAGCAAACAATAACTGCTTACTGAAAACTGAAATGTATCACTCAATAAATAGTATGCAAAAACACAAAGTATTTTGAGAAAGCAGTAACAAAACAGTAGAACTTAAAATTAAACACTAAAACTATAATACACCTATGAGAGAAATTAAAGATGACCAAAACAAATAAAGAAATAGAACGATGAAAAAAAAAAAAAGAAATAGAACCATGATCATGAGTCATAAAGCAAAATACTGTTAAAATGTTAATTCTCCCCAAAATTGATCTATAGAGTTAATGCAGTTCCAATATAGAGCCCTGTAGGTTTTTTCTCCATATAGAAAATGAGTTTAAAATATCTGAAAATAAAATATAAATCTCTCATAACTCCCTGACAATGTAATTATCAACTGAGAAAATCCAAGCACAGAATACTAAAAAACTGTTAGAGATAAGAAGAGTTCACTGAGAAACCTAATGCACAACACAAAAAAGTCATTTGTTTTCCTATATAGTATTAATAATTAATGTTAAAAATATAACGGAGACTATTCAAAATGGCTACCAAGACTTAAAAATACACAGAAATGAATCTAATAAGGAATGCACAAGATCTCTATGATAAAAACTACAAAATATAAATATAATGTTAAAGACAGGGAAAGAGAGATGAAAGCTAGAAGGGGAAGGGAATATATTAATTCCATATTATCCTAATCAAAGTTTAAAAACAATTTTTAACAGAACTTGGAAATTTGGTTCTAAACTTTATCTAGAGGATGAAACTTTCACTTTTTATGTCTCAATATTATTTGAAAATTTATATATATATTTACATCTTGTATAATATATTACACTTGTATAATGAAGAATAACTTCTTTCACACTTATTGAGATATAACTGACATATAACATTGTGTACACTTAAAATAAGGTATTACTGTCAAGCCTCTCAGAATAACCATCACCTAGAAGACAAGGGATAACAAGTGATGGCTAGGATGTAGAGAAAAGGGGACCCTTTCTACTATTGGTAGCAATGTAAATTGGTACGGCCACTATGGAAAACAGTATGGAGGCTGCTCAAAAAATTAAAAATTGAACTATCATATGATTCAGCAACCCCATTTCAGAGTATATATCCAAAGGAAATAAAATCACTATCTCAGAGATATCTATATTCCCATGTTCACTGCAGCACTGCTCACAGTAACCAAGATATGGAAACAACCCAAGAATCTGTCAACAGATGAATGGATAAAGGTGATACAGATACATAGATGTAATGGAGTACTATTCAGCAATGAGAAAGAAGGAATCCTGCCATTTGTGACAAAATGGATAGATCTTGAGGGTATTATACAAAGTGAAAGAATAATTTTCAACTACTGATCATTCTATAGTTAAAAAAAACAAACTTGAGGGCGCCTGGGTGGCTCAGTGCGTTAAGCCGCTGCCTTCGGCTCAGGTCATGATCTCAGGGTCCTGGGATCGAGTCCTGCATTGGGCTCTCTGCTCGGCGGAGAGCCTGCTTCCCTCTCTCTCTCTCTCTCTGCCTGCCTCTCTGTTTACTTGTGATCTCTCTCTGTCAAATAAACAAATAAAATCTTAAAAAAAAAATTTTTGAGGGTGCCTGGGTGGCTCAGTGGGTTAGGCCGCTGCCTTCGGCTCAGGTCGTGATCTCAGGGTCCTGGGATCGAGTCCCGCATCAGGCTCTCTGCTCAGCAGGGAGCCTGCTTCCTCCTCTCTCTCTCTCTCTGCCTGCCTCTTTGCCTACTTGTGCTCTCTCTCTGTCAAATAAATAAATAAAATCTTTAAAAAAAAAAAAATTTTGAAATTTACCTTTATGCAAACTTCTTAATGAGACAGTCTTTAAGTACTAGGCATATAGGGCTATATTTATATTTCTTTTTTTTACATTTCTTTATGATACATTATTTATACCTAAATTACATTTTTTATAATCCAGATTATGAGAATATCAATGTTGATTTAACACTTTAAAAGAGTAATTTCAAAAATTACCAAATGCCACATTTCCAGATTTAGGAATTTCCACAGTATCCTCAGATTTAGTGAAATAATTTTTCCTACATGGAATGTAAAAGCCAAAATTTAATGAAATTAAGAGCAGTGCTTGCTTTATATGATAGTAAGGGATTGTAACCTATAGGAGACCAAGCTGAAACCATCCAAAGCAATCCTGATAATCAATTATAACTCTTGCAATCAATCTTTGACTTTTAAAATTTTTATAAAAATATTAAAACTCTCTCAGTTATAATGTATAGGAAACTGAAAAACAGTTAAACTAACATTTATTTAGTACAATTTAGAACATTAGAAACACTGGAAATTAACATAGCAAGAGTAGTCCGAAATGGGTTTGTCTATTCTCACCATGTAAAATACAGAGCAAGCATCTTTTCTATGTTTTAGTGAATTACCAAACTCCTGTTCAAATTTGTATCACCTTCCAACATTTAATCCTTGGCACTTCCAATATTATAAATTATCTTCCAGAGTTCCTCTAATGTGAAGTTTTTTTGGCACCATTTCTTTCTCTGGCATATCTTCATCCTTTCATCACAACCATTTCCCTTACATATGTTGAAAAGCTCACCTTTACTACATTCTTCCAGCTACATAAATTAGAGTCTCTCAAAAAATTGCTGTTTCACCATTCTCACTCTTGGCTCTTTCTCTATAACTCCATTTACATTCTACCTGATTTTCATTTCCAATGTTACCACTTTTCTCGTTTTTTAAGATTTTATTTATTTATCAGAGAGAGAGAACAAGCAGGGGAAGCAGGTGGCAGAGGGAGAAGCAGGGCTCGATTCCAGGACTCTGGGATCATGACCTGAACTGACGGTAGAATGGAGGTAGATGCTGCCTGAACCACCCAGGCATCCCAAGTATTAACACTTTTATTTCTTTGCTGCATTTTCATCTTTGCTGACCAAATCTTTCATTATCCATTTTTATAAAATGTCAAGTGAGTTTCTCACTGGGAAGCAAGGAAGGAACACAACTACATGTTTTGCTGTCTGTAAATAAACCAAGTAATGTACACAGTGACAAATCAATAAAAGATTTTGAAAGAAGTGACATGACTGGTCACTGATCATGATGCATATTTGTTATCTATACAGTGAGTTGTGAACTTAAGAGTTACTGGTGAAGTTTGCACATTATGCAATTACTCTGTTAATAAGTCCTATAACTGAAATTTGAACCATGTTGTTGTGGGATTGGTATTATTTAACTCAACTATGTTAACTGAAATCTGTGTGTTATCAAAGCCATATAAAGCAAAAACTACTTGTCCAGAAATGCAATTATTTATACGGCTTAGTGTTAACAACTGAAAAATTTACAAAGAATCTTGAACATGTCCCCTACATTACCAAATGACATAAACCTGAATTTAAGAATCAAATAACCTGCAGGAATTCTACAGATGCAGTTAGTCCTTAACTTTTATAAATCTGATTTTCATAACAAGTCATTTTTTAACACAACATATTGAAACTGATAATTACCTTTCATAAAGGTGATTTGAATTTAATATGTAAGAAAAGAAAGGAGGGGCGCCTGGGTGGCTCAGTGGGTTAAGCTGCTGCCTTCGGGTCCTGGGATCGAGCCCCATGTCGGGCTCTCTGCTCAGCAGGGAGCCTGCTTCCCTTCCTCTCTCTCTCTCTGCCTGCCTCTCTGCCTACTTGTGATCTCTGTCTGTCAAATAAATAAATAAAACCTTTTAAAAAAAAAAAGAAAAGAGATTTCAAAGTCTCATTTGGTAGCATTTCCTTCTGGAAAACAGTATTGTTTCAGTTGTGTTGTCACATTATACTATTTCAGTTGTGCTGTCACCTTATTATACGAGTTTATTTGTGCAATTATACAAGTATATTACATTTTGACATTATATAAAAATATGTGGGAAATAAAATCAACAATGGTAGTGATAAAAAAAAAAACACAGAAGCAATAAGAAACAAAGGTTTTATAAATTTAATTCCACTGAGAAAAAATCAAAATTCTTTAGCATTAGACAATCACTGAATTAAACAGTGTTTTCACTTTGAATGCAAAAAAAAAGTGTGCATACAATACAAACTGCAAAAACATTTTATTAAAAATTGTATATACAACTAAAAACTGCATTATATTTTTAGCTTACTGACAACTGAACTCCTCTAATAACTTATTAGTAAATTGTTTAAATTTTACATTACAGTTGAAAACTGGTTAATGGTCTTACACTTACTAATATTCATTAGAACTTCTATGATACAGGGCATCTGGGTGACTCAGTCAGTTAAACATCTGCCTTTAGGTTGGGCCCTGATCTCAGGGTTCTGGGATCAAGCCCTGCATCGGGCTCCCTGTTCTGTGGGGAGTCTGCTTCTCCCGCTCCCTCTGCTCCCACCCCTGCTTGTGCTCTTTCTCTCAAATAAATAAATAAAATTAAAAAAAAAAAAAGAACTTCTATGTTCTTTTTTTGTTATTGTTATTGTTATTGTTATTGGTAGTAAGGGAACTTGAAACACAGAAGACTGCTCACAATTTTTAGGCCATTAAATGACACAAGAAAATCCTTTCACTAATCTAGACTCCTTCCAAGTAGGAAGTCAAAATGTTGTAAATAATGTTATTTTGTCTTTAAAATGATTAGCTCTTTCTATCTCAGAGGAGAAAAATTTTGATATTAGAGATGGGGAACTTAGAACACAGAAAAGATGGAATTAAAACTCAAGCTCTGGGAAAAAAAAAAAAAAAAAAAGCAAAACTCAAGTATTGGAATTGTGACACTCCAAAGCTCTTCCAAAACATTTTAGACAGGAAATACTAAGTTAATATAAAGGGAAAATGAGATATTTGACTTGGTACTAAATATATTATTTAACATATATTTAATATAATCACTACATGTCCCTTTTCCAAAATTGAAATTATCTATTTTACCTACCCCAACGATCCGTTTCATAGCATCCAATTTAGCAGAGTCTTTGTTGCTTTCCAACATTTGCTTTAGATCTTCATTCCTATATAAAAGATAAGAAAAAACCTCCATATTTCAATTTTTACATTATATAGTTATTAAAATACAGTTCTTAAAAATTAGAAATAATGGGCGCCTGGGTGGCTCAGAGGGTTAAGCCTCTGCCTTTGGCTCAGGTTATGATCTCAGGGTTTTGGGATCGAGGCCCACATCAGGCTCTCTGCTCAGCAGGGAGCCTGCTTCCCTCTCTGCCTGGCTCTCTGCCTACTTGTGACCTCTGTCTGTCATATAAATAAAAATAAATAAATAAATAACCCTGTCTTTTTAAAAAAAAATTAGAAATAATATTACAAAACTTCATTCTTAAATATAATTAAATATATATTTTCATCTACTCTACAAATATTGGAAGTGCTACATTGTAATGAAGCCCATCAATCATACAAAAATATAAAACTGTACCCCAGTTCTGGGTAAAATATCTATGTGAACATAGGCATAAAGATTCTCCCATCTAAAAATCTCCTCTGCATTAATCATCAAAAAGAAAAAAGAAAAATTCTTGAATTACCACTAAAATATTTTCATAAGCCAAAAAGTAAGAATTTTCTTTTCTCAAGAAAGAACACTCATCAAGAAAGGCTCACTCAAACCATCCCTTTTTAATCCCTACCTCCCCTCCGTCCAAAAAAAAAAAAAATAGGGGTGCCTGGGTGGCTCAGTGGGTTAAAGTCTCTGCCTTTGGCTCAGGTCATGTCCTGGGATCGAGCCCTGCATCGGGCTCTCTGCTCGGCGGGGAGCCTGCTTTCTCCTCTCTCTCTCTGACTGCCTCTGTGCCTACTTGTGATCTCTGTCTGTCGGGTAAACGAATAAAATCTTTAAAAAAAAAAAAAAAAAAAAGAACTTGAACATGAGGGCAAACACCCAGGGATACTCCCTAATCAAAGAATTATGTAAAGCCAATTTTAACACTTGAATGAGAAGACAAGGTGATGAACCAGAGTAGTTAGTTAGTAGTAAGGATGAAAATGTAGGATAGATGCAAGAACTACCTACAAGTTGAAATCAGTGTGATGCAGTGACGGTGAAGAATGAGATTGGGGCACTCAGTAAGGATATTCTGTGTTTCCAATTTGGACTGACCATGCAGATGACAATGCTACCATGTAAGATAAAATAGACACTTCCTATTTCCCAAAACTAATTGCTATATAAACATCCTTAAAAGTGCAGAACAAAAACTATCACTACCTTACACAGAAAAACTGAAAAAAAGAAAAAGAAAAACGTAAGAACACTTTTTTTAAGATTTTATTTGAGAGAGACAGACAGACAGACCACAAGCTGGGGGAATGGAAGGCAGAGGGAGAGGGAGAAGCAGGCTCCCCACTGAACAAAGAGCCAAACACTAGGCAGAGGCACAGGCAGACACTTAACCTGACTGAGCCATCCAGGCACCCCCTAATCCACAACAAATTATTTTGCTCACAACTGATCTGCTCCTATCCTAAGTGAAACTTCTCCCAGAATATTCTCCCAACATATTCCCCCTAGCTAAAGAAAATCTGTAATTTGCAATCTCTAATCATTTTTCCTTCAACACGAAAGGACAGATTTTTAAAAGTTATATAGGTAGGCGAAGAGTTCTCACACTTGACACCAAAAGTACAGTCCATAAAAGGGAACACCAATAAACTGGATCTCATCAAAATTTAAAACTCTTTCTCACCATTAAGAGGAAGAAAAAGAATAGAGACTGGCAAAACTATCTGCAACCATATTGCACATAATGCACATAATCGATAAAGGACTAATATCCAGACTATATTTCAAATTTCAAAATTCAACAGTTAACAAAAAAAAGTTTCAATTAGAAAAGGGACAAAGACATTGCTATGGATTGAACTATGTTTCCTTAACCCCAAAGGTGACTTTACTAGGGCCTTTAAAGAGATCAGTAAGGTTAAATAAGGTCATAGGGGTAGACCTCTAATCCAGTAAAAATGGTGTTGTCCTAAGAAGAGAGAGAGAGACATCACTGGTGCACACCCACAAAGAAAAGGCCATGTGAGAACAGAGAAAGGAGACAATCAAATGTAAGCCAAGCAGAGACCTCAAGAGTAATCAAACCAGGAATTCCAGTATCCTGGGAGAACTGTGAGAAACTGTGAGAAGTAAATCTCTGTTGTTCAAACTACACAGTCTATATTTTGTTAAGACAGCCATAACAAACCAATAGATTTTGGTACCCAGAAATGTAATGCTGCTATAACAAACCTAAAAATGTGCAAGTGGCTTTGGAATTAAGTAATGGATAGAGGCTGGAACAGTTTGG
This sequence comes from Mustela erminea, assembly GCF_009829155.1. Classification (NCBI taxonomy): domain Eukaryota; kingdom Metazoa; phylum Chordata; class Mammalia; order Carnivora; family Mustelidae; genus Mustela; species Mustela erminea. The sequence goes on along the minus strand of NC_045616.1, from coordinate 61,159,141 downwards.
AGGTGCATATTTAAGACAAAAAAACCAAAAAACAAAAAAGCCTAGATTGCCTTAAAGAGAGTGTTAGTAGGAATATGGATGTTAAAGGTGATTATGACGAGATCTCAGATGGAAATGAGGAGCATGTTATTAGAAACTGAAAGAAAGGCAATCCTTGTTATAAAGTGGAAGGAACTTGTCTCCTAATTTTCTTCTAGTGTTGTATGGAAAGTGGAAGTTAAAAGTGATGAACTTGGATATTTAGCAGACAAGATTTCTAAGCAAAGTAGTAAAGGCACAGCCTGGTTTCTCCTTGTTTCTTATGATAAAAGTGAGAAAGATAAACTGAAGGAAATGTTAAGCAAAAAAAGAACTAGAACTTGAAGATTTGGAAAATTTTCAGCCTATCTATATTGCAAAATATAAGAACTCATCATCGGACCTTTTTCAAAAGTGTGGCTAGAAAATTATTTCACCAAGATTACATGGGTACCAACTCATGAATATAAGCAGGTGACAGAGCAGAAGCCAGAGAGAGAGATGGGATTATACCACAGAGACACTGCCAGCTTGGAGTAAAAGGGAGAAAAGAAACAAAATGAGGGAAGTCTGTCGGACTTCAGGATTCTACATGACAGGACAGCATGAGGACGCAGAGAGATGTCAGCCAATGGTACACCAAGGAGACAGGCCTGAGAAGAAACCAAACCTGCCTTCAGTCTGATGGTAGACATTTAGCCTCTAGAACAGTGAGAAATAAATTTCTGTTAATCAAGCCACCCGTTTCGTGGCATTCTCTGATGGCAGCCTTGGCAAACTAATACAGACATCAACAATTCACTAAAGGAGGTACACACTGCGAAAGGCATATGAAAAGATAATTGCATTACCTATTAGGGAAATACAAATTAAAACGACAGCAAGATATAACTACATATATATCAGAATGGCTCTCATCTAAAATTTTTTAAAAATGGGGCACCTGGGTGGCTCACAGTTGGTTAAGCACCAACTCTTAATTTCAACTCAGGTCATGATCTCAGGATCATGAGATTGAGCCCCGCACTGTGCTCTTCGCTGGGTATGCAGCCTACTTAAGATTCTCTCTCCCTCTCCTTCTGCCCCTCTACCCACTCTTACATGCTCTCTCTCGAAAGAAAAAAAAAAAAAAAACGATTAAGTTAAATTTAAAAACAGTAACAACACCTAATGATAGAACAGAGAGGAACTGGATCACTCATTTACTGCTGGTAGGAACTTAAAGGGTTACAGCCACTCTGGCAGTTTGGACAACCAAGTAATTTCACTGTTGGGTATTTATCTCTGGGAAATGGAAACTGATACACAAAAACCTGCACACAGGAATTCATAGCTGCTTTCATCCCTATTAGCCAAAATGGAAACCCAGATGTCCATCAACAGATGAATGGTTCAGCATGGAATACCACTCATCAGGTTAAACTATTTATTGATACATAAGACAACTCTGATTAATCTCCACAGAAATATGCTGAGTGAGAAAAGTTAATTCTAAAAGGCTAAATACTGTATTATTCTACTTATATAATAATTGTGAAATAACAAAATAATAAATTATAGAAAAAAATAAATACAAATTATAGAAGCAGAGAAAGGTCAGTGGCTTCTGCACATTAAGATCAAAAAAGGGAAAGGCGGTTATAAAAGGGAGATGGAACAGTTATGCATCTTTACTGATGTGATGATGATACATGACACAAAACAGAAGAGAGGACACACACACAAGTAAGTACAAGTAAAGTCTTAAGTTCAATCTAAAAAACCAATTATATAACGATTAATGGTTCATTTATAAGAAGACAAAGAAGCCAATCAAAAATGAATGGTTAAAAAAAAAAAATGGTCAAGTGGTGCCTGGCTGGCTCAGTGGAACATGTGGCTCTTGATCTCAGTTATAAGTTCAAGCCCCACCTTGGCTGAAGGGATTACTAAAAAATAAAACCTTAAAAAAAAAAAATGGTTAAAATATGTCAAGACATTTCACAAAAGATAGGAATACCAGTAAGCATATTAAAACCCGCTTAAGATTATTAACTATCAGGAAAATCCATATTAAATGAGATATCATTAACACCCAATGGAGGAACTGAAATTAAGAGACTGACAATAACAAATGTTGCCAAGGCTCTAGAGAAATGAGAATTCACACATATTGTTGGTGGGACTGTAAGAACAACAAAAACACACACATACACACACACTCTCTTTGGAAAACTGGGTGATTCTCACAAATTTAAACATAAGCCTATCATGTGACCCAGTCGATTCCATTTCTCAGAGAAATAAAAACATATTTCCACATAACAACTTACATGAACATTCATAGCAGCTTTATTAGTAATAGTAAAAAACTGGAAGAAATATAAATATTCATTGGTAAAATGTGACTTAGCCAAACACTGGAATACTACCCAGCTATGAAAACTAATTACTGATAGATGCAACACAGTGGATGAATTCTTAAAATCATTATTCTGAGTGAAAGAAGTCAGACACAAAACAGCATGATTTAATTCATTTAAACTTACAGAAAAGGCAAACTAATCGAGACTGAAAGCAGGTAAGTCATACCCCAGGGCCATGGAGTAGAGGAAGAAATGGAGAGCCAAGGAACGTAAGAAAACTTTATTTCATAAGATGGTGGAAATGTTCTGTATCTTCTTCACTGTGGTGGTGACTTCACTGGTACAGATACCGGTCAAAACATCTAATTACCACCTTTGGGTGGATAATTTATTATATGCAAATCATGCCTCTGTAAAGCTAATAGTAAAAACATTCATAATGTTTTATTCAGGTGTGAATAAGATGTTGTGTTCTCCTAAAGAAGACCAAAAGACATAAATCTACTTCTGAGAAAAACATTATGAGGGATCAGATAAGCCACCACTTTACACTCAGAAATCAATTAAGCTTCATTCACGCTTACTCAAGAATTTAAATCACTACATATTGTATTTTAGTATATCAAAGCAAAATCTTCTCAAAGAAACTAAAAGGAAACTAAGACTGTATTATTACAAATTGTAATTAACTACTTACAATAGTTATTCGTTTATAATTAGCAATCCTTCAACTTTTCACAACTGCAGAAAAAGGAAAAAAAACTTATGCCACATGACTACTTCATGAAACAGTTCAATCACCAAAAAGTATGAGAAACCTGGGTGGCTCAGTTGGTTAAGCTGAACTGCCTTCAGCTCAGTTCATGATCCCAGGGTCCTGAGATCGAGTCCCACATCAGCCTCCTTGCTCAGTGGGGAGTCTACTTTTCCCTCTGCCCGCCTCTTAACTTCTTTGTGCTCTCTCTCCTTACCTCTCTGACAAATAAATTAAAATCTTAAAATTAAAAAAAAAAAGTATGAGAAACCCTTGCTTAGGTCTATGAGTAAACCAGAGAATCTTCTTTAACTATACATAGAAATCCTGGACACAAAACTACTAACTAGTGTTTGTACACTTTATGAATTTAAGCCTCATGTACACAGTAAGCACTTACCAAGAATGAATGATCAATCAGATGTTATTACAGGCTAAGTTATATATCTTCCAAAATTCCTATGAAGTCCTAACCCCCAAAATGTGGCTATTTGGAGACAGACCCTTTAAAGTGGTAATTAAGCCAAAATGAGATCAGGATGGATGGACCTTAATCCAACATGACTTGATGTCTTTGTAGGAGATTAAGACACAGACAAAGACAGACAAAGGGATGACCAGGTGAGGACACAGCAAGAAGGTGGCCATCTGCAAGCCAGGGAAAGGGGTCTCAGAAGAAATCAGAACTGCCTATTTTGATCTTAGACTTACAGCCTCCAGAAATTGAGAGGAAATAAGTTTCTTTAAGCCATAGGTTCTGTGTCTTTCTATTATGGCAGCCATACTAAACTAATATGGAAGGTAAATGTTACAAATGGTCATTACATAAAAACATAAATAAACAAATAAATACTAAGTACATTTTTTTCCAAAGAGTAGAGGCAATGAAATTTATTATGAAAAAAAAAAATTACTCTTCTTTTCGAAGCAGCTCATAAAATTAAATACAATGGTGACAACTAATGGGACACAAAAATAGTTAAATAATTAAAACAGTGACTTTTCTCTAAACTTACAGTTAGAAAATACACAAGTAGTAGAGAAAGCAACACATAAAAACTGTATCTGAGGATATACAACTACCAAATAATAAAATACCATAAATGTTCACTGGATTACATTTAGAATCCCTTCTTAAAACTTGTCACTCTTCTATACTGCAAAGGTAACTGAAAGGAATATTAAAAATAATATGCCTGGGTGGCTCAGTCAGTTAAACATCTGCCTTTGGCTCAGTTCATGATCCCAGGGTTCTAGAATCGAGTCCCACTTTGGGCTCCTTGCTCAGCGGGGAGCCTGTTTCTCCCTACGCCTACTGCTCTCCCTGCTTGTGCTGTCTCTCTCTGACAAATAAATAAATTCTTAAAAAAAAAAAAATGAGTTTGCCTCAATTAGAGAAGTAGACATAGAATATATTAAAAAAAAAAAAAATGGAAGGGTGCCTGGGTGGCTCAGTGGGTTAAAGCCTCTGCCTTCAGCTCAGGTCATGATCCCAGGGTCCTAGGATAAAGCCCTGTATCAGGCTCTCTGCTCGCTGGGGAGCCTGCTTCCTCCTCTCTCTCTGCCTGCCTCTCTGCCTACTTGTGATCTCTCTCTGTCAAGTAAATAAATAAAATCTTTTTTTTTATAAAGATTTTATTTATTTATCAGAGAGAGAGAGGGGGAGAGAGCGAGCACAGGCAGACAGAATGGCAGGCAGAGGCAGAGGGAGAAGCAGGCTCCCTGCTGAGCAAGGAGCCCGATGTGGGACTCGATCCCAGGACGCTGGGATCATGACTTGAGCCGAAGGCAGCTGCTTAACCAAATGAGCCACCCAGGCGTCCCATAAATAAAATCTTAAAAAAAAAAAAAAAAATGGAACCACACGAGAGGTTTTTTTTTCCCTTATCTACCTTGTTATTTTCTTTCTACTTTTTATTTTTGTCTTTGACTTAATGACCATGTATACTTCCATAAATGAAAAATTTAAACCCTTCCTGAAAAAATCTTACAAATCTTAGTGGGGTAAGAAAGAAAAAAAAAAAACTGAAATAATTAGATAGGGGAAAAAAAGACTATGTGATGACACATACACATATCAAAAGTAAAAGAAAGTTCATTTGCTCATGTCTGCCCCCTTACACTTTTCCCAAGAGCTCTCCAACATTCTTCTCCACCAGTGTTAGAGAAGTGAGCAATGAAGAATAACAAAGCACCAATTTTTAGGACAACCCAACCTCTCCAATCCTAGGAGTAACTTTATTCAGGGCCTAATGGAAACTTGGTTTACTCCTTTTAAGCTTGAGATACCAGAGTCCCCTTCCCAACCACTTTTAGGTACTGACACACACTCTCAAATTAAAAGTAAGAAAACAAGATCCCAATATTAAAGCCAAAGGTTTTGCAGATCATGTTTAATGTAGTCTTCAACAAACATAAGTATCTTTTGTTTTAACACAGGCCGTTAGTAAGTTTGAGGTTCAGAGAAGATACTAGAAATACCCCAGGCACTGCTTCAACCTGATGTAATATTCAACTTCACACAGGTATATCATGAAAACTATTGAAAATTCTGACATAAATTACATTATTTCTTCTCCAATTCCTCTTTGTCACCAGTTACTGTTACTGTCAACAGTAAAGGCTTGGGAGACTAAAAACAAATACCTCAGGGACACCTAGGTAGCTCAGTCGGTTAAGCCACTGCCTTCGGCTCAGGCCATAATCCCAGGGTTCTGGGATCCCACAGCGGCTCCTTGCTCAGTGGGGAGCCTGCTTCTCTCTCTCCCTCTGCCTGCCTTTGCTCTCTCTCTCTCTCTCTCTCTCTCTCTGCCTGTCTCTATTTGTCTGTATGACAAATAAATAAATAATCTTTTTTTAAAAAACACACACCTCAAAAAAAAAAAAAAACAAAATAAAACACATCTCATTTACCCTCAAAATAAGTACACTTGTATAGGGTCATTTTAGGTCTACCTTCTTCCTTATCTGGATTCAAATATGGCCTATTAACATATATCAGTTAGTTCATTAATCTTAGAAATTGAGAAATTCCTTCTGCTAAACATTAAGAGAGTTGATTCAAATAATGCTGAATTGGCAATACTTTCACTGACAGGTGAAAAACAATACTTGTTTGAATTATTATTTTTTTAAATTTACCTGCTTTTTTATTTACCTACTGACCAGCAGCTTCCCAGCTTTGAGTACTAGGATACCAGCTTTATTTTTACATAAGTGACATCTTGTGGTAATAAGTGGTATAACTTTTCCTTTCATTTTCAAAATATATCTTTTTATAGTTTAAAGGAAAATATGTAACTGGAATTAGAGAAAATCTTACTATTACCAGAAAGACACTCTCATCAGCACCAGTAAAAAAATCACCTATAATCAAAAAGCAAAATGTTACCAGTTATACATAAGAACTTAAGAGGTAGGAGAGCTTTAACATTGTATAAATTAACTCTTTTCTTAAAAAACAAAACAAAACAAAAAAAAAATCTATAATCCAGGGGCACCTAGCCAGCTCAGTCAGAAGAGCATGCAACTCTTGATTTCAAGGTCATAAGTTCAAGACCCATATTGGGTATAGAAAGTGCTAAAAAAATAAATAAATAAAATGTCTATAATCCATATTTCATTTAAATCTTTCACTCCTTTTAAAAACAATGTGAATTAAGGGAATGATTAAGACTATACAGCCTTATACACTGTATCGGTGATACTCAAAGTGTGATCCAAGAAAGTTCAGTCCAAGAACCATCACTAATCCACAAATTCTTTTTACTAATCCATGAGGAGACATGTACAGAAACTGAAAGCAAGCAAAGCTCAAAGTGTGATCCAAGAAAGTTCAGTCCAAGAACCATCACTAATCCACAAATTCTTTTTACTAATCCATGAGGAGACATGTACAGAAACTGAAAGCAAGCAAAGCTAGAAACCTGACAATAATTCAACACTATTTTTTTGAATCTAATAAAAAAAAATGGGGGCTTGCATTTTGCATGCTTTCTTTCATTCCATTTTTCCAGTAATTTATTTCTTAATGTATTTTACAGAAGATCCATGATGGACTAGAAATTTGAAAGAAAAAAATAATAATGATTTAATCAGTTTGCAAGCACTGCAATATACACAATCTCCTTCTTTTCCCTCAAAACATTCACCAAAATTTGTGTACCATAAAAAGCAACACCTGAAATTTAAACCCAGGAATGATGGGAGTAGGGAAAGTAACATGGAATAGCAATTTCTAGTTGGAGGTATGTCCCCCAAACGACATATCAAATCTTTGAAAGGAAGGTGGACCTTTTCAAGCCCTGTCAAAAAATTTTAAAATTCTAAAACATAGGTAACTCTGCATGCTTTATGAACCACTTAAATGAAAAATGTTTCTACTTAAGTGTTACACTGTACAAATAGATATGTTAAAAAAAAAAAAACAGCTGGGAACAAGAATCAGAATTTACTTTTTTCTAGTGCTAAGTAGCCAAAGGGAATGGCCTTCATGATACATTTATGTGCACAATATAAAAACTTATTAGTAACTTACAGTTCAGTTATGACCTATACTTTCCTTGGATGACCCTCAAAACACTGTATAGTTTTGGGGACAAAGTACTGACTTAATAATACAAGAGTAAATAAAACAAAAACTCCCAACTACCTAATCATCCATCTACTAACCCCCTAAAAAAAGAACACAAATTATCCACGTAAATATACACTTTTCCTTCTATATTGTTCACAAAACTAAAAAAGGAACAGTGTACAATTGCCATCACCACTTCTTCAACCTTGGGTAATTTTTTTCTCTCTTACTCCTCCATTAGAATTTCTCTCACAAAGGTACAACTTCCTAATTTAAAAATTCCAGGCAAAAATTCCATGAATACTTTTAAATTATTCCTCTACATTTGATATAATTAACCACTACTCCTCCATCTTAAATTCCCTCCCCTCTCAGATTCTGTAACTCTACTCTCACCTGGCTACCACTTACATTTGTGCCACCCCAGTAAACAAAAATGATCAAAATCCTCACCCTTGTAGAGTTTTCATCCTAACAACTAAAAGAGACAAAACAACAAACATAATAAATAAATTTTAAATCATGAGGTGATATGAGGGAAAAATAGAGCAGAGGGAAGAGAATGCAGTAGGAAATGGAGAAGGCAATTTTAAAGAGGGTGGTCAGAGTAAGCTAAATAAAGAGACATCTGAACAAAGATTTCCAAGTAAAGCAGTCAGCCATGCAGACACTGGGAGTGAGGAATATGGAGGAAGAGCACTCTAGGCAAAAGAGACAATGAAAGGGGAGTAAATAATATGTTTACTCCAAATGAAAAAAGGAACCATTGGAGGGCTTTGACTAAAGGAGAGCCATGATCTGATGATGTATGTGACAGAATCATTCTGGCTGCTATGTTTATAATACACCGCAGGGATTTCCACATCTGCCCATGGGTCTATAAGAAACTAAACCTGCCACAGAAAATAAGTATAAAAGCTGGAAGAAATAAGTAACTTTCTGAATGCACTAAAGAGCAACCAACCAATGCAGTCAAGACTTAAGGGGCCAAAATCCTGCAAAGAAGAGAAGCAGACAACAAAGTGAGCTCTGTATTTACACCAGTTTTTTCCTTGAATATATTTCCCAAACCGCCATTTGAGAGACTAGAACTCAACAAGAAATGGCAGTTTTAACAGACTGAGGAGACAAATGCTGAAGTTCACAGGTAATAAAGGAAATGGAACTTGAAGGGCAAAATTACAGAAGAGAGAACCAGTGAAAAGGTACACAAAAATCCCTTTAAGTACTCATCTACATTTTCACAGGGCATGATTCCAGAATATCCAGCAGAAAACAGTTCAGAAGTTAAATATCTGTGCAGGGATTTCAGCAACTATGCACTGCTATGTAGAGGAGTTGGAATTCAAGTCTCTGGCAAGTACAGAGGTATGGTACGTATCCCAGCCTTTCAATTAAGATTTTAAGAATTTTTCCAAAGTAATGAAAGACATAAGCCCACATATTTTAAAACCTGAAGAAAACAGAATACACACACATGCAAAGAAAACTACTCTAGGCATAGTGTGGTCAAGCTGATGCAAATCAAAGAAGTGAGAAAAATCTTAAGAGTATGCAGAGAAAAAAAAAGACATTTCCTTAAGAAAAAGGTCAGCAGAACTTTTCTGTAAAGGACCAGATGATAATTTTTTTAAAGATTTATTTACAGAGAAAAATCAATAAAACTTAAGGTTAGTATGTACTTTGAATAGGTTGTAATAAAGACAATGAGATCACTATAAAGTACTTATTACCACGTCTAGCAAGTTCATTAATTCAATATCCACATGCCCCAGAAACTGTTCAAAATACTGGGATCCCTGACTTCTTGGAACTTACATTCTAAGTTTGAACACAGGATGGGTGGGAGTAGGAGGAATGACAGAAATGATAGAAGGAAAGAGGAGGGAGGGAAGGAAAAATGAAGGAAAACAACAAAAGTGGACAGAAAGACCATATAGCAGTACTAAAAATAATTAAAATAGGGTAATGAAATAAAGTAAGACTGGGTGACCATAAAAGTCCTCTCTGGGTAGGTTCATTTAAGCTGAGGTCTCAAATGAGGAGAAGTCAACCAAAGGAATTCTGCAGATACTATGGCAAAAACAAACCTGGATATATGAGGATCCAACAGAAGGTCTACAAAGGATTTATAAATGAAGACTATGGTTGTTTTCTCAAGCACACTTAACACCGTACAGGCCCATAAAAGGCACACAATAAATATTAGTTCAAAGAATAAATGAATATTTGCTACATACTAACATGTTCATTAGAAACAGAAAACTCCAAGCTTTCCCTGGATTCTCAAAAGGCTCCATGACCCAATAAAGGTTAAAAACTAGGATTACATTTTCTAGGTATACATCCCATGCATACAAGTTTTAAAAACCACGACGCCATAGTTCACAGCAAGTCTCCATGTTTGCCAAACCTTTTATCAATGACGTCAGCTACTTGCTTTCTTGGAAGGCAGCACAAAGTAAGTTCTACTTTCGCTCAGGATATCAGGATGACTTCCAGAATATGACAACTCATCCTTAAAGTTTTCAAGACAATCTCACAGAGCACTGAGCCAGCTGAGCTTGTATGTGCTGAGACAAAAAAAATTGACTGGCACAAGGAAAAGTTTCACTGTTGAAGAGCAATATAAACCAAAAATGCCACTTTCTATAAAAGATAAAAGACTAGGGGAGTCTCAGAAGCAAGAAAAGAAAAATATAAACAGAAAGTTTTAAAACTTTTACACCAAAAAAATGCCATAAACTAAGTCAAAAATGAGTAATTTTCTTAAATTATATAGAAGCCTTAACTAATCAATTAAGAGCTGACCAACAGGGAAATGGATAAAAGACACTTAAAAATATTTACTGAAAGAATAAACCAATAAATATGAGGAAAAAGACTTAATACACTCATAATCATGAAGACTCCATGTAATAACATTTTGCACTATAAGACTGGCAAATGTTATGAAATTGGATGGTACCCAATATTGGCAAAGGTGCAAGGGAAACAGACTTCACTGGTGGTGGAGGGAGAAAACTGGTGCAACCCATCTGGAAGGTAATTTAGCAATATCTATCATAATTTAAAATGCAGTAAACTTTGACCTACAACTCTATTTCTAGAAATTTTTACTACAAATAGATAAATTCTCACACATATTCAAAAGTGTATGTTACAGTATTGCTTATATTCAACAAAAAGTGAAATCAATCAAATGCCCCTCAAAATGAGATTAAATAAAGGGAATAGTAGGAAATATTATATAGTGATTAAAAAAATACTGACATAGTTTCAACTGCTAATATGGAAAGGCCTCCAAGATGTATTAAAGGATAAGCAAGACACATTAGAGAACAGTATATATATTATCATTTTGTTTTTTAAAAATTTCCTGGAAGGATACGTAAGAACTTTCTCATTGTAGTTATCTCTGAGAGCATGGGAAAGAGTTATGTATTTTCCACATTACTGACTACCTTGCCACTAATATGCCTTGCATTTCTAACATATAATTAATGTATTTAGCTACCTGACAGTGCTATTGTTTTCTATAACTTATAACACCACATTATTTTAGGACCACAAAGTCTCTGTGACACATGTGTGGCTTTATTATTCCCACTTGATAGATAAGAAAATTGAAGCTCAGGAAATACAAGACAGCATACAAGCAGAAAATTATACAGACATAAGAAATTGTGAACTCACACAGCTTTTAAGTATACCACCACAGAACTAGGGAACGGCAAAGCAAGAAATTAAATGTGAGTCTTGTTTTGAAATCCAACATTCTTCCCATTTACCACATTGCTGTCAACTTCTGTTATAATTCAAAAACTATAAAGTAATATCCTGTAAGAATAAAATCTATAACTGACAGTGCCATAGTACTTCCTCTCTAGTCTATAATCTACCACAAGACAACTGTTGTATATTTTTTCTCTTAAACTCACAATTTTTACAGAAAGAAAATTGATCCCTGGAACCATAATGAACACTAATTCTAACTATTCTCAACAGTAGTCTAAAACATCTGTGATACACTTCTGTATAAGTCAAAATAAATTTTATTTTCACTGACATTACTTTGACTATATTTGGTTAACTTTATCTCATGTAGATTCATCAGCTCAAAATTAATTAGTATTACAGAACAGTATATTCCATCCAAACAATTCATCTTTGTTGGCTCACATGCCTCACTGCTATTGGCATGCCCCCACAATAACGGGCATGGTGCCACAGTAACAGATGGGCATAAACACAGACATGCCAAAGAGTCAGTATGTGCATCAAGTTTGAGTATTAGTATTAGATTTTTCTCCAAGAAATTCATAAACTATAGTAGAATAAATATAAGTGTTCTACAACTATGTTAATAAGATATGCCAACTCAAAGCTAGATTAATTTTTAAATTCTTAAAAAAAACCACACACACAATTTTCCAAGGCCACAGAAGGCAAGTTTTCCATCTGATGAGTTTGGATCAGCCTCCTGTGTAGGGAATTGAGGAAACCAATATGCAATCTCTACCTTAGATAAGCTTTGTCCCTGAAGCACTTGAAAATCTCACTAAAAAGTTTAGTTTTCAGAAGTCACATGGCAGTGTTACAAGACGTAAAAGTTCTAAAGATCTATCATATGACAATATGAATATACCAAACACTACTGAACTGTAGGTGGGGTTAAGATGTAAATTTAATGTTAGGCATTTTTTACACTTTTTTTAAAAAGTCGTGTTTCCTGATGTGGGCTGTGTAGGCCTTGAAAGAGAAAAAAGGTCCTATAAATTACTATTTGACAGGAATAGAATCTAAAAGTACAAATCACCTAAATTTACATGATTATTTTAAATTCTGCCATCTCTTGAAAAGAGTGTCATCTCTTCAAAAAATTATTTCTATGTGATTTTAAATTTTTGAAATATAAAACATACTACTGACCAAATCACACTGAAAATTTTTAATTTTTTACTACATTAATGAAAGGTTTCAAAATACTAAGAATGCTAAAGATAGTAAGAAAAAACCATTTGTGGTCACTATCATCCAAAATCCTTTGCTAAGAAATATATAAGGTACCAGTATATACAGCATTCTGTGTGTTTCTGTGTGTGTGTGTGTGTGTGTGTGTGCGTGTGTAAACAAAAACATCTCTGACTTCCAGGCACACTTTCTCTTTGAAGAAATGTTCAAGTATCCAATCACCTTGAGAAAACCGATCTACTATTTTTTAATTGCTGATATTGTTAGATAGCCAGAAATTATGAGAACTATGTGTTTCTAACTTTATTTAATTTACTTTCAATTAACCCTAGCACTTCTATGTACTATTAAATAATAGTTATCTATTTTGATTTTATTAAAGTACATAAAAGTGTGTGAAATTCTTACTGCCCCCAACAGTTTTGACTTTATATACTCAGAAGAGTGTCCTATGCTTCTGGATTTCAAGGACTGGGTAAGATTTCAACAAAAATTCTGGACAATGACACACAGTTGCCCACTTTGTGGTATCCCACATAAAAATGTAACAAAAACTTCTCTCTATGGACACTATGACTTCATATACGGAAGTAGGTAGTATGTTTGCATTCCTTTGATTACTAGGAGCCATTTATATTTCTTTAGTAATCTAACTACTCACACTATTTGGGGCTAATGTTCTTTAGATACTATGCTTTTACCTTTTTTTCATTCCCAAATATTTCTGGGCCAATGTTATACTGACCTTTCCTATTGTCACAAACCTATCTCAAGAACAGATTTTTGACAGAATTTCATTAATTCTAATGACAAGTGCATTTAGTCACAGACAATATGTACTGCTCTCTCACCTCAAAACATTCCCAAATACATAGACAGTTCTAATCTATTTTTTTTAAGATTTTATTTCTCTTTTTTTTGTTTTTTTAAAGATTTTATTTATTTGTCAGAGAGAGAGAGAGATCACAAGTAGGCAGAGAGGCAGGCAGAGAGAGGGGAGGAAGCAGGCTCCCAGCAGAGCAGAGAGCCCGACGCACGGCTCCATCCCAGGACCCTGGGATCACGAGCTGAGCCAAAGGCAGAGGCTTTAACTAACTGGGCCACCAAGGCGTCCCTCTGATCTCTCTTAACTACAGTCCAACATCACCAATGAAAATGTCTTTCTCCTTCCCAAAGGTCCTCACAACCCTTCCCCATTTCAGTCAACAGTTCCCACATTCTTCTAGCGTGGCTAAAAACCCAAACTTCTCGATTCCTTCATCCCCTCAACCAAATCCAATGAGTAAGACCTCTAAATTCCCCTTTCATAATGTGCTCACAATTTCTTTCCTCTTCGTACCCACTTATACCAACAGACTCCAAATCATCATCACATTACTCTTGGACTTTTATAACAACCTCCATTATGGTCCCACTCTGCCCCCAGATTCTTTTCTCTGATTTATTCTCCACACAACTCCAGATTAATCTTCCCAAAACACCACAGCAAAAGTCACTTGTAATCATAAACTCCTGTTCTTAGAACAGAAGTTAAAGTCCAATTTTCTTCACAGTCTAACAAGTACTTCTCAAATTTTCCACTGCTCTTTTCCAGGAACTCCCCTCTTTATCCATACTGCTTCATTCACTGCTGTCAGGATAAAAAGGCAAAATATGCTACCTTCACTCATACTGTGAACCCATATCATATCCTACTAAGAACATCTTTCATCCTCAGGGTACCTGGCTGGCTTAGTCAGTAGCACATGGAACTCTTGATCTCAGGGTGTGAATTTGAGCTCTGCACTGGGTGTGGAGATTACTCAAAAATAAGATCTTTAAAAAAAAAGAAAAAGAAAAAAAAAACACTCTTCATCTTTTCCTTCCTTATATTAATGCCTAAATCAAAGTCCTACTCTCCAGCAGCTCCATGCCTTCACAGACCATTGTCTCCTTCAATATCCTGGAGCATTCCTCATTCCATTTTATACTTCTCAAGTATTAACTTTTTTTTTCTTAATGTTAGCATTCTGACACCTCAAATAGGAATTTTCTAAGGGCCTCTTAGCCCTGGTTTTATGAATATGTGAATATAGTATTTTACCAATAAAATTCAATGTATTAACCATTAGTTTAAATTTAAATGAGAACACTGTTATACAAATATGAAGTTACCTGCCCCATGTTGTAATGCTCATAGTTTTGGAGGGGGAGGGTTGTTAAAGATTTTATTTATTTATTTACTTGAGAGAGAGAGAGAGCAAGCAGGGGAAGTGGCAGAGAGAGAAGCAGGCTCCCCGCTAAGCAAGGAGCCTTGCTTGCTAGTTCTTGGGACTTGATCCCAGAACTTGGGATCATGACCCAAGCACAATGGGTCATGATCAGATGCTCAACTGACAGAGCTATCCAAGTGTCCCAACATAACACATTTTTAAACCAGTTTTTATGATTTAACAAACACTGCATTGCCATATAAGTCACTATTAAAATTGGGTCCTTGTGGAAAAAAAAAAGAAAATGTTTTGCAAACTAATATATGACCAATGGAATACTGTTTTCAAAGAACAAATATAAAAGTCCTGGAGTTCCAAAGCCAGGGAAGAATGAGGGAATAGCACTCATGAACCCAGACAACATGCAAACCACTTCTCTATTTTGGAAACTAAGAGACCCTATAGATAATTACACATATGGGATCATAACAGAACTCAAAAAAAAAGGAGAAATAGTACAAGTATGTAGGCATGGTATCCTATAAAAACCGAAGGTGGAATCCAAAACAAGTGAACCTAAGAGTATCTGGATGAGAAAGTAATAGGATACAGAGGTAGCACTAGTAAGCAGAAGAGTGGTCTGTTTGCACCTTGCATTTGGTACAAATAATCAAGGAAAAAGAGGCCTGGGTTAAGGAGAATGTGAAGATGTCTGCAGTGTGGGGTTTAAGGATGGGGGAAAAAAAAGTACCAAGTCTATCGACAATGGGTGATTTCGAACAGAAAGAATCTAGACTTACTTCTGTCATCAAGATTCCACAGGCAGGACAGAAGACAGGACTAGTATGTTACTATGAAGACCAGGGAACTTACGAATTCTTGAGGTATATGGGATGGATGGCCAGAAAACTACAGAATATGAAAGTACTCTAAAAATATAAGGTATTATTACTGCTATTACTACTATTACAATGCTGGTTTGTGTCCCCAATCCAAGAAGAGACAAAACAGAGAAGCCATTCAATAAAGGCTTCACATAATATGGCAATGGTCGCATGGAATAGGAGCAGTGAGTATCAAAAGTAACTGTTAGGGGTGCCTGGGTGGTTCAGTACTGTACATTTATGTACAGTTATGTACTGTCTTGTTCCCCAACTTTAAGGGGGTTATTCAAGTATTCATAATAGAGAGCAACCCTTTAAAATTTTAATGGGAAAAGGAAAAATAAGGAAATTAAAATAAAAGCAAGAGTAAGGCTAATATGCCATAAAGCTCCCTACACTTGCTAGTCACATACCACAAATTCTGCTCTAAGTTTTCTAACAGTCCCTATGTAAAGGAAGCAATGATATTCACTGTTGATAAATAAGGGGGGAAGGGAAGACCAGAAGAAATCGTTATTTCTGACACTAGACTTGATGCATTCATTGCAAAAAAAATCTTCAAAAATAAACACCATTGAGCTTAGCTACTTCTTTTTTTTTTTTTAAGATTTTATTTATTTATTTGACAGAGAGAGATCACAAGTAGACGGAGAGGCAGGCAGAGAGAGAGAGAGGGGGAAGCAGGCTTCCTGCCGAGCAGAGAGCCCGATGCGGGACTCGATCCCAGGACCCTGAGATCATGACCTGAGCCGAAGGCAGCGGCTTAACCCACTGAGCCACCCAGGCGCCCGAGCTTAACTACTTCTTTTATCCTTGCTACTGTGATTTGCTGCTCTTTACTCAAGACATTTTAGCCACTGGTGATTATTCTGAGTGACTTTAACATCCACTTGGAAGCCCATTCAATACTCTGATTTCTAAATTCCTGTCCTAATCATTTTTACTGATACTCAGCTCCAGGCAACTTGCAGCCATTAACTGCCACAGTCATACCCTAAATCATACCCAAACCTTGTGAACACCCAAAACTATTCCATCTCTGAAAAATTAAATCATACAACTCTTTCTGATCAGTCTCCTCTCCTTCCAGCACTCTCACTCAGTTATTCCCACACCACCTATTCCTTTGACTTCTTAAACACTTCTGGTCCCCTGATACTCTTTTTTCTTCCCATCAGCCCTCGACTACCTTTACTTTTCTTCCCACTCCAGCTTAGATACCATCTTTAAGTACTTCAACATCTTTCTTACCCACATCCTCAACTTCTTGCTGAACTGTCATTCATAGCACCCACGTAGCTAAACCTCAATTCTGCCATATGAACTGACCATTTTCTTCATATTTATGAAAGGACTGCTGAGTGCTACTAGAGAAAAAGATCAGACTGTTGACAGTATAAATCAATGATTTCTAACCTCCACTAGGCTACCCCTCAGTATCATCCCACAAGCCTTCCTGGTTTTCTGTCAGGACAAGCCTTCCCCATTGGCTCTACCAACTACTTCAGACTTCTTCTAAAACATTCATCCCTACCACTTCCTCTCCCTCTCATCAGACAATCCAGCCATTTTTCCCTCTCATTCTTTGACAAAAGACTATACACTTGGCCTCCAAATCCAACCTTTCCTCCTTTTCTTTATCATGATCTGCCCTCCCTCTCTTGTTTCCCAACACCATTCTCTACTGCCTCCTTCCAATCAGCATATAAGCATTCTCAGCTCTCTCAATCCTTAAAATAAAAAGCTCCTTAGATTCCATGTTCCTGTAATTCTACCCTTTCTCATCCCACTGAAAGCCAAAGTTCTTTGGAAAAGTGGTGTTCCTTTACTCACTTCTCACCCATTTGTCAATCCACTGCAATCTGATTCCCTACACTATTGTCAGTACTACCACCAAGGTCACCAACAAGTGCCTTATGACTAAGTCCAAGAAAAACTTCCTCTCAATTTATTTTACTGGCCTATTCACCACAGCAGCTCATACCGCTCACCACTTACCTCCTTCCCGAAACACTCTTTCTTTGATTTCTGTTTATAGCAAAACATACCTAAGTTCCTCTTCTTTTAGGAAAAATGGGAAAGGAGCTCCTTCTTTAAGAACAGTTTAAAAGTAATAGAATATCTATCCACAAGACTGAAGGTTAAATAAAAAGTTTAAAACAAACACATTTTTACTTCCCTATACCATCTAAAATCATTATTCCCAAATCCTTGATATGCAAACAGAATTCACCTAGTGCTTATTAACTTCTTTTACTTTTACATGGTGCAAATTAAAGATACTCCATATAATTCAGTAGTTTTAAATGCTTGTGAAATATGATTCAGTAAAACAATGGTATGAAATTTAGTAATATCTGAAATTTAGCTACATAATATGGTAATTGTTCACTTTTCTAAAAGTTTAGTGCTTCTTCCAAGTTAGTGGCTTAATTACAATATGTCCTAAAAGAACTATCACTTTAAGAAATGAACAGACTCCATATACTAGTAAATAAAAAGAATAAAACATAACACCATATTACACTATAAAATCATACAGTTTGTTTTAAAATACATAATATACATATATGCAAAAGAAAAAAGAAAAGGGAACATCTATATTATATTAATGGATTCTATCTGGATATTGAAATTAGGGTGTTTTTTTTATATGTTTTGTTATTTCATATTCATATGTATTTATTGTGTCTGTTGTTATTTTTTCATCTGTATTTGCTAAATTTCCTATAAGGATAAGAAATATCAATCCAGTGAGTCTTGAAATCAAATAAATTTGTTACTTTACTTGTAACATCGCAAGTTACATTACCGATGTTATATCACCAATTTTTCCTCCTCTACATCAGATAGTTCTATCAGCAAACAAGGTAATACAGTTTTTCCCATTAAAAAAAAATCCCTTGACTCATTAACATTCCTTTCCAAGTACCACTCCATTTCTCTGCTCCCCTACCCTAATACATACTAACAGCGAGTCCTCTTTTCTCTCAAGCCCAGTCCACTCAGGCATTCAGCCCCACTACTACACCTAAACTACTTGTCAAGGTCACCAAAACCCCCCATGGACAAATCTGAAACCTACTTGTCAGTAATCTTACTTGACACTGTTGGTACTATTTGATCCAGTTGCTCCCAGGAATGCTCCCAGGGCTTAGTACTCTGATCTTTTCCTACCTTCACTCCATTGGTGTCTCATCCAATCCATGGAATTTACTACCATCTATAACCTGAGGACTCCCAAATATAGATCTCTAATCTGAAACCTCCGACTCATTCACCCAACTGCCTATTTATTATCTCCACTTAAGACAGCTAATAAGCATCTCAAACTTAACATGCTCAAGCTCTTGATCCCTCTTTCCTTTAAAAACTTCCTTTTCACACATCTGGATTTTAGTTGAGAGCAAATTTCAAACTTAACAGCCATTTGGGCAAAAAACCTTGTGTTCATCCTTGATATCTTCTTCCTTCACATTCCACATCCAAATCATTAGCAAATTTCATTGGTTCTGCCTTCCATATAAATCCCGAATTTAACCCCTTCACTCTATTAACACCAATCTGATTTGGTCATCATCTTCACTTACCTGCATTATTGCAACAGTCTCCTTGTCAGTCTCCCTACCCTAGATCTGGAGTCTATTCCTAGTTCAGGAGACAAAGCAATCCATTTAAAAGCTAATTTGGATCACCTCACTTCTGTGTTCAAAACCTTCTAATACCTTCCCTCCTTACTCAGAGTAAAATCAGAGTCCTCACAATGATTTACAAAGCCCTAGGCAATCTGGTTCCTTACCTCTCTGACGTCCTCAACTACCAGCTTTCCCCTTCCTCTTCATTCACTCTACTCCAGCCATATTGGCCTATCTGTTGATTCTCACACAGGTCAGATGTTCTCCTACTTCAGGGGCCCTACATTTGCTATTTCTTCTGACTGAATAGTCTTCCCAAGACAGCTGCTTATCACTTGCTCACTTCCTTCATGTATGTGCTCCATTAACAAATTCTCAAGGGTACATTCTCCTGACCCTGATATTTCAAACTCCAACCCAATCCCCATCCTAACCCTTTGTCCTCAATTCCTGGTTTACTTTTCTCCACTGCACTCCTTATCATCAAATGATCAACTATATAGTGACTTCTTTATTGACCATCTTCCTTCCACTAGAATATATGCTCCATGAAAGCAGGCATTTTTTTCCACTACTTAATCCCCAGTATCAAAAACAATGCCTAGCATACAGAAGACATTCATATTTGTTAAATCAGTAAATTACTTATATAATTAAGTTATTAAATAAATACTGGAAATGTACAAGCAGGTCCCAAGCACCCCACAGACTGTAACCTTTTTGAAGCAGGAAATATAGCTGGTACACAAAGGGCACTTAACTGAATGACTTCTATATGTCCATAATGCTCAAAACCCTCCACTGGCTGCTCCTCTGACTCAAAATAAAATCCAAAGGCCCTACACGATCTAGCCCCCCACCTTCCAATCTGCTACTTACCTCTTTGCCTTCAAAGTACTAACTTCCCCTCATCCTTCATTCCTGATCTAGGCTTTAAGAAATTTTGAAAAAAACCCATTCGTAGAGTAAAGCTGGGTGATGTGTAGCTCTGCCAACCCGTGACTTGGAACTAGCATTATTTATGCATCTCTCCCTTGCCCAGCTACCATGCCAACTCGCTCAACTGAAAGATTAAAGACACTGGCCTTCTAATTAGATCAGATCCGATCAGCAATATAAACAATCAGCCCATCAACAGAAGACACTTACTATAAATTGCTCATTTCTCATTACCTATGAACGCTTTCCAATTTTTTTTTTTAAGATTTATTTATTTATTTGACAGACAGAAATCACAAGGAGGCAAAGAGGCAGACAGAGAGAGGAGAAAGCAGGCTCCCCACCGAGCAGAGAGCCCGATGCAGAACTCGATCCCAGGACCCTGGGATCATAACCTGAGCCGAAGGCAGAGGCTTTAACCCACTGAGCCACCCAGGCGTCCCAACGCTTTCCAATTGATAAGCTAAGTAAGTCTTACCCTAAATATACAAATGAACGTTATTCATAATAATATGAAATAAAGGATAATCATTTCCTTCTTGATTATTCTACTTTGGGTGCTTCACTTTAAATTCAGAATTTGGACCACAGGCAATTTGTTTTTGTCAGTAGTTCATTTATATATACAGCTACAATACTGTCAAATTATTTCACTATAATACATTTGTCATTCCATGATCATTTGTAACTTTTCATGCAGTAAAAAAGAACATTTCAACCAACCATCTGTCTCCTTTTTATGTTTGTTTTAATCATTCGTTCTAGTAATGTTGTTCTAAATTCTAAATACTTTTTAGAAATAATGGGTGCCTGACTGGCTCAGTTGGTAGAACATCTGATTCTTGATCCCCAAGTTGGGAAAGAGTTTATTTAAAACAAACAAACAAAAACCTGCCTAGAAATATGTCACATCTTGGAATTTAACTGTAAGGATTGGAATTTAAGTATTCCAGATTTTCTCTTTGGATTTCACCAGATCAAAGCTCTCAACATACTCCAGCAAAAGATGATTATTTCTTGGCTGAGCATTTATTAAGGTAAATTATAAAAGCCAGTCATAAAAAATTATAAAAGGTAAAATATAAAAGTAAATTATAAAATCTCCAAGAAGAAATGCAAGCTAAACAATAAAATGGAGCATTTTTATAATCTGTTAGAAAGCAGGAATCTGCTTACAGGCAGTATTTCATCATTTTGTTCAATGTGGTAAAATCTTACTTGATTTAAAATATTTTTCAAGGGCGCCTGGGTGGCTCAGTGGGTTAAGCTGCTGCCTTCGGCTCAGGTCATGATCTCAGGGTCCTGGGATCGAGTCCCGCATCAGGCTCTCTGCTCAGCGGGGAGCCTGCTTCCTCCTCTCTCTCTCTCTTTCTGCCTGCCTCTCTGCCTACTTGTGATTTCTCTCTGTCAAATAAATAAATAAAAATCTTTAAAAAAATAAAATAAAATAAAATATTTTTCAAAAATTAAATTATAAGAACCCTACTGTACCACTGTGTGACCATCCTCATGTAGTTGTCCTTTTAATAAAACTAGAAATCTTATTTATGTGAAGATAAAAACAACCAACTCATCTAGCTGGGAATGTGATGCAGATACCATTATACAGTTTCTTCTTCCATTAATAGCCATCTTGGAACATATGGAATTAACTAAGTCAAAAATCAATAAAATACTGAAATTGCCTAGAATTTTATGTACCCTTTATAAACAAACAAAAATGGACCCAATTTACATATATAACATGGCAAATATGTTGTTAAAGACAGTAATATATATGGACATATGTCCTTCAAATGAAGGACAACTGTATACAATAGAAATCCTAAGTGAAGTGTATTTTCATCCTTGCAATCTGGACTTATGAATGAGCACAAAAAAATTTACAATGAGAAGCCTGTGCCTCTTCATAATATGCTAACAGCTCAGGGCTCCAACACTTCCAGCATCTCAAACTAAAATGTTTGACATTTCAAAATTCTAGCATTTCTATTTTCTTCAGAAGAGCACTGCTTATGTAAGTGAAGGCTCAAAATAAATACCTTTTGTAGGTATAGCACACTGAAAAGTTGAGACATATTATACAATCTAATATTAACTATACACTGATACACTAATAATACTATTACCTCACTTTCAGACTTATCTCATCAACTAAATTTTAAGTTTCTTAAAGACAACATAAAGGTCTTATAATCGCTTTGTATTTTTGTGCTGAAAATACAGATGAATGAAATACATATATGGAATAATCCCAAATATGCAAGTAAATATGCCTTTGAACAGTCCGAAGAGAGACTTTAAAAATCCTGATTGTAAAGTTCACTCAAAACTTCACGACATTTTCAAGTCAATTAACCCTAACCCAGTAAAGACTCAAGCAATGCCATGAAGAAAATGCTTATTCTGGAACTAAATACAATTAAGTCAGGGTGATGCGATAAGATATCAATATCGTACAATACAGTAAGGATACCAGACAAGGTTTCCCTTCCATGGATGGTCCAATGAATCAATCACACTTTATTTTTTAAACTACACTGGTTAGGGCGCCTGGATGGTTCAGTGGTTAAAGCCTCTGCCTTTTGGCTCAGGTCATGATCCAAGCATCCTGGGATCGAGCCCCACATGGGGCTCTCTGCTCTGTGGGGACCCTGCTTCCTCCTCTCTCTCTGTCTGCCTCTCTGCCTATTTGTGATCTCTCTCTCTGTTGAATAAATAAATAATTTTTTTAAGAATAAATAAACTACACTAGTTACAGAGACAATAAATATCATTAGAATCTGAATCATTCAACTGAATAAAAGCCATGAAAATATTTATTAAGAAAAATTATAGGGGCACCTGGGTGGCTCATTCAGCTGGGTGTCCAACTCTTGATTTCAGCTCAAGTCATGACCTCAAGGTCATGAGATCAAGCCGCACATCAGACTCCAAGCTACTCAATGGGATTCGCTCTCTCCCTCACCTCTCTTCCCCTGCTCTCTCTCTCTCTCTCTCCCTCTCTCAAAAAGAAAAAGAAAAATTAGAAGCCAAACACTTCACTCATAAATTATTCCTTCACACAGGTACATCTGGGTGGCTCAGTTGGTTGAGCCTCCAAGTCTTGATTTCGGTTCACATCATGATCTCAGGGTTGTGAGATGGAGCCCCATATTGGGCTCAGGCTCCATGTTAGACAAGGAGCCTGCTTAAGATTCTCTCTCTGTCTCTACCCCTCACCCCACCTCCTGCACATGCTCTCTGGTGGGGTGGGGGGTATTCCTTCACATAAATTACACTACCTAATAGTAGCAGAGTTTATGAATAGATTCTTTTTTTTAAATAAGCTCCTTGCCCAACATACAGCCCAACTTGGGGCTCAAACTCACAACCATGGAATCAAGACCTAAGCTGAGATCAAGAGTCTGGCGCTCAACCAAATAAGCCCCCAAGGTGCCCCAATAGATTCTTTTATATACCAGTCAACAAATATTCATTTAGTAACTACATAACCTGAAAATACAGGGTGACTGAATGAGATAAAATTATCAACAAGAAATACTAGGACAAGTGAAAAGAAAGTAGAACAAACTTTGAACAACAGTAACTATAAAAATGCATTAACTGAAAAAATAACAAAAATATAGTATAAACCTGAATCAAAAAATTATATGGGGCGCCTGAGTGGCTCAGTTGGTTAAGTAACTGCCTTTGGCTCAGGATCAGGTTCCACATCAGACTCCCTGCTCAGCAGCAGCTCAGTCGGCTTCTCCCGCTAACCTCTCTTCTCTCATGCTCTCTCTCTCTCTCAAATAAATAAATAAAATCTTTTAAAATAATAACAATATAAATAAAAAATGGAAACAATCACAGAGAAAAGTTTGGAATCTCTTAAGAGATACAGTGACTCTTTTTAGCACGCCCAAAAAAATAGGTTACTACTTATAAAGTACTAACATCTGGGACTTATTTATCTTTATTTTTAATATAGTAAACTCAAGAACATCCTTTTAAAAGTTTACTCTTATTCAGCTGCACTTCCAAATGCCTTCTTGAATGAGAGAACAAGTGGCAGAGATAACATTAAATTTGCTGTAATTACATAGAAGCCACAGACTCATGTAATCGGTCTATGAGACTCCACTGATAAACACTGATACAAAAGGTTAAAGGTTTATACGTAATTTTCATGGCTGATGTTGTAAAGTTGACAATAAATAAAACTTAAGTTTAAAAAAATAAGCTAGGCTTCATTAATGCAATACAAACACACTGATGTAACACTGACTACATCATACTACATGACATAGTATGACTACAGGATACACTGCAGCCCCCTGTTTGGGTCTAAATCAGCTCTGTAAATTTAAACAAATGAAAAGCTCACCCCAATCTCAGCAGAAACTAAAAATGCTACCTTTCAAAGTTGTTGAGGAGGTACTGTATTGCTGAGTTACTGGTTGCTAAGGTCATCTTTTATTGTTGAAACCTAATGGCCTCTTTTCAGCCTTCATTCTAATTATCCTCATTATGCAACTTCTAACAAACAGCTGACATTTTCTCTTATTAACTATCCTCACAGCTCCCCCTACCCATTATTTTTTTAACCCTCCTCTGATGTCCTACCCCTCTGAGCACTCCTTCCCTAGTTCTTCCATTCAATCTTAAATGTCAGTGTTCTCTCAGGTTTTGTCTAACTGCCTTTTTTTCTAAACAAGAGTTCTCCTAGGGAAAGGGGAAGGGGATGGAGGGATTATTTGCCCATTCCCATGCTTTAATTACTACCCACAGTTGTAAATATTTATGCCCTAATCTGTCTCATCCAAGCATGCATTTTCTTTTGCAACTCTGAGGAACTCCCCTTCCGCTCCACCTGGCAAAAACTGCTCAGTTAAGACCTAAAATGTCACCACCTCAGTGAAGCTTCCACCACTTTTCCAGTGTTAGAAATTACTTTCCACTCTGCCATCTCATGAGAATCTCATAAAATATGCAAGTATCGTATTTCTTTCTAGAAAAGAGGACACTTAAGTTTGAAGAGATCAAGCAACCTGTAGACTACAAGTGGGAAGAGGCACGTAAACCCACGCTGCCTCACCACATTCAGTACTCTTTCTAATATATCATGATACTCTCAAAAGAAAGGAGATTCAGAAATTTAGTAGTTTTACTATTGTTAAGAAAAACTGGTTTCCTCTGTTTCTTTCTAGAAATTGTTTAATCTAGAAATAAAGTTACTAAAATTATTTTTAATTACACATAAATAACCAAGTTGGTTAAGACAAAAGAACTTCTGGGGCGCCTGGGTGGCTCAGTGGGTTAAAGCCTCTGCCTTCGGCTCAGGTCATGATCTCAGGGTCCTGGGATAGAGGCCCGCATCAGGCTCTCTGTTCAGCAGGGAGCCTGCTTCCTCCTCTCTCTCTGCCTGCCTCTCTGCCTACTTTTGATTTCTGTCTGTCAAATAAATAAATAAAAATCTTTAAAAGGACTTCTTTAAGAGAAAACAGGAAAATAACTTAGAAAAAAACTAAAAGCAATAAAAACTGACAATTGCAAAAGAAAAGAATGCAAAGAAAAATAACTCTTTTTACTAAAAAAACTTTACTAAAACTCTTTACTGAAAAAACTGAAAATCTTGAAGCCAATAATCAAATATACGGTCTTGATTAATCAATAAATTATATACAGGATCTGTTTTTCTGAAATGATCTAAAACTCCCTAATTCTGGTTTTATTTGAAGGGAGAAAGGAATAAAAAAGGTTGATAAATTAAGATTAAATTCAGAAAACAAAATCATCAATAATTCCATCATGAGAAGTGTTTAGACATCCTTGAGATGGTCAGTGAAAGATCAAAGGACATACAACTTTAGAACAAGAGGCCAAAGGGAAGAAGAGAGAAAGAAGAGAGCTAGAAATCAATACTTTGCTGCCATTGTGGTTAAGAATGGTTCCAGAGAGGGGGCGACCGGGTGGCTCAGGCAGTTAAGGGGTCAACTCTTGATTTCAGCTCAGGTTGTGATCTCAGGGTCCTGGGATCAAGCCCTGCGTTGGGCTCTGTGCTCAGTGGGGAGTGTGCTTGGGGATTCTCTCTCTCTCTCTCCCCCTCTGCCCCATCTACTGCTCACACTCACTCTCTCTGAAATAAATAAATAAATCTTTTTAAAAAGGAGATTTATCTGTGGTTGCTATATATCTAGGAGTTGATGAATTTAATAAGGAGCAAGACATCTGCACTCAAAGCATCCCCCATGGAATAAAGTAAACTTTTAATAAAGTTTACATAATGACAAAATTTATGTCATTTTCTGTTTTGTCAGATTTGGGCCTGGTTTTGGGAAAGATGTACGGCTTTGACTAAAACCAGTGCTGTTGAGGTGACCAAGCAGGTTGGATTTAAAATAAAAATAGCTAGGGACGCCTGGGTGGCTCAGTTGGTTAAGCAGCTGCCTTCGGCTCAGGTCATGATCCCAGCGTGCTGGGATCGAGTCCCACATCAGGCTCCTTGCTCGGCGGGGAGCCTGCTTCTCCCTCTGCCTCTGCCTGCCATTCTCTCTGCCTGTGCTCGCTCTCTCCCCCCTCTCTCTCTGATAAATAAATAAAATCTTTAAAAAAAAATAAAAAAATAAAAAATAAATAAAATAAAAATAGCTAACATTTATTAGCTGAGGGAAAATAATGGACAACACTTTAACAGAACACCTCCACATGTGGTTGAGAAGCCACATCACTATGGTAGTATTCTAGCCAGTGATACATAACATGAATCTAAATATGAGGAAACAAAAATCCAAAGGGATTAACATGCTGTAAAATAACTGACGTGTATTTTTCAAAAGTACTATGGTAGTGAAAAACAGAAGTTAAGGGGGCACTTGGGTGGCTCAGTCCCTTGAGCACCCAAGCCCTGATTTCAGCTCAGGTCAATCTCAGCAGGGAGTCCACCTCTCCTTCTACCCTTCCTCCGACTTGTGCTCGCTTACGCACGCCCACACTCACTCTCTCTCATAAATAAAATGAGAGTTTTATTTATGAGAGTGCCTGGGTGGCTCAGTGTGTTAAGCCTCTGCCTTCAGCTCAGGTCATGATCTCAGGGCCTGGGATCAAGTCCCGCATCAGGCTCTCTGCTCAGTGGGGAGCCTGCTTCCCCCTCTCTCCCTGCCTGCCTCTCTGCCTACTTGTGATCTCTCTCTGTCAAATAAATAAATAAATTCTTTAAAAAATAAAAATTTAAAAAAGATAAAACAAAGGTTGAGGAACTATTTCAGATTAAAGGAGATTATGAAGGCGCCTGGGTGGCTCAGTGGGTTAAGCCACTGCCTTCGCCTCAGGTCATGATCTCAGGGTCCTGGGATCGAGCCCCACATCGGGCTCTCTGCTCAGCAGGGAGCCTGCTTCCTCCTCTCTCTCTCTGCCTGCCTCTCTGCCTACTTGTAATCTCTCTCTGTCAAATAAATAAATAAAATCTTTTAAAAAAATTAAAAAATAAAAAAAAATAAAGGAGATTATGAGACACAACAACTAAATTAAGTACATGATCCTGGACTGGATGCTGTACTAGATGGAGAAAAAAAAAAAAAAAACGCTAAAAATAAATTATTTACTGGGACAAATGACAGCACTGGATTAAAGACTACAAATTATGGGCACCTGGGTGGTTCAGTCAATTAAGCGTCAGCTTTCAGCTCAGGTCATGATCTCAGGGTCCTGGGATGGAGCCCTGAATCGGTCTCCCTGCTAGGCAGGGAGTCTGATTCTCCCTCTGCCCCTCCCTACCCTCCCCCCACTCTCAATCTGTAAAAAAAAAAAAAAAAAAAAGACTACGAATTGTACTGATATTAAATTTCCTGAATATAACAGTACTGCAACTGTGAAAGAAAATACCAGTTCATAAAAAATACACACCATACCAAGGTATTAAGAGGAAAAAGATATGATGTATACAACCTATTCTTCAATGGATCAGAAAATAAATATGAATGTGTGAGTGTCTGTGACTAAACAGAGAAAGAGAGAAATAAAGCAATATAGCAAAATATTTTATTTGCTGAATCTGCATAAAGGGTAGTTCTTTGTACTACTCTTGCAACTTTTTTGAAAATTTGAAACTATTTCAAAATCAACCATCAAAAATTAGAGCAGAGCTGGTGGATGAATGCATGGAGGGAGTCAAAAGGTCTAAGTTCCAGTTATAAAACAAGTCATGGGATGTATTGTATACCATAGTAACTATATGGTAACAATAATCCGTATTATGTATTTAAAAGTTGCTGAGAGTAAATATTAAAAGTCCTCATCCGGGTGCCTGGATGGCTCAGTGGGTTAAAGCCTCTGCCTTCAGCTCGGGTCGTGATCTCCACCTTGGGCTCTCTGATCAGCAGGGAGCCTGCTTCCTCCTTTTTCTGCCTGCCTCTCTGACTACTTGTGACCTCTGTCTGTCAAATAAATAAAAAAAATAAATAAATAATTTAAAAAAAAAAAAGTCCTCATCAAAAGAAAAAAAATTATAACTAGGTATAGTGATGGATGTTAACTAGACTCACTGTAGTGATCATTTCTGAATATGTACAAATATCAAATCATATGTTATATACCTGAAACTAATATGCTGTATGTCAAGTATACCTCAATTTAAAAAATGACAGCAGAGAAACAGGGTAAGTTTTAAGTTTTTTTTACATATATTTTGTCATTTGGTTTTAAAAAAAAAAGTTTAAAAATAAAGAAGTATCATGATTTTATAAAAGAACGTAAACTCAAGAGAGATCAAAAGACCCCTTTCGGGTATCTCCTTGCTCCTATACAACCCCACTAGGTTGCAATTCAATGGCCAAAACGTTTCTAATACCTGGAAGCTTCCAGGTAATACACTGTCTACAGCTACTTTTCAAAGTTTTAAACTTTTAATGAGTTTTGTGCGTTTTCTAATGAAAGCACCATAAATTTCATCAAGTAGTAAGCAGCATATCCAAGTGCTTGAGAAAATGGGCTTTCAGATTAGAATGTGTTCAAGTTCAGAGAGAGTCCAATGTTATAACCTTGTGATCTTGGACAAGTTAACCACTTGCACTCCAATTTCTTCATCTGCAAAGCAGAATCAGATAAGTACCTGGTAACAAGCCACTGAGGTTGTAAGGAGAACTGAATAAGATAATAAATGTAAAATAATGTGCACAAATGCACAAGCACCTCATAACTGTTAGCTATTTTTATTTTAAATCCAACCTGCTTGGTCACCTCAACAGCACTGGTCTTAGTCAAAGCCGTACATCTTTCCCCAAACCAGGCCCAAATCTGACAAAACAGAAAATCAGAAACTCTAAGAGAAAAACCGTCTTAGATGTTAACAAACTGTAAAAGTAAATTAATTGTAAGTAAATCACACGCAAAACAGACTGACACAGACTTACAGGGTAATTCAGCAGCTGAACATTTTGCTAATGTAAGTGTAAAGCTACAAGCTTCCTATTAGAACAACCCATCATCCAAATGCACTGAATGAAAAATGAAAAGAAATTGGTTCTCTTACCGGAGAACAAGGGGGGCAGAAAACTGTATTCCATATGCTGTATATAAGATTTCAGTCAGCTTAGCACAATCAAAATTTAAACCCAATGTCAAAGACTAGCAATTTTGCAGACTATCCGATTTTATTAGTAAAACTTAAATTACATTTTAATTTTACTCTTCTGACACCTGCAAAGCCATCAGCACAGCTTCCACTTAATTCAGTATGAATCCAGTGACAGCCTATTATGTGACCCCAGACTACTAATGAGACATTAAAAATAAGACAAATGTAAAAATGATTCCAATAAAATATAAAGTTACCAGAATTCTGTAAGTTTAAAACCCCTCCCACCAAAAGGTTTGGGGAGGTTTCCTCTTCAGTTTTCGATGGTACTTAAATATTTTTGCTTTTAAAAACTACACACTGGGGGCGCCTGGGTGGCTGAATGGGTTAAGCCTCTGCCTTCCGCTCAGGTCTCGATCTCAGGGTCCTAGGATCTCAGGGTCCTAGGATCTCAGGATCCTAGGATGGAGCCCCGCATCCCGCACGCTGCTCAGCAGGGAACCTGCTTTCCCCCACCCCTCTGCCTGCCTCTCTGCCTACTCTGCCTATGCTTATTACTCTGTTTGGAATTGAGCTTCCCCACCCCACCCCCCGTAAAGCAAAGGATATTATCCAAGAACATGAATGTTCGTATGAACGGTTTGTCCATTCATAAAGCGCCTAAAACACCTCCATGCTCCTACACTCCACGGTCAGAGAACAGTTTCCCATAAGCAACAAACACTCTAAGGCGCCCTCTTAACTCCCCCAAACATCTCTTTCACCATAACACGCCCATTCTCCAAGCTTGACCCAACAAATATTAAATTAGCTAGAAGTGTTTGTTCACAACTCAGATTCCGGTGTCCCAGCCCAGACTAACTCAATCAGAGTCCTTAGGAATGAGACCTGAAGCTCTGCAAACAGTTCTTTTCTCACTGAAGTTTGAAAACTACGAGAGACCCCTACACACACTCACCTCAAGCTCTCCAACGACTCCCACCACTCCGCAATGACCCGACCCAACCCCACCCCCCAAAGGGAAGTGTTACGGCCCGGCCCCAGTGCGGTCCCAGGGCGACTTCACCCTTCTCCCGGGAGCTCAGCCCGGTGCCCGCTCCTCCCGGGTCCCCGGCTCCTCAGTCTCGCCCCCACACCCCAAACCTTTCTCCTCACTTCTTCAAATCGCTGCTAAAGAGGCCGAAGGCGCCGGAGGGGGAAATGGTTGAAGTCGCCTCCTGACCCAGTTCCGTCGCCTCCCCTCCTCCGGACTGCTCATTGTAAGCGAAGCTGTTGCTGGACATTGCTGCGGTGCTGGCCGGGGTCTGGTCGGTCCTGCCGAGGGTTCTCTCTGAAGGGCTCCTAGCGCCGAGGACGAGGAACAAAACTACTTCTCGAGCAGAGGGGCGCGCGCAGCCGCTTCCGGACTCGTCACGGCTCCCTAAGCCGACCTGGCGGCCCACCCCCTGCGCATGCCCAGTGCGCAGGCTGGCCGGAGCCCACCGTCGGCCTCTCCAGGGCCTGACTGGATTTACTTTCTCCGGGTTTTTGAAGTGACTGAGAGGCTCCGACCGAGTGCGGAAGGGAGGTCGTGGGCGGAACGAGCTGGGCCTCTCGGCTTTTAAAGTTTTCTTTTGGAGAAAAATAACCGCTTGTGTCCGTTTTGCTCCCGAGCCCGGTCACTTTTACATGACTCTTGCTGTAAACCAGCAGCATTCAGACTTCTTCTGAAATGCTAGTTAACACACCTGATCAAGTTTCCTAAATCCCTGACGATTGCTTTTCCTTTTGTGAGATTTCTACTCTTCTTCCTCCAGCCCTACATTCGCAACTGTCACCACGAAGCCCTCTCCCAAATCTCTCCACTTTGAGGAAACCTCTCCAGATTGTGCCTTTGGGGATCCATTGACAAGTGTTCGTTCCACTTTGAATGAAACCTTTGAATGAAAATCCAGGAGCCAGCAGTTCCCAGGAGCTAAAGGAGTTCTACGCACTGGCCTCTGGCTACCATAAATAAAATAGAGCCACGTAGGGTGCCTGGAGTGGTGTATTATGTGGACACGTCTTTACCTCTTTCTTTCTCACTATTAGCACTCCCCAACATCTATCAGGGATGTTGCACTGAATGTTGCCTGGCCCCGCAGTAGCACTTGATAAAGCCTCTTTCCAGGCATAATCTCCCCCAGGCTGCCAACTCAGAAAAATTTCAGCCTTCCGTATCTTTCCCTATTCTTTCTCCCTCTGGGCAGGCATTGAAACCTGGAGACCCAGGGGCCAGAAACTGTCAGAAGTCCAGTGCAACACAGACTGGGGGCCCAGCCCCTCCAGGAGGAGGGTGGAGCCTGTTCAAGGGTCAACTCCTCAAAAGGCCACACAGAAAATTATGAGATACCATTGCACACCTATTAATATAACCAAAATCTGGAACACTAAAACGCTAAATGTGACACAGTAGGAACTCTCACTCGTTACTGGTAGGAATGCAAAGTGGAACAGTCATTTGGAAAACAGTTTCTTTTAAAATTAAAGTTATTCCTGTCATACAACCCTGCAATAGCACCCCTTGGCATTTACCCAAAGGGGTTAAAAATATATACCCACCCGGGATGCCTGGGTGGCTCAGTGGGTTGGGCCGCTGCCTTCGGCTCAGGTCATGATCCCAGGGTCCTGGGATGGAGTCCCACATCAGGATCCTTGCTCAGCCAGGGCCCTGCTTCTCTCTCTGCCTCTGCCTGCCACTCTGTCTGCTTGTGTGCGCGCGCTCTCACTCTCTCTCTCTCTCTCTGGCAAATAAATAAATAAAATCTTTAAAAAATATTTATTTGAAAAATATACCCATGCAGGGGCGCCTGGGTGGCTCAGTGGGTTAAGCCTCTGTCTTCGGCTCAGGTCATGATCTCAGAGTCCTGGGAGATCATGAGCCCTGAGCCCCAAGGGGCAGGCTCCCTGCTGAGCAGAGAGCCTGCTTCCTCCTCTCTCTCTGCCTGCCTCTCTGCCTACTTGTGATCTCTGTCTGTCAATTAAATAAATAAAATCTTTAAATATATATATATATAGACATATATATATATACCCATGCAAAAACCTGCACATGGGTGTTTTTAAAAGCATAGTTTGTAATTACCAAAACTTGGAAGCAATCAAAATGTCCTTCAGTAAGTGAATGAATAAGTAAACTGTGGCCCATCCAGACAATAATACTATACAGTGCTAAAAAGAAAGGCAGTATCAAGCCATGAGAAGACATAGGGGAAACTTAAGTGTACATTACTAGGTAAGAGAAGCAAATCTGAAAAAGCTAAATACAGTATGATTCCAACTCTTTAACATTTTGGAAAAAGCAGACTATGGAGACAGTGAAAACATCAGTGGTTGCCAGGGGTTAGAGAGGGGGGAGGAGGGATGAATAAGCAGAGCAAGGAGGAATTTTTAGGGCAATGAAAATACCCCTGTACCATACCATTATAATAGATATATGTCGTTATACATTTGTCCACACCAGAGAATGTTCAAGAGTAAACCAAGAGTAAACCCAAATGTAAACTAGGGACTTTGGGTGATAATGATGTGTCAATGTAGGTTCATCAATTGTAAACAAATGTAACACTTTGGTGGAGGATGTTGATAATGGGGAAGGCTATGCATGTGTGGGGGTAGGGAGTACATGGGAAATCTCTGTACTTTCCTCTCAGTTTTGCTGTAAACCTAAAAGTGCTAAAAAAAAAAAAAAAGTCTTAATTTAACAAATGAAAATAAATTTAAAAAATAAAGGCTACACTGTTACTGTGTAAGTACCCATGACCATGACTGAGTCTTCAATTGGAGAGGAGGGAACATCCTCCCAGCTTCATAGTATGAACAAAACTTGACAGGTTTTTCTTTCAGTTATTAAAATACCCCTCCAGGGAGCCCAGGGGACTCAGTTGGTTATATGGCTGCCTTCAGTTCAGGTCATTATCTCTGGGTCCTGGGATAGAGCCCCATATCAGGCTTCCTACTCAGTGGGGAGTCTGCTTCTCCCTCTTCCTCTGCTGCTCTCTCACTCACACTCTATCTCACACAAATAAATGAACAAAACCTTTAAAAGTAAAATAAAATAAAATACAATACCCTTCCAGAAATGCAATGATAAAATTTGTTATATGTCAATATTGATGATATGGATCAATTTATGTAACTACCTATTGCCGATTATTCTTGATGATGATAATTATGATAATCATAGATATACTTAATAGATGGCTTAATATGTACTAAGCACAGAAGTGACTTACATATATAATTCATTTAATAGTAAAAGAAGTTAGCCTTGGTTTCCTTTATCTGTAAAATGAGGAGATTGGTACATACCCTAGAGAATCTCTGGCATATATATCTGCGCGTAGAATTTCTTGATTGTAGATTACATGCATCTTTACTGAATAGCCTAAGTTTCTCTCTCTAATATAATTTTAGTAGTTCACCATCCCACAGCAGTTTATAAAACATCTTTCCTGGGCACCCTAGGTAGCCCAGTTGGTTAAAGGTCCAACTCTTGGTTTCGGCTCCGGTTGCAGTCTCAGGGTCATGATATCAGCGGGGAGTCTGCTTAATACTCCCTCTGAGCCTGGGTGGCTCAGTCAGTTATGCGTCTGCCTTCTGCTCAGGTCACGATCTCAGGGTCCTGGGTTTGAGCCCCACATCAGGCTGCCTGCTCAGCTCCCTGCTCCCTCTGTCCCTCCTCCCCACTCATGCTCTCTCTCTCTCTCTTGCTCA
Organism: Mustela erminea; assembly: GCF_009829155.1. Taxonomy (NCBI): domain Eukaryota; kingdom Metazoa; phylum Chordata; class Mammalia; order Carnivora; family Mustelidae; genus Mustela; species Mustela erminea. Next base: position 61,124,534 of record NC_045616.1, on the reverse strand, counting down.
CTCTTAAATAAAGAAAATCTTTAAAAAAAAACAAAACAAAAAACCTCTCTCTCCCTGTCACGGTGTGCCTGGGGGGCTCAGTCAGTTAAGCGTCTGCCTTTGGACACTTGGATTTCTAAAAAGTTTTTATTGTCATCAGTATGATAGATATGAATTTTTTTTTAATTTTCATATTCATGGTCATAATTAATTTGAGTATTTTTATATAATTATTGTTCCACTTGCATTTTATTTTCTAGGAATTGAAAATGAACATATTTATCCAATATTACATTCAGTAATTTGTTTTTCTGATAGATTTGAACTTCTTCATTCTTCAGTCTGTCATTTTTTTTTTTTTTTGATAAGTCTGTCATTTTTAATTTACTGGTTGATTTTACTTGCTGACATTTTATTCGGTAATATTTATTCATGCAGGAGATTGACCTATAATATCTTTGACCTTGAATGGTGTAGGTATTATGGTTATAAGTTCCTCAAAACGGTGATTGGGTAATTTTCTTTTTCTCTTCTCTGGATTATTTTGTATAAGATGGAAAGCATATATTCCTTGGGAAAATAGATAAAACTTCCTTTCATTACTAAAAAAAATTAGAAAGTAAACAAAGACTTGAGGACACTTCCTGTAGAAAGATACTAAATACTATATTCTAGAAATATAATAATAGTAACTACTTAGTTTGCAATCTACTCTTTCCTGTCTCTTCAGAATTCCAAAACCTTTTATATAGTCATGAGGTTTTTGACAGAAGAAAAAGGTCATGCTTCCAACCGGAAGAAACATCAGCTCTAATAAAAACAAAGGATTGTCCTTTGATGTGTGTTACCAAGCTGAAACCAAATTTTCTATTTTCTACCAGCATATACAGTATTTTAGGATTATTGTTGAGTAGGCTATGTTTTTTCAAAAATGATCTTTCCCTTAGCATTTAACAAAATTTTTATTGAATTCTTTCATTTTAGTTTCTATTCAACTAAACTCTCATGATAATAGACATTAAGTTTGGTGCGTATATTTTCAAACTTGTTTTCTAAGCATAGAAAAACAAACTATATATGTGTATATTTTGCCAAATGTCAACTTATACCAAAATACTATTTTGTGTCTTAATTTTTCTCTTAATTTATTATATGTAATATAATAATGTATATAATATAATGTATAATATATTAATATATACATACATATTATGTATATACATATTATGTATATCTTCTCTCAATATGGTATGGATTATATAGTTGTACCTTAATTTTTTCTCTTGATACATTATAGAAATCTTTCCATACTGATATAGTCACCTCATTGTTTTAAACAATAACATAATATTCATTTTATAAGCGTAACTTCTTTTATTTAATCAGCAACATATACAACTTCGCCCATACATGTTATTGTACAGTAGAATCAATATTTCCAGAAGTTAAGAATCTGCAAGTCCATAGTTAGATTAAGTGACGTGCACAGTTAAAATTTTAATAGATGCTGCCAAATTTATAGCCCCAAAGAGGGTACCAATTATCTCTTCCACTGTTACCCTGTTTTACTATACCATTTCCAGTGATGGATATTATAAATTTTTTTTAATGTTTGTTAATCTGATTGGCAAAAATAAATAAAACCCTCATTATTATTTAAACTTTCATTCTGTTTCTTTTAAGTAGGGAGACGATATAATTTAGTGTCTCTTCAACAAATGGGGCTAGCAAACTTCTAAGACTAAAATTTAGAAACTTGCTAGGGGTTGCACAGGGGAGAAGAGGGATGAATAAGCAGAGCTAGGAGGAACTTCTAAGGAAACTTCTGAAACTAAAGGGTGATACAAATCAGAATTTTCCTGGAAGAGCACATATAAACCAGGACTTGTCCAGGCAAACATAGATATATGATTGCCCTAGATATGATGGAGTTAAAGCATATATTAAATGGCTAACCAAATGTTTCTTCTGTTAATTATGCAGGCTTCTTTCTTTCTTTTTTTTTTTTTTTTAGAGATTTTATGTATTTATTTGACAGAGAGAGATCACAAGTAGATGGAGAGGCAGGCAGAGAGAGAGAGGGAAGCAGGCTCCCTGCTGAGCAGAGAGCCCGATGCGGGACTCGATCCCAGGACCCTGAGATCATGACCTGAGCCGAAGGCAGCGGCTTAACCCACTGAGCCACCCAGGCGTCCCTGCTTATTTCTTTTTAAAGATTTTATTTATTTATTAGACAGACAGAGATCACAAGCAGGCAGAGAGGCAGGCAGAGAGAGAGGGAAGCAGGCTCCCTGCTGAACAGAGAGCCCAATGCAGGGCTCGATCCCAGGACCCTGGGATCATGATCTGAGCCGAAGGCAGAGGCTTTAATCCACTGAGCCACCCAGGCACCCCAGTAGTTGCTTATTTTTAAGTGGGTTATCCATCTTTTTGGTTGATAGGCACATTATATTATATTATTATAGATAGTGAATGTTAACCTTTACTCATTATTTTCTAGGAAAGCCTAAGTTATAAAAATTGATTCCAAAAGTTGTAGAAAACCTGAATAGATTAAATAATTACAGAAAAAGTTGAAAGACAGAAATATATAACCAAAAAGGAACTAAACCAATGCAATTCTATTAGGTCTATAAGGAGTTTGTTATTTCTGTTATTTTAAACTATTACTGACTTTTAAGAAAGAAAAAGACAAAGTACTTTCGAATTCATTCTGTAAGACTAACATGACTAATATCCAAGCCTCTATATTTTTTAAAGATTTTATTTCTTTATTTGAGATAGAGGGAGAGTGAAAGCGAGAAAGATAAAATGTGAGAGCACTAGCTGGGGAAGTGCAGAGGGAAAAAGAGAAGCAGACAGACTTGCTGCTGAGCAGAGAGCCGAACACACGTCTTGATCCCAAAATGCTTAACCAACTGAGCCTCCCAGGCACCCCCTCCACCCACTGGGAAACATATCTAGAAAAATGTCGCTAAGGCCTATGTCCAAGAAACATCCAAGAAATTCCAGGACTTTTATGGTTTCATGTCTCACATTAAGTCTTCAATCCATTTTTTGTTTAATTTTTATTTCTGTTTATACTTATTTATTTGTTTATTCATTTATTTATTTATTTTTAGAGAGAGAGAGAAGCAAGAACATGTGCAAGCAGAGGAGAGGGAAGAGGGAGAATTCCAAATAGGCCCCATGCCCAGTGTGGAGCCTGACAGGGGGGTCAATCTCACAACACTGAGATCACGACCGGAGCTGAAATCAAAAGTTGGATGCTTTAAAAAAAAAAAAGAAAAAAAAAGTTGGATGCTTAACTGACTGAGCCACCCAGATGCCTCAGTCTTCAATCCATTTTGAGTTTATTTTTGTGTATGGTGTAAGAAAGTGGTCCAGTTTCATTCTTTTGCATGTAACTAGCACCATGTATTGAAGACACTGTCTTTTACTTATTGTATATTCTTGTCTCCTCTGTTGTAGATTAATTGACAATGTAAGTGTGGGTTTATTTCTAGACTCTCTATTCTACTCTATTGATCCATTTATCTATTTTTTTGTGTCAGTATTGTATGTACTATTTTGATTACTACAGTTTTGTAGTATAGCTTAAAATCTGGGATTGTGATACCTCCAGCTTAGTTCTTTTTCAAGTTGCTTTGGCTATTCGGGGTCTTTTGTGGTTCCATACAAATTTTAGAATTGTTTGTTCTAGTTATGTGATCTTTTTAAAATTACATTTTCTTTTTTAACAAATTATTATTATTATTATTATTATTATTATTATTTTAGACAGAGGGCTGGGGCAGAGAGAGAGGGCAAGAGAGACTCCTAAGCAAGCTCCATGCCCAGTACAGAGTCCATCACAGGACTTGATCTCATGACCCTGAGATCATGGATCATGATGTGAGCCAAAACCAAGAGACAGATGCCTAACAAACTGAACCACTCAGGCGCCCCTACATTTTCTAATTATATATTATTTATGCCTAGAAGTGCTATTGGATTTTCTCTGTGGTCACTCTGATTAATCAATTTAAAGGTCTAATAATTTTTCTCTTGGATTTTCCAACAGGACAATTATATCACCTATAAATATTATAATCTTTCTTTTCTTTTGCAGTATTTATTTTTCTTATTTTTTTCTTGTCTTATTGCATTAACTAGAATATACAGAACAGTGTTAAGTGGTTATGGTGGTAATAGAAATATTTGTCCTTTTTCTGAATTTAATTGGAATATCTTCAGTATTTCACTATTAAATGTGATGTGTGTTCTACTTTGCATATTTTGTGGAAGCATTTTAACATAATCTATATGTACATCACTTTGTACATGTGTAAAAATATTTCTATTTCTATGTTATTGAGTGCTTCTTTTAATCAAAAGAGCTGTTAAAGGTCACCTGGGTGGCTCAGTGGGTTAAAGCCTCTGCCTTTGGCCCAGATCCTGATCCCCGGGTCCTGGGATTGAGCCCTGCATTGGGCTCTCTGTTCAGCAGGGAGCCTGCTTCCCTCTCTCTCTCTGCCTGCCTCTGCCTACTTGTGATCTCTGTCAAACAAATAAATAAAATCTTTAAAATAAAAAAGCAATAAAAAAAGAGCTGATAAAATGTTATGGATTGCATTTCCAATGTCTATTATGTATAATACAATTATATAATAATAAATATAAGAGTTTTAATTTTGAAAAATTCAGTTATTACATAATAAAGCTGACTGGGTAATTTTATGTTTTCACTTAATATTTATCTAGTATTTTATTTAGAAAGTCTGTAGCTCTTTTTTGTTTTTTGGTTTTTTGTTTTTTGGGGGGTATTAGCAAATTCAGGCTTGGGGGTGCCTTGGTGGCTCAGTCAGTTAAATGTCTGTCTTCATCTCAGGTCGTGATCCCAAGGTTCTGGAACAGAGTCCGTGTTCAGCTCCCAGCTAAGTGTGGAGCCTGTTTTTCTCTCTGCCCCTCCCTCCTGCTCTACTCTCTCTCACTGACTCTCTCTCTCAAATAAATAAATATGATCTTTTAAAAAATAAATAAATAAAAATGGGTGGAGGACCTGAATAGACATTTCTCCAAAGACCAAGATGACGGACAAATACATGAAAAGATGCTAAATAGCACTCATCATCAGGGAAAAGCAAATCAAAACCACAATGAGATCTCACTTCATATCTGTCAGAATGGCTAAAATAAAAAAACTCAAGAAACAACAGGTATTGGCAAGGATATAGAGAAAAAAGAAAAAGAATCCTCTTACATTGTTGGTGGGAATGCAAACTGGTGCAACCACTGTGGAAAGCAGTATGGAGGTTCCTCAAAAAATTAAAAATAGAGTTACTACATGATCCAGGAATTCCTCTATTTGGTATTTACCCAAAGAAAACAAAAATACTGGGGACGCCTGGGTGGCTCAGTGGGTTAAAGCCTCTGCTTTCGGCTCAGGTCATGATCCCAGGGTCCTGGGATCGAGCCCCGCATTGGGCTCCCTGCTCAGCAGAGGAGCCTGCTTTCCTTCCTCTCTCTCTGCCTGCGTCTCTGCCTACTTGTGATCTCTGTCTGTCAAATAAATTTTAAAGAAAGATTAAAAAAAAAAAAAGAAAACAAAACAAAAAGATATCTGCACTCCTATATTTATAACAACATTATCAACAATAGCCAAATTATGGAAAAGAACTCAAATGCCCATTGACTAATGAATGAATGAAGTAAGATTTAGTTTATCTATATATACATATGTGTGTCTGTATGTGTATGTATGAATATTACTCAACCATAAAAAAGAATGACATCTTCTCTTTTGCAAAAACATGAATGGATCTATAGGAATAATGCTAAGTGAAATAAGAAAAAAAAAGATAAGTATCATATGATTTCACTCATATGTAGAATTTAAGAAACAAAACAAATGAAGAAAAAAGAAAAAAAAAAAACTAGACTCTTAAATGTAGAGAACAAACTAGTGGTTGCCAGAGGGGAGAGAGGTGGGGGGAATGGGTAAAATAGATAAAGGGAATTCTTAAAATGATCCTATTCCACAGTAGCAACAAATAAGGCTTAAGAAACAAGTCTTAAGAAATGTCTAAGACCTAAGTGAAGAATAACAATAAAATGTTATAGTTTATATATGGGGGAAGAGAGGAGACCTGGAAGGAGAGTCTGTATTTCTGGATAGAAATATTCACCTATTTAATGTACGTTCAATCAAAATTCAATTTTTTTTTACTAGACAAATTAAATCTAAAGTTCATCTGGAAGAATAAATACAGTTTTTAAAACAAAAAAAAATTTTTTTGGAAAAGAAAAGTACAGCATCATGAAGGAAAACTAGATTTCTATATTAGTTTCCAATGATTGATATAATTAATAATCACAAATTTAATGGCTTGAAACAACATAAATGTATTCCCTTACAGTTCTGGAGTCCAGAAGTTTGAAATCAAGGCACACAATCTAAGGTATGGGCTGGGCCACTCCTTCTAGGATCTGGAAGGGAGATCGGCCCTTCCTCATCTTCTCCAGCTTCTAGAGCTACATTCCTTTCATTCTTTGGCTCCTGGCCCCTTCTTTCATTTTCAAGGCCAGCAGCATAACATCGTGAAATCTCTCTCTCTCTGTCTTCACATGGCCTTCTTGAATCTCCCTCTTTTCATAATTTACAGGAATTAGGATTTGTATAAATCTGGGAGTCATCATTTTGCCTATCACAATCTCTAACATAATACTAAAAAATAAATTCCAGGTTGGCTAAAAATAAACCACAAAAACTGAATGAATTTTAGGAAACTATTTTCAGGATTGAAGAAAGAGTATCATTACTGAGGAATGGGGTAAGAAAGCCTCTTAGCACAAATCTGAAACCCCATAACTGATTATAGAAACAATAAACAAATATTTATAATACAATAAATTCTATACAAATATAGCACCCTTTACATATTAGAAATTCTATACAAATTAGCACCCTTTACAATTAGAAAATTACTCTTCTTATGGTTTTAAATGGAACTGAAATTTTACAAAGTTAGTGAAGACATGAAGCTCAAAAAATAAGTGTATTTTCTAAGTGTTTGTTTGAATTTATTGTAAGGATTAATCCTACTCCTATTTTAAAAATAGTTAAATCTGAGTTATAAATAAAACAGTAGTATGATCTCTAATAACTAAGAGTTTTCATTTATTGAGCTCTTAAAGTGTTTCAAGTTCCAAGGTAAGGAATTTACATGCACATACCATGATTATTCTATTTCCTCTGGCCCTCATTTGTACCTCTTGCCTTCACTGAAATACACTTTCCCTGGAATACTACACTTTGGGCAGTCTGGTCTTTCTGTTCCTTGATCCACAATGCTTGCCCTAACCTAAGAGAACTTATTTGCTGAGTTTTCTCCAGGAATATTCTTCCAGTGGGTCTTCCAAACTCTGTCTCTCTGAGCTTTATTTAGGTTTTATTCTATTCAGGTATTAGCTCAAATATCTATTCTTATTCAGAGATGTCTTCTCTCCACACCCAATCTAATATGGCACCTCTTCCCTCTCCCCATCCTCATTGGTTACAGAATTGATAGAGACAGCTGATTTGTTTAATTAGTTATGCCTCACTCTCTGATACATATCCCTCTGGAAGTCTTGCATGTTAAAGAGGATAATATTCCCAGATAGAGTATGAAGTTTCTTTCACCAAATGAACATGAGTTGTCAGGCCCTCCTATTTAAAGAAACCCCATGACTAATTATTTTGGAACATGAAGAACACTTCTGTAATTGAATTTGTGCCATCTTCCAATTTACCAAGCATTTGGGGATTTTTGTACTTCAAGATTTCTAAAATGGTACATACCTGCAAACTTCTGCCTTGAAAATGCCATGACTTCATTATTGTATTTTATAGTGAAACTGATCTGGAAAAAATGCAACGTGATCAACCCTACATCAGGCAAAGACTAATATGTATTAAAAATTATGATCAATGGATGGAGAGAGTGTATCACTTAATAACACAAAGGGAACATTTTAAGCCACTTACAATTCCCCGGATTTATTTAAGCATTTTAGATGGACTTCATCTCAGAGGCAAAGGCTTAAGTTATGTAAAATTATCTTGCTGTTATACTTTTTCTCATATTCCTAATACACTGAATATTTTTATTCAGTCCTGGGGCTTAGAAAAAAGTTAAGAAGGTAGGTAATATGTTCAGGGAAGTGAAGCACCGCTGAAGGACAGGTGCCCTGTAAATCTTGTCCCTTACGTCCTGTCTCTTTGGCTCACTTACAAAGTCAGGGAATATATCTTTCCTTCCTGCCACTCTGTTTTGGCTGAAAAAACAACAGCCAGATCCAGATTTGATCTCCAACCATGTCAGTAGCTAGATCCACAAAGGCATGCAATTTACTAACCTTTCTGAGACTCAGAGCTTCTAAAATCTATTAATTCTAATACTCATTTAAAACAATTTTTTTTAAAGGAAAAGAAAATAACACTTTCAGAATCCCATTCCAGGCTAAAATAGACTACCTAACTTCTTTGTAACCAAATTTCTGGACTTGCCCCTCAATTTTGAAATTACAGGTGTTGTATACTCATATACTCTCTTAGACATCTAAAACTACTCTCTGATTATTAAAACTCTGAAATCATAGAGGAGGAGGAATCTGAGTGTTTCATTAATTCCATCAACAAATACCTGTCGAACTTGCCTTGTACATGGAACATGCTGGAGATTATGCAGGGTACATACTTGAAGAAAAGCCAGACCTTGTGCAGAAGACATTATAACATCATAATAATAGAAGAGACAATCCTCTAGATAGGGATGCCTAATACTACAGCACAAAGCAGTAACAGTGAAAATATTAATGTCAATTCATTAACAGAGATTTAATTTTTCATTTTATGAAGTATTACATAATTTAAATATCATTTGTTCACAACTCATTGTAGTTCAATTCTTTTACTATGGGCCAGGTGCTCTTCTAAGCATATGCATGTATCAACTCATTTGATCCTCATAGAATCTTGTGTGGTAGTTATCAAGAGCATCCTCATTTCACAGGTGAAAAAATTGAGGAACGGGACTTGAGACAAGTTACATAGCTAGTAAATAGGAGAGCCTGTCTTTGAACCTAGACTGGACATCAGAGTCCACACTTCTAATTACTCTGCTATACCACTTCTTCAGATACTTAGTAATATATCTTGGAGATTATACCATATCAATATATAGAAACACCTTTTCTCATTTATAACGGCATAGCATTCCATTTTTTTTTAAGATTTTATTCATTTATTTGACAGAGATCACAAGTAGGCAGAGACACAGGCAGAGAGGAGGAAGCAGGCCCCCTGCCGAGCAGAGAGCCCAATGTGGGGCTCGATCCCAGGACCCTGAGATCATGACCCGAGCCGAAGGCAGAGGATTAACCCACTGAGCCTCCCAGGCGCCCCCATAGCATTCCATTTTATGGCTGTATCATAATCCATTAAAACTGGACCCGAATGAGCTTTTGATTTGTTTTGATCTTTTGCTATTACAAGTTATCTTTAATTATACTTCCATAAATAATTTGATGTTAATATATTTTATATTGTTACCTATGAGTCTCTGGAAGGTGAGTCTGCAGCTACTAAAGGACTCTAACGTGACACTGCTCCCATTATTGCATTACTTTTGATAGATATGAGGTAGATGAGTAAATATAATAAGAGGTAAAAACAAATTGTGAACAAAGTGATAAAAAATCACCTAGAAGATAGTAACATCCGAACTAGATGTTAATATATGGAAAAGTGAACGTATGCAGGTAAATGAAGTATACACAGACTTCATGGTAATGCAACAATTGGAGCCATTTCCACAGACATTAGGATGACAGAGTAATTCTATGTCTTAAGCGAATGTAAAGTTCTGAAGGCTTAAAATTGAACAATATTGTCTTTGAGGATAACAGTTAAAAGAAATCATAAAGCAGGCCCTACAAGGGTAGGAAATAAATCTTCATGATACCATAGAAAATTTCCTAAACCACTGACATACACACTAATGCATTCAAATGTGCCCATGCAGCTGGAGCTACAACAGTTGGTATAATCGCAGATGGAATGATTATAATGGAAGTAAAAAAGCAAAAGGGGATAAAGTAAAACCAAATGGCCTTCAATTACGTGGTAAATCACTCAATTTTAAATCTTGTAGTTCAGAATTCAAACCAAGCCCTATGTTTAAGGAAACTAATGGAAAATTTACTAGAAGTCATTCAAAAGGCACTGGAAAAGAAAACTGCATTTATAATAGAAAATATTTCAAATCACTTTAAGGTTCAATGTTAGCAGAACAGTTAAGAAAACCACAGCAATACAACTTGAAGATATATGCGCCACTAAATATTATAAATACAAATACCTTTTTCTTAATCACGACTATTTTTGTTGCAAGCAAAAGAACACCTGTCAAACCAATTTAGCAAAAAAACAAAAAGAGAGAGAGAGAGAGAAAATAAAAGGATGTAGGGGAAGAGATTTATTGACAGAGATGAGTGAATCTAAGGACTCAAACGGAACCACTAGGATTTCCTGCCCCGCCCCTCAGCTTGGCTTTCTGTCGGTGTTGACTTTATTCTCTTAAACTGCGGGTAAGCTAAGGACATAGCTGCAGGGAGCCTCAGTTGTACAAAATCACAGTTCAGCAACCCACACAAAGTGGGTTTCCTCTAGCAAATTCCCAGGAAAGGACACTGCTTGGAAATTCCCAAGAAAAGGCACTGCTTGGCTTAACTTGGGTCATGTGCCTATCACTAAGAATCATTATTGTGGCTGTGGAGATGAATGATTATGACTGGTTAGGTCTGGGTCACCCACTCATAACCTTGTCAGAAGGAGGGACCCTAGAATCAAATGATCGGGTTAAGGGAAGAACAGTTCCAGAAGGGCTGCTGATACTGCAAGGGGGAGCAGGGATGCTAGCTAGGCAAAAACAATACTCATTACAAAATGTTAAGTAAAAATTGTATCTATGCTGTGATTACAACTACAGAAAAATTTGAACTCGTATTTACTGGAGAAAAAGGAGAGCTGATACCTAAAACAAGAACCACCACCCAAATAAGAACCATTTGGCAATGGTTCTCAATCAGAGGCAATTTTGTGTCCCTCTACACTTACCTCCAACCTGGGACATTTGGCAATGTTTAGAGACATTTCTGATTGTCGTAAATGGAAAAGTGCTATTGGTATCAAATGGGTAGAAGTCATGATACTGGTAAACATCCTACAATTCAGCCCCCACAACAAAGAATTATCTAGACCAAAATGTCAGTAATGCTGTTATTGAGAAACAGAAGTTTCTGGCAGACATGAAACAGAAGTGATTTGTCTTCTTAAAAGGTTCTGTTGTTTGCTCAACAGAGGAAGGAGAAAAAGGAAGGAAAGAAAAGGTTGTTGTAGAGAAGATGATGAAGAATCAGGGACACAGGATGTTGAAAATCAAGATACTTTATCTCTAATCTTATCTCTACAGTTCACTGGCAGTGTGACACTGGCTAATCAGAGACTCTTGGAGTTTATGGTTTCTCACTGGTAATACAAGCAATCAAGCTAATTAACTTGCCTCTGAGGTTCTTTCAGCTCAAAAATTCTAACATTTTCTTGGATAGTTAAGGAGATTCAGGAAAAAGATAATCAAGTTTTAATGATCTGCATATTCGTGACTAGTTTTAAATACTGGCATCCCTTGTTTTCATAGACATATTATAGGATTTCTTCTTTTAATCAACATTTTTGGTATAAAATGAGTCACATTGCTAGACTAAAGAATGTAGGTACAATAGTTAGGCTCTTTCTCAGGCACTGGTAACAGAAAACAGTAACAAACAGTCCATTTATCAGCATTCTTTTTTTCAATTTTTAATTTAATTTTTTTTTTTTTTAATTAGGAAATAACATGGTATGTCTGCTTGGCTCAGTCGGTTGGACGTCTGAGTCTTGATCTCAGCTCAGGTCTCACTCTCAGGGTCATGAGTTCAAGCCCCATGTTGGGCTCCACTTTAAAAATAAATAAGAGAGGAAAGAAAGAGAGAAAGAGGGAGAGAGAAAGCAAGCAAGCAAGTGGGGAGGAAGGGAGAAAGAAAGGAAGAAGACATAAATCCAGACTCTCTGAAAAATTCTAAGGTATGAGTATAAAAGGCATGGGAATTGCTTCCAAGTAAAAGAGATTAAAGAGCTAAAGCCAAATGCAATGTGTGAAATTTGATTGGATTCTGGATTTGAAACCAACAAACAAAAACTAACATAAGAGATATCTTTGAGATGGGGAATTGTGAATATAGACTATATGTTAGATGATATTATTGAATTAATATCACCTTTTTGGGTGCCATAATGGTACTGTAGTTACGTCAGATAAAGTCTTTGATTTTAGGAGATTCATGCTGTAACATTTATGTGTGATGTGTAATAATATATGCAACTTCCTTTCAAGTGGATCAGGAAAAGAAAGTCTTAAAAGTAAATATATATGTGCATATATACACACAGTAGACACCATACACATGTATATATGAGAAAAATGTGGCAAAATATTAATATTTGGTGAATATAGGTGAATAGTATACATATATGTATTCATTATCCTTTCAACTTTTCTATTATTTTGAAAATTTATTGTAAAAACTAAAAGAATGAAGCAAAAACACTATATCTCGAATCTCAAGGTTGTAAAGTCTCTGAAAGTTCTAACTTCTTCAATGTACCTAATTGAGAATAGCATGAATTGGAAAGCTTCAAATGACCTGCTTCACCCACATAAACCACTGATCTGTGTGAGTGCACATTATGTTGTAGAAGTCATCCACTAATACCATTGATGAAGGGAATGGATTATTAACTTTCAATTAAATGTGATTATAAAAAAATTTGATAGTCATGTAAGGCTTTATTACCAAGCAAACAAAATAAACCAGAAAGATACACTTACAGCATTTTTCTAGGGAATGCATTTGCCCAATTACCCCCATTACTTGTTTCCATATGCCCAACTTGGGAGGGAAAATCCCCTTTCTCAAATTCAAGCATTGAAAATCAATGTAAAATAGCTCATGATGTTAAATACCCTTATATACTATTGCACATTGTATTAGAAAACTCCAACTTTATACATGATGTCTAAATCATGGAAATGCTGAATAATTTTTCACACATCAAACTGATTAAGAAATACACGAGAGGCATACGGTCCATCATAATTTCAGCGTTATTTATCGGCCAGCTTAGTAATGAAGGGAGGAAGGTAAGATGTTGTGGTCTACTAATGCAAATGCACCATTTTCTTCAAAGATACAGGATTTCTCTCAAGCCAAAGACATTGAGAGCCTGTCCTTTAGTGTAGCAGCTGGAGCAATAATGTGCTACAAGTGATAGTTACACTGCCAATTAGTTGCAGAGATGGGACTTAAACTGCTTTCCCAAGTCACCCAAATAAAATGCTCAGAGAATTAATGTTTTATCCTCCAGGGATCAATGGATTTCATTCCTTGCAGAAAGGTAACCAATGACATCTGCCCTATCTTTCAAAACCTATGTGTGTCTCTCAGCAAAGGTAGGAGGTAGAATTTATTTTCATATAACTGAGTCCGATATTACTCCCATATGTGTCCCCACTGAATGATTCAAATAAATCACAAGATTAAATAAAGTGTTTTGGACCAATTTTAACCAATCTAAATGTCCCCATTTAGATTATGAATTTCTCAAGGACAAGTGTATCTTACACTTCTTGATGTCTCTACTTGGTACAATGCCCTAGAGACTCAGTAAATGCTATTGGTGATCATGTTTGCAACAGTGATGATGTTGATGATAATTTCTTGCAATAAAAATAAAGGAAATTGCTAAATCTATTAGCCCAGTGGAATTTTTGGAAGATGATAAAGTTCTTTATAATTATTTCATATTACCTACAGAAGATTCTATTGTTTGAAGAGTTTAGAAAAGGTTATAAAATTTAATTAACTCAGAGAGTGAAGGATACTTGAGAAGATTTTATTTTCCCTTCATAATTGCAATCGATATGATAAAATTGTCCTCAAGCAGTCATTCCTGTCACATTAGCATATACAGTTAGTTTGAAGTCCCAAATGATATATTCTCCCGTTGTTTCATGTTTCTTGACTGTTAAGGTTAATAGAAAGGGCCCGCATTCATTACAATAAGATGGTACTAAAAATATAATCTGACCCAATTAGTGAAAGAAGCTCTTGTCTCATATAAGTGATAATTCCAGTTGTAAGCAGCAGAGGTAGTTGTTTTCACAGAAAATGCAAGGTACTAATTGCTCATATTTACATTGTCTCCCAATTACAATTTTAAATGTTAAAATCTTATTCATTATTGATCTTAAGTATTGTAATTCCTTCTCTCTCTCCTTTTTGCCTTTCTTCAGCAAGTTTTTTTTTTCCTAGACAGGTCAACACTATCAATTATTTTTTGTTTATTCAATTTTTAACTCTCTAATTGAAGTCCTCAATTATTATGACAAGCATAAATATCCCAGGGTGGACACTATTATAATTAAACCACTATTAAAAATAACTGTTTCTTGTTGCTCTCATAAGAAGATTTTAAATTAAATATAACAAATATTTATTGAATAATCACAATGTGCAAAGTACTGGAAGGTGGAAGGTGGCATAGGAAAAATAAAGATGAACAAATGCATACCCTAACATAAGAGGTTTAAAGCAAGAGTTTGTGGATAATGAATACAAGACATTAACCTCTGGAAACTGTTTAATTCCAAATCTTCTCTATCTTAGGGACACAGTTCCCTGAGATAAGACTCTAGTGTCAACATTTAAATGGAAAAGACCAAACCATGTTGACCTACTTACTACCTTCTTTCTCCCCCATTTATGTTCCTGCTAGAGCAATTAGCTCTGTTTAATGCATATTCAGTTGGGATTCTGGGAGACTTATTTAACTATTCTTACCTTCACCATCTCCAATGATAAAATGAAGATAATCAGATGAACTTTAGAAAACTATAGTGGTGACTAAATGAGGGGGAATGTGAAAATACCTACAGGTGCTCAAGAAATAGTAGTTCTTTTTTTTTTTTTTTAAATATTTTATTTATTTGACAGAGAGAGAAATCACAAGCAGACAGAGAGGCAGGCAGAGAGAGGAGAGAAAGCAGGCTCCCTGCCGAGCAGAGAGCCCGACGTGGGGCTCGATCCCAGGACCCTGGGATCATGACCCGAGCCGAAGGCAGAGGCTTTAACCCACTGAGCCACCCAGGTGCCCCAAGAAATAGTAGTTCTTAATTCTCTTTCTAAGTGTCTCCCAACAGCACATCTATTATACTGGAATGTCCGCGTTTTAGACCACAAGGCAGTAGGGCAAAGATGAAAGACAGTGCTAGGGTGATGGCAGTCATAATTCTAGCTGCCACCATTAAGATTCTGACTTTGAAGCTTTTTTTTCTTTTTAAGATTTATTTGTGTGTTTATTTGACACACAGAGAGAGAGAGAGACGAGCAAGAAAGAACACAACTGGGAAGGACAAGGAGAGGGAAAAGCAGACTCCCCACTGAGCAGGGAGCCTAATGTAGAGCTGGATCCCAGGGCCCAGGAGCATGACCTGAGCAAAAGACAGACACGTAACTGACTGAGCCATCCAGGCGTCCTGACTTTGAAGCTTTAATATCAGATAATTTTCTTCTATTTAATTTGTGTCCTTTCCCCCTGCTCCCCTCGCTCCTCAATCCCTACTCTACTCTGAGAATCCCAGCATACCAAATCTCATTTCCCAATGAGTGCCCTATTTTCATAAAGTTCAGCTGTTTGAAAAGTTGGAGATTAACACAGCAAAGAATACAAACTTGATAAAGAATAATTTTGATGGTGACTTGACAGCAAAGATAGGAATAAGAGTAATAGCAACTTAACATATTTCATTTCTCTGATATGGGAAAATTGAGCAAGATTCCTAAGAAAAACAAATAACTTTAATCACTTTAAGTATGTTAAGAATCATTTCAAAGAGTCCAGAGATGGTGATAATGCCTTATTTAACTAGGTTCTGTTTGTTTTTGCCATATCCATGATGAACTATAACATTTTTACACTAAAGTAGATATGAATGTGTGCTATCCTCATCTCATATCATATATCTTTGAAGCCCTAGGCAAATTAGTAAGAACAGCCCACTGTTTTTACCCTCTTTTAAGAGTAAATTAAATAATTCAACCAAAACCTGGTGTCTTGGGCGCCTGGGTGGCTCAGTGGGTTAAGCCGCTGCCTTCGGCTCAGGTCATGATCTCAGGGTCCTGGGATGGAGTCCCGCATTGGGCTCTCTGCTCGGCAGGGAGCCTGCTTCCCTCTCTCTCTCTCTGCCTGCCTCTCCATCTACTTGTGATTTCTCTCTGTCAAATAAATAAATAAAATCTTTAAAAAAAAAAAAAAAAACCTGGTGTCTGTTACACTGATCAGGAGTTCAATTAAAAATAAATACAGGGGTGCCTGGCTGGCTCAGTTAAAAGAGCATGTGACTATTAATCTCAGGGTCATGAGTTTGAGCCCCATGTTGGTGTAGAGGTTGCTTAAATAAAAAGGTTAAAACTTAAAAAAATAAATATAGAAAAGTTTATGGAATATATGACATGGAAGCTATATTGGACTATATTGGAGGAGACCTCTCCTTTGTTATAATTAAAGTAAAAGAATTCTACAAATATTAAAGTGTCAAGAACTAACATAAGTGTAACATTTTGGCATATGTTTACCAAGAGCATATTTCCCTGGAATATTTTTATTTGGTAAAAATTTTTTAATCTAACAAGATAATATTTTACAGTAAAAAACATATGATCTGATTTTATTTTTTCTGCTGAGCTCAAGAAAGTACAATTAAACCTAATAATCACTAGAGGTCAGCTATACTAAAATAGCTAAATAGCTGAGGTAGTCTTAGTTAATCATTCACGGAAATGTAATTTTGATGATAATCTAACATTATTTAGTAAAGGACTTCATTTCCTATCTAAAATTATTATTTCCAATTAGAAAGTCTTACTCCAAATAATTTTGTATTTTGTTATGTAGTAGCAAAAAATTACTTGAAATGGCTGGAGGCAAAATGGAATTACTCTCTGAGCCCAGCAAATCATAACATTTCAATATAGTCTAATGAGTGGAGTGAATCGGTAATGCAGTATCATTGTGAACTATTTCTGCTCTTCTTCCTGGCACTACAGTGAAGCACGAGATTGGAATATTGAGCATTTCGGGCAAGAGCCAAGGTAATTTAAATTTTTATTGCTACATTTAGTCCTTGGCTTTAAACAAACCACAAAAAGAACCCTCAAAAAAAGTAATTTACTAAATCATGGTACCAATCAAATCATGAACAATCAAACTGCAACATTTGGCTTTCCTTAGGTTCTTTTTGTATTGCTAAGACATTAGACAAGTCTGACTGACAAGCAATATTTTGCTGCAAAGAACTTCAAAATGCTCTCTTGGCAAGGCTGAGGGTTATGTACAGAGACTCAGTCTATCTTCTTATTTTGTAACTAAAATGGCTCTGCTGCATTTCCCTCTTGCTTTAATTGCCCTTGGGATGATTAACATTGGTTCCTAACTCCCAGTCAACAGGCTAATTAATTTGGTGAGGCTCCAGTAAACCTGTTAGGCAGCTTGGGTCAATGGCCATCAAAATTCTATGATTCTTTAGAAGAGCCACCAATGAATCAAAATGTTGATCATCAGGGATCAGGGTAACACACACACACACACACACACACACACACACACACACACTGCAACAGTGCTTTTTAAACATAACATAACCTTTTTTTCCAGTTGAAATCTGAAATTTCACCCCTACTCAATGAGCATCTAAAAGATCCAAAAAAATCATAATATATTCATTTTAAAATGTATTAAAATTCATTTTAAAATGTGTTGAATTTCTGCTGTACAAAGTTACTATGCTGGACCCAGAAAATATAAATAATAATAGCAACCAATAAACATTTATTGAGTGATCACCTTGTACCAGATACTATTCTAAGTCCTTTATATACGTCAATCCACTCAATCTTTACAAGCTGTGGTTCTTTCTCTTAGATTCGGGCAAGAAAGGCCCCACTCAGGTCTTCCTCTCATTGTACCACTCTGCAGAATAAGGGGGCGTGCCCATCCAGAATCTGCCACCTCCTTTTTAAACCACTTTGTTTACCCAGGGCCTTGGCATTGCCTGACTAATTGGCCCCAAGAACATTTCAGGGACCGTGTGACCCTTTCCCCTTTCTCCATCCTCCTGTGAGGGGACAGTGCCACCTTTATTGCACCTGTAAGCCTTTTGATTAATGTTGAGAGCTGATTTTTCTCTCCTCTTATATACTTTCTTCACATGACTTTTGGCTCACTTATCCTCTCTTGGTTTTTCACTCAACTTACTCACCTACCTTGTCTCCTTTGCTACTTGCTCTCTCTCTCCTTCTTTTCAAGGTGGGGCTTGAACTCATGACCCTGAGGTCAAGATCTGAGCCAAGATCAAGAACTGGTTGCTTAACCAACTGAGCAACGCAGGCACCCCTGCTACTTCCTCTCATACCCCCAATATAAGAATGTTCAAGTGTCTCAGGGCTCAGTCTTCAGTCATTGTACCTTTGCAGTCCATTATTAAATGGTCTCATTTTGTCTCATGGTTTTAAATGATTTCTATGTCTTGGCAACTCTCAAATACATATTTCTAGCTCTGCTCTTTCCCTTGAAATCCACCCTTTTATATCTAACTGCCTACTAGATGTCTCCATTTAAATTTCTAAAGGCATCTCAAACTTACATCCAAACATATACAAAACAAAATCTTATTTACCAACCACCTCAACCTACTTTTCCCACAGCCTTCTCCATTTCAGCAAATGGCAATATTCTTCTAGTTGCTCAAGCCAAAAAAACAGTCATTTTTTTCTCTTTTGTTTCATAAGCAATCCATTAGCAAATCCTGTAGGTTTTACTTATAAAGCATATCTAGAGTATCAACTTTCTACCACGCTGTACAATATTAAGACTGAGGTTAAAATTACAGGCGTAATTCTGAGTGAGGGAGAAGCACTTGTGGGTCCTGTTGCAGGTTGAGTTTTTTGGCAGAAATGGAGTTTCATGTGCAGAATTTTTATTAGGAAATGCCTTTGTAATCAGCCCCTATGTAAGGAAGAGGACAGAAGCATGATTAGGCAGAGGGAGAAGTCATGTGACATTACAGGACCAATGACAAACTCACTGATAACACCATGACTTTTAGAACAAAAATGGCCTGTAAAAGTCGTCCTGCATTGGACTGAAGTGGCCAAGTATTTATACCCTACCCTGATCAGTCATTCGATGTCAGCCTCCCTAGGAAGGGCATGAACTTGAGCATGGTAGCTTGCTACCTCTGACGTAATCCCTCAAAGGGCGGATGGCTCAAGGCTCTCTGCTGACCCTACTGCAGGCAACTGGGGCAACAAGTCGAGCCCTGCATTGGGCTGTCTGCTCAGTCAGCAGGGAGCCTGCTTCCTCCTTTCTCTTTGCCTACTTGTGATCTCTGTCTGTCAAATAAAATCTTTAAAAAAAACAATCCCCAAGCCTGGGTCCCATTTTATGTGTGGTAAGAAGTGCTGTAAATATGGAGCAGAGGACTAACAAATCTGTGTATGTGGACAAACCAGAGTTCCCTTGGAAGAGCCACTTGCAAAACAAGGTTCTAAAGGACTAACAAATCTGTGTATGTGGACAAACTAGAGTTCCCTTGAAAGAGCCACTTGCAATGCAAGGTTCTAAAGAAGAGCTTAGGGGAACCATTAAAGGAACTAGGTACATATGTCTAACCTGGCGGAGGTAAGACATTGGATATATAGTAACTGTATGTCTTTTTATTTTATTTTATTTATTTATTTGACAGACAAAGGTCACAAGTAGGCAGAGAGGCAGGCAGAGAGAGAAGGAGAAGCAGGCTCCTCACTGAGCAGAGAGCCTGATGCGGGGCTCGATCCCAGGACCCTGAGACCATGAGACCATGACCTGAGCCGAAGGCAGAGGCTTAACCCACTGAGCCACTCAGGTGCCCCAGTAACTGTATGTCTTCAAATATTTTTAAAGGCTTTCAGGTAGAAGAGGGATAAAGCTTTCTCTGCAGAGATACAGTAGGGAGAGTCAGGACAAGTGATTGGGAGTTTGAGAGTGGAAGTTAGCAGATAGATGCAGAGCTTTTTCATGCAAGAGCACGAATGGCTTGTCTTTTTTTTTTTTTTTTAAGATTTTTATTTATCTATTTATTTGACAAAGAGAGAGATTACAAGTAGGCAGAGGGGCAGGCGGGGGTGGGGGGGAAGCAGGCTCCCTGCTGAGCAGAGAGACCGATGTGGGGCTCCATTCCAGGACCCTGAGATCATGACCTGAGCAGAAGGCAGAGGCTTAACCCACTGAGCCACCAGGCACCCTGACAAATGGCTTGTCTTGACAGAGGGTGAGTGCCCTGGCATGTGAAGTATGTTCTCATGGTTTGGGGATATAGGGGATGGGAAGAGGACAGGGAGGAATCATGCAGAGATGATTTCAAGCACAGGAAAAATAGACTATATAATCCTCGAGTCTACTCTATTTTGGAAAATCTAAGATTAATTCTCGCCTTAATAAAAATAACCAAGATAGTCATCACAATCCCAGGAGAGAAAATTAAATCTGGCTTATGATAAGTTAAATCCAATGAAAACACAAAAGTTTTGTCACTGCTTTCACATTCACTTTTTATTCTGTCCTCTTTCATTTTCAGAAATAAATTCATATGAAGCAAATCTATAAAGGAGAGCAGTAGAGTTGAAAATATCAGGGGAAAAAGCAATAGTTTGACTAGTAAACCCATTGAGTTGAGACAAGTGTGAAACTCTTTACAACCTGAATTTCTCACACATCTCAGTTCCTCCTCCCTTTTAAACTTCCTAATAGAAAAAGTTGAATTCCCATTATTGGCAACTCCACTATTTGCCCTCACTTCCATCAAAAAATAAATAAATTAGAAATACCTCCTTTTCCACATTTATTTTAATCTAGACTGTTGTGGTCTCTCAGGGTTTATTTTATGGTTTCTCAAAAGACCAAATCTTGGAAATCTCACTCTTAAATCCATGGGGAATATGCCTATTTCTACTTTATTTGGGCAAGTGGATTGAGAGGGAATGGAGTTTGATTTAATACCTGTTAAATTCTGTAGACTATGTATTAAAGGTGTTGCAGAAACAGTAAACACTTCAATAAAGTTCTATTTTATTCCATATTTGAAGATAATATTCCTGACCATTATATTATTTATAAATTAATGAAACTGGGGGAAAAAACAACTTATAATCTTAACAGCTTTTATCAGTGGTATTTTTTTCTTTCTCTAATACAACAGTCTTGCTAACTTCTTAAGGGCAGAAAAAGTCTTCAAAATCACTAAATCTCTAACAAATCACAGATCACAGGTAAAATAACAGTGATTTATTGAGCACCTCTTTTGTGCCAGGTAATTTATACATATAGCTTTCTGGTATTAACAAGCTATGTTTTATTTACAGACAAGAAATTTGATGCTTAGGGAGCTTTAGTTACTACTTTTCCAAGGTCACATAACTAATAAGTTGCAGGTCCTGGAGTCAAATTCTGGCTTCTGTTACCCCATCCAGCACTCCTACCTGCGATGAGACACTCCCTACAGAGCATGATGTGGCAGAGGCTGCTTTGCCTACCAATGATCTATTCTCTCTCTCTTCCTTCTTGTAACAGAAACCTGAATTTTAGCTAAATGAGTCTTTCAGCTACTTCTTTTCAGCTTCTCTTGTAGCTGAGGATGAACATGTGACTGGAAAGTATATAAAGTCTATAGTTGGCAATATGTAAATGGAATATTTCATAGAACTTCTTCCTCCTTACTCCACCCTTGCTTCATGAAATGTAGGTATAATGCCTGGAGGTTTAGCAGCTATCTTCACCTACCAGGTGACCTTGACAATGCATGCCAAAGATGGAAGAGCATATCCTAACGTTCCCTAAGTACATCATGGAGATGCCATGCCAGTTCTGGTCTGCCCACTCTCAGTCTTCTTTTACATAAGCAAGAAGTAAACTTTCATCTCCTTGAAGACAGATGAACTTATTCCTAACTCTTAGACATAGTACATAATGCTCAGTATCATGCTCAGTATTTTTATGGAATTAAATTTCATTCCTCCTGCGTGATACTCTTTCTCCTTCTTTCTTTTAATTAAGTAAGCTTTACCCCCAATATGGGGCCTAAACTCATGACCCCGAGATCAAGAGTTGCATGCTCCATCACCTGAGTTAACCAGGTGCCCACCCGCCCACAACACCCTCTCATGCGTCTTCTCTAATCTCTTTCCTTTAGAATGTCGCTTAAATTCTTACTTGTCTGTAAAGCTTTCCCTAGCCACCATTTTATCTATGGTGAATTTCAAATAAGTTATCAGACATTTATAATTATCTTTTTGTTAGTTTTTTAATACAGGAAATTTCAAACACGAACAAACATGGAATGACATTATAAAGAATATTCTTACAAACCTTGTTCCATGTTAGTCACAAGGGTTAATTTGTCTTTATAGACCGAGTTTCCCTAACCTCACTCTTCCATGTGCATCTTTCTGCAGTTCTGGGCTCAGAGGAAGGGGAGGCCTCGTCTAGATATTTACAAACAGCCAGCTTTAAAATATGTTGGAAATACACTGCTGTTTGATGTTAATTTATATAACTACTAGATAGTTTCTACTATCCAGTTTAGCGGTACCAAAAAAAGTTAGGTTAAGTAAAAACATTATGGAAATTGGCCCTAGTCAGCCCACTTTGGTGTGGACCAATAAAGTCTGAAGTGTAAGAATGGTATTTTGAAAAATGCTTATGTAGGTAAACAAACAGAGTCTGACATAATCAAAAGACCCTAGAGATTAGAGTCAAAGACCTGCTTTCAAGTCCATAGAGACAGAAAATAGATTAGTGGTTGCTAGTGGGTACAGAGTTAATTTAGGGGTGATAGTAATGTCTTGGAAATAGATAATGGTGATGAATTAAATGAAATGAAATTAAATAAACAAGCTTATTTCATAAACTTGTGAATAAACAAAAAAATCACCGAATTATACGCTTTAAAATGTTGATTTTTATAGCATGTGAATCATATTTCAATTAAAAAATAACTTGGTATATAAATAATTTCATATGAGTATGGGGATTTTTGGGGGGGGGATGAGGGGGACACAGGGGACAGGGCAGAGGGAGAGGGAGAGAGAATCAATCCCAAACAGGCTCCATGCTGGGGCTCAATCTCACAACCCCGATATCATGACCTTACTTAAAATCAAGAGTGGAAGCTTAACGGATTGAGCCACTCAGGTGTCCCAAATATGGGTATTTTTATAAGATAAAATCCCAGAAGTGGAATTGGTGGGTCAACGGGCAGATGCACTTTAATTTGTAATTTGCATAGATTTTGCTAAATTTTTCTCCAGGTGTTATGCCAGTTTACATTCCCATCAACATCTGTAAGATTTGTTTCCCCACAGGCATTCAACAGCTGTGTTGTCAAACTTATAAAGTTTTATCAATCTGACAAATTTAAAAAGTGTTATCTTGGTGCTGTTTTAATCTGTTGCCCTCCTACTATGAGTGAAGTTGAGTTGGTACTGTTTGTTTTTTTTGTTTGTTTGCTTTTTGCCTATTTCCTACAAAACAAATTTAATTCATTGAAAATGCTTGCTTGCACTGCCATGTTTTGCTATATAAAATCTCTAATTCTTGTGGCAGGAAGGAGTTTGCTCTGTTTCTAACCCTCTCAATCAACCCCAATTTCAGTTCTACCCTACAGTTAAGTATGTAATTATTCAAATTAGCGATGATTCTCTCTGGTAACAAATTGAACCTCTACAGAAAATGAACCAGCTACCATAAAAGGAAAATAAAAGCTGGATTTTTAGCCTTTGAATCTGAGCTTTTGAAAGCCAAACAAAAGGCTGCAGCCTCTCCAAATTACTGATTACATAATAATCTCTGAATCCTGACATCTGGGGTTTTTTTCCCCTCAGGGTTAAACCAATGACTTCTATAGCTCTTTTCTTCTAGCTAGGAAAATAGATACAAACACTGTTCGTTCCTTAAATACATTTTTCTGCATAGTTCCTTCCATAACTGAAGATTAATCCTCCTTCTGTGTCATAACTTGGATCACAAATTGTGCTCATTTTCTGGGTAGAAAACATATTCTACATGAAAATCTTCATGTTGAGATCAATGGCAAGGCTGTCTTCCAATAACGTCTAGCTTTTTCAGTCCTCAGTAGCAATTCTTTAAACGCTACAGTTTTAAAACAAATACTTTTAATGTAATTTTTATAGGACTCTCAATTAAATTTATTTCCAGGCAAATATGTAATTTAAGAGTTCAGCTGTGCTTCACACTCAAGAGTTCGTGGTAGCATCATTTTCTTTATCTAGACTTGACATCTTATGTCTCTGAGTCTTAGAAAGGCTGTTCAACATTGTAAAAAAATGAAAGCCAGACTGAGAATAATGTGAACTAACATTTATGGAGCATTTACGATGTGCCGGGCTTTGTTCTAAGAACCTGAAGTATGCTAACTCATTTAACTTTCACAGCAGCCAGTGAGATATGGATCATAATGAACCCCTTTCTCTGAAATGAAGAAACCAAAGCCCCTGGTGGTTAACAATCAGAAAGTCCGATTCTCCTGCCAGTGCTACTTACCACTACTCTATATTAACCCTCTGGGGCAATCTGATCTAACATCCATTTTAGGAACAAATTGCCTGAAGCCCAGAGTGGTAAAGTTTCCAGAACTCCAACTCCATTTTCTTGTTCTTTGCTCAATACCACACAAGGAAGAACAGGATGATAATTTCCCTTCCAAATCTTAACATGAGTTATGAATTAGCCCAGTCTAACTTAGTTCAGAGAAATGACAATATAGTTTTGGAAGCCATACATCTAGGCCTGTCAAATAAAAATACAGACATGAGATTAAAATTGAATTTCAGATCATTGATGAATAACTTTTTAGTGTAAGTATATCCCATGCAAAACTCAGGACAAACTTATACAAAAAGATTATTCATTGTTTATCTGAAATTCAAATTTAGTGGGTCATCCTGTATTTTATCTGGCAAAATTACATATCCAAAAGGTAAAATGTGTGTGTCTTGAGGCAGCGAGGTGGTGTTGCTTTCCAGGCACTTTGCGTCTTGCTTTATCCAATTCCATATTGTTCAAATTATTTGCAAATACTAAGATCCTCAAAACCTTTCCCTAAGCAGATTTCAGCTTGTGCCCTGGTGAAACCAGTCTTTGACAGGAGTAATAGGATTATTATGATTTGCTAGATTTATTCCAGGTGAGCAAAGGGGTTATGTTAATAATAAAAAAAATTCTTAAACCTATCAATTATTAGAAATGGACCACCCTCTCAACATCATACACAAAAACAAATTCAAAATGGATAAAAGACCGAATTGTGAGAACTGAAACCATAAATAAATCTTCAAAGAACACACAGGCAGTAATTTCTCTGACATTGGCTGTAACAACGTCTCTCTATAAATGTCTGCTGAGACAAGAGAAACAAAAACCAAAATGAACTATTGGGACTACGTCAAAATAAAAAGCTTCTGTACAACAAAGGAAGAAATCAACAAAACTGAAAGATAGCTTATCAAATGGGAGAAGATATTTGCAAATGACATACCCAATAAAGGTTTTGTGTCCAAAATATATAAAGAACTGATAGAACTCAACACCCAAAAACCAAATAATCCCATTAAAAAACGGACAGAAAACGTGAACAGACAGTTCTCCAAAGAAGACATCCAGAGAGCCAATAAATGCATGAAAAGATGCTCAACATCACTCATCAGTGAAAGCAAATCAAAACTATAGTGAGATATCACATCATACCTGTATGATGTGAATGGCTATAATGAAAAACACAAAAAATATTAAGTGTTGGCAAGGATGTGGAAAAAAAGAAACTTCGTCCACTGTTGGTGGGAATGTAAACTAGTGCACCCAATCTGGAAAACAGTCTGGAGGTTCCTCAAAAAGTTAAAAATAAAGCTATTCTATGATCCAGTAATTGTGCTCCTGGGTATTTATTCCAAGAATACAAAAACACTAACTTGAAGGGATACATGCACCCCCATGTTTATTACAGCATTATTTACAATAGCCAAATATGGAAGCAACCTAAGTGTCCATTTGCAGATTAATGGATAAAGAAGATGTTGCATACATACGGGAAGACTGTTCGTCCATAAAAAAGTTTGAGAGGTGCCTGGGTGGCTCAGTGGGTTAAGCTTCTGCCTTCAGCTCAGGTCATGATCCCAGGGTCCTGGAATAAAACCCCATCTCCGGCTGTCTGCTCAGCAGGGAGCCTGCTTCCCTCCACCTCCCTGCACTCTGCCTGCCACTCTGCCTACTTGTGATCTATCTGTCAAATAAATAAAATCTTTAAAATAAATAAATTAATTTTAAAAATCTTTTTTTAAAAAGGCATAAAAAAGTTTGAAATCTTCCCATTTGCAACAATATGACCTAGAGAATATAATGCTAAGCTAAATAAACCAATCAGAAAAAGACAAACACCATATGATTTCACACATTTGTGGAATTCAAGAAACAAAACAAATGGACAAAGGAAAAAAAAGACAAACCAGAAAACAGACTCTAACTGTGGAGATCAAACTGATGGTTACCAAAGGGAAGCTGGGTGAAGACATGGGTGAAATAAGTGAATGGGATCCACACTCATCTTGATGAGCACTGAATCACTTTATTGTACACCTGCAACAAGCATAACACTGTATGGGCGCCTGGGTGGCTAAGCATCTGCCTTTGGCTCAAGTCATGATCTCAGGGTCCTGGGACGGAGTCCCGCATAGGCCTCCCTGCTCAGCGGGGAGCCTGCTTCTCCCTGTGCTATTCCTCCTGCTTGTACTCTCTTGCTTGCTCGTTTTCTCTCTCTCTCAAATAAATAAAATCTTTTTAAGAAATGCTGCATGTTAATTAAACCATAATTTTTTTTTTTTTAAAAGCTAGCATGGTGCTTGGCTGGCTCAGTCAGAATGTGTCTCTTGATTCTTGGGGTTATGAGTTTGAGCCTTACATTGAGTATAGAGATTACTTTAAAAATAATTTTAGGGGCACCTGGGTGGCTCAGTGGGTTAAGGCCTCTGCCTTCGGCTCAGGTCGTGATCCCAGGGTCCTGGGATCGAGCCCCGCATTGGGCTCTCTGCTCAGCCGAGAGCCTGCTTCCCCCTATCTCTCTGCCTGCCTCTCTGCCTACTTGTGATCTGTCTGTCAAATAAATAAATAAAATCTTTAAAAAATAATAATAATAATTTTAAAAATCTCTTTTAATAAAGTGAATTATTGGGGTACCTGAGTGGCTCAGTGGGTTAAATCTCTGTCTTCGGGTCAGGTCATGGTCTCAGGGTCCTGGGAATGAGTCCTGCATTGGCTCTCCGCTTGGTGGGGAGTCTGCTTCCCCCCTTCTCTCTACCTACTTGTGATCTCTCTCTCTGTGTCAAATAAATAAATTAAATCTTTTTTAAAAAAAAAGCGAACAATTATAAACCAGGCACTGTTGTTTAAGGGCTTTAGATGATTTAATTTATTGAATTCTCAAAATAAAATTGGGAGATAGATATTATTATTACATCCATTTTACTGAAGACAGAACTCAGTGAGACTAAGTAATTTGCCAGTAATAATTTCTAATATTTAGGCACTGCACTGTCAAATGTGGTAGCCATAAGCCACTACGGCTATTTAAACTGAAGTTAATTAAAATTAAGTAAGTTTCAGTTCCACTTTTGCATTAGCTATATTATATTAGTATACAAGCCATAAGTGATTCATGGCTGCCATATTCAACAGTTCCATTATTGGTCCCATCGTTACAGATGGGGCCAGCTTCAAGAGTGTGTAACCTGTACAACTGTACATGGCCTCAAACCTAAAAGGGCCTGTGTTGATTTAATACTTTGCACTTGCTGCCTTGCTTTTATTAATATTTTTTAAACAAAGGACCCTATATTTTCTTATGCACTATAACTGGTAAATTATATAGTGTGTCCTGTTAGCAGAAATTTGTATTGGACAGCACTGTTATTCATCAAAGAAGTAAAGAGGACAGACTATAATAGGAATAGACTTTACTGAAAAAGAAGACTCGAACTACTCAGTATTGTCAACAGCGAGCTTCTCAGACTGCAGTGAAAATACTTTTGCAGCCTCCCCTCTCCCCAAAGTTCCAACCAGAGAAAAATCTTTTTTTTTTTTAATTTTTATTTATTTATTTGTTTTTTTTATTTATTTGACAGAGAGAGAGATCACAGGTAGGCAGAGAGGCAGGCAGAAAGAGAGGAGGAAGCAGACTGAGCAGAGAGCCCGATGCAGGGCTCGGTCCCAGGACCCCGAGACCACGACCTGAGCCAAAAGCAGAGGCCCAACCCACTGAGCCACCCAGACGCCCCCAGAGAAAAATCTTTAAACAGGATTTGTGTTCATATGCAGTCAAGTTGAGTCCTGGCCCTTTGGAACCGTCTCATGAGCTGACCAGCATTTTGTCCTTAAAAAGTATCCAAATACAAAATCAGCGAACAAGTTCTCAAGTAGAAATAATTCTCCCATGGACACAACTATCATTTGAGTTCAGTCTTCTCATTGCCTGAATACTTCCAGCTAAAGTGCCAAGATGAAAGGCCAGCAAGCCTATACCTAGATGCCTAGTGGTCCCATACCACAACAGTCGAAACTTGCTGATGTACCTTGACTACAGCACCAAACATGAACACTTCCTTTTCTCACGCCACAAAGTTTTCACAATTATAAATGTGGGATTGGGGTGTCTGTGTGGCTCAGTCTGTTCAGCATCTGCCTTTGACTCAGGTCATGATCTCAAGGTCGTGGGATTGAACCCCACATTGGGCTCCCTGCTCAGCGGGGTGTCTGCTTCTCCCTCTCCCTTTGCTCCTCTCCCCTGCTCGTGCTCTCTCTCTCTCAAATAAATAAATTAAATAAATAAATAAAAAAAATTTTAAAAAGGTGAGATTGTTTTATACTTTCCCCTACTTTTTTTTTTATTTTTTAAAAGATTTTATTTATTTATTTGGCGGAGAGAGAGAGATCACAAGCAGGCAGAGAGGCAGGCAGAGAGAGAGGGAGAGACAGGCTCTCCGCTGAGCAGAAAGCCCGATGCGGGGTTCGATCCCAGGACCCTGAGATCATGACCTGAGCGGAAGGCAGAGGCTTAACCCACTGAGCTACCCAAGTGCCCCTACTTTCCCCTACTTTAACATGCAAATGCCAAACCTGTTTTTTTTTTTTTTTCCACTTAACTACATACTAAATAAACTTACCCATTATGGTGACAATAGGTTTTAGAGATGCATGGAGTACCAGAGCATAGCAGCCAGTAAAGATCTTTCTGAGGTGCTTTCCTTGAGTGTTAGGGGTTAGAGAACTGTCATTGTCAAAGAGAATCCAAGGATTTCAGACGTAAATCATTGGTGAATTTATCTCCAGGGTTATTGGGAAATGAATAATGAAACAAGAACAAGCCATGTGCCTGGGAGGAAAACTTCAGGACAATAATTACCAAGATTATAATGAAAACCAAGTGGTAATTAGCTCCACTGGTTAAACTAATTAAGTGAGCGAAAAAATACTTTCAGAAAATAAAATTTGAGATGTTTAATATGAAAGCAGTTTTAGTACAATTTCAGAATAGCTTGGAGAACATGTAAGTGCAATTTAGAGGACAGTTCCTTCTATAATAGAGTGGTAGAAGTAGCCATAAATGAAGTAAAAAGCCCATTGAAAGCTGTGTGTAATTCACAAGTCCATACTTTGTGTTAAGTATGCCGGAGGGTGCTCGCTCGTGCTTAATGTTATATTTGACTCTTCATTAGATTGTTGCTTTTTCTCAGCTTCTGTGACTGCACACCATAGCCTTGGGCTGGAGTTAACCCAGCATATTTTTCCCACCAAAATTATTAAAACCTGTGTTATTTATAATTATTCAACACAAAGAAAAAAAAGAAGTTCCTTATACTGAAATTATTTTGTACTCTCACAACCAAACTCTCCTAGATGGAGACCCTGTATCAATGTGTTTATCCATTCATTTATTAGCTCATTTGCTCATTCATCAAACCCCTGGATGCCCACCGGGTTCTTTGCCAGGCACTGACCTAGGACTTAGGGTTATAAAAACATATAGGTTAAGGTCCCTCTCATCAAGGAGTTTACAGTCTGGTTGGAGGGGACACATTTGTAAATAGATGAATGCCACTGTTGTTATGGCTTCCGAGTTACAAGTACCTGTAGGCTGTGGTGGGGCATGAGGGGAGAGTGGAGAATGAAGGAAGGATGAGTATAAGGTGGAAAGCCTATAGACAAGGAAGTGCTGGAACTTTGGTGTTTTGTCCCCTTTTATCATTCTGTTGCCTCTTCCCAAGATACCCTTCCTTCACTTCTTCATTTTTTTTTTTAAGACTTTATTTATTTATTTGGCAGAGATCACAAGTAGGCAGAGAGGCCAGCAGAGAGAGAGGGAAGCAGGTTCCCCGCTGAGCAGAGAACCTGATGTGGGGCTCGATCCCAGGACCCTGGGATCATGACCTCAGCTGGAGGCAGAGGCTTCAACCTACTGAGCCACCCAGGTGCCCCTACTTCCTTCACTTCTTGACTGGGCTAACATTTGCTCAAAACTTTAAAAAATCATGTACATGGTGTCTGGGTGGCTCAATTTCTTAAAGCTTCCAACTCTTGATTCTGTTCAGGTCATGATCTCAGGGATGTGAAATCCAGTCAGATGTCAGACTGCATACTGGGTATGGAGCCTGTTTAAGAGTCTCTCTCCTTCTGCCCCTCCCCCTCCCTCTCTAAAAAATGTTTTTAAATTAAAAAAATAAATTCCAGGATCCTAAAAAAAAATTTTAAAAATCATGTACACATTTTCAGGTATACATGAATGCATTTCAATTTTTTAAAATATTATAATACAAAAATATTTAAATAGCGGAAGTCTTTCTTCACCCTGTTCCCCATTACTCCTCTACTTAGAGGTAACATTTTTTTAAAGAAGATTTTATTTGTTTATTTGAGAGGAAGAGAGAGAGCACAAGAAGGGAAGTGGGAGGGGCAGAGGGACTAGCCAGAGGCCCTGTTGAGCATTGATCCCGATGTGTGGCTTTATTCCAGGGCCCTACGATCATGACTGAGTCGAAGGCAGATGCTTAACCAACTGAGCCACCCAGATGCCCCAAGAGGTAGCACTTTTAACACTTGGTATGTACGTTTCCAGAACTGTTTCTGTATATTTACACATATTCATATATATTTGCATTTGCATATATACATGTGTGTACATGTATGCATATACACATGGTAAAATAAATATTGTTGTTTTTTCCACTTAACAACAATCGCGGATATCGTCTTATTACAGTACTCTGTAGGAAAATCCCATAAATATGATATGGGATTATCATATCTATTTAGCCAATCCTCTATAGATAGAAATTTACAATTTTCTTCAAAATTTTCACTATTAGAAATATTGAAACGAGCACCCACAAACATTTTTACACACATGTAGGCCTTATACCTAACAGTGGAATAATTGATTTAAAATCATGATAAATATTGTCACATTGCCTCTAAAAAACGTTTAAGCAATATGTACATGCATCAACTTTGTAAAAGACTGCTTGTTTCCCCACACTTTTACTGGTTGAGAATATTGTAAATCTTTTTTTTTTTTTAAAGAAAAGACTTTTTTTTTAGAGTAATTTCAGGTTCGCAACAAAATCAAGAGGAAGGTATAGAGATTTCCCATATATACCCCCTACCCCACTATATGCAGAGCCTCCCCCATTATCAGCATCCCTCACCAGGGTACATTTGTTACAACTGATGAACCTACACAGACACACCATAATTACCCAAAGTCTGTGGTTTATATTTGGGTTCACTCTTGGTTTTGTTTGTTGTATGGGTCTGGACAGTGCATAATGACCTGTATTCATCATTACAGTATCATACAGAGTACTTATGGTGCCTTAAAAATCCTGGTTTTTGTCAGTTCAACCCCCCTTCCCCACATCCCAACCCTTGGCAACCACTGATCAGGGTCATGGAATCAAGCCCTGGATCTCTGCCCCACCCCCAACCCCATGAAAATAAATAAATAAATCTTTAAAAAAATAAAGTGGGTTTCTTAAAGACAAAGCAGTTAGGTGTTAGGTTTCCTTTCCTTTTTTTTTTTTTTTTTAAGATTTTGTTTATTTATTTGACAGAGAGAGAGAGAGATCACAAATAGGCAGAGCAGCAGGCAGAGAGAGAGGGAGAAGCAGGCTCCCCGCTGAGCATAGAGCCTGATGTGGGGCTCAATCCCAAGACCCTGAGATCATGACCTGAGCCAAAGGCAGAGGCTTAACCCACTGAACCACCCAAGTGCCCTAGGTTTTAGGTTTTCCCTCTACTCTAACAATCTCTATCTTTTAATTGTTGCATTTAGATCATTGATGTTCAAAGTGATTTATTGCTATATCTTGATTGACATCTACCATATTTTTTACTGTTTACATTGGTTGCCCTTGTTCTTGTTCCTCTTTCTTTCTGCCATTTGTGGTTTTATTTTTTTATTTTTTTTTTTTAAAGATTTTTTATTTATTTATTTGACAGAGAGAAATCACAAGTAGGCAGAGAGAGAGAGAGGAGGAAGCAGGCTCCCTGCCGAGCAGAGAGCCCGATGCGGGACTCGATCCCAGGACCCTGAGATCATGACCTGAGCCGAAGGCAGCGGCTTAACCACTGAGCCACCCAGGCGCCCCATTTGTGGTTTTAATTCACCCTTTTATATGATTCCATTTTTTCTCCTTTCTTTACATATTAGTTACCATTGTTTTTTTTTAATCTCTTTTAGTGGTTGCCTTAGAATTTGCAATATATATTTACAACTAATCCAAGTCCACTTTCAAAGAACACTGTATCACTTCACAGGTGGTGTGAATACCTCATAATAACAAAATAATCCTAATTCCTTTATCTTGCTCCGTGTATCATTACTGGTGTTCATTTTACTTATATATATGCATACATACATATGAGATAGATACATATGTATATATATATGCAGACATAATTGAACACATCATTCTTTTATTATCTTGAACAAAATATTGTGTTAGATCAATTAAAATAACAGAAATAAATCTTTTATTGTACCTTTACTTAAACCTTCTTCAATATTATTTATGTAGATCTGCATTTTCCTTTTCTCTAAATAACTTCTTTGGGGCACCTGGGTGGCTCAATGGGTTAAAGTCTCTGCCTTTGGCTCAGGTCATGATCTCAGGGTCCTGGGATCGAGTCCCACATCGAGCCCCGCATGGGGCTTTCTGCTCAACAGGGAGCCTGCTTCCTCCTCTCTCTCTGCCTGCCTCTCTGCCTACTTGTGATCTCTGTCTGTCAAATAAATAAATAAAATCTTAAAAAAAAAAAGAACTTCTTTTAACATTTCTTACAAGGTGGATCTACTGGCAATAAATTCTCTCAATATTTTATTTGTCTGAGAAAATATTTTTTTTCTTCCTTCACTTTTGTTGGATAATTTTGTAGGGTACAGAATTCTAGATTGGCTTTCTTTCCTCTCTCTCAATACTTTATTTTTTTCAAGATTTACTTATTTATGTGTGAGAGAGAAAGCAATTGAGCCGGGGAAAAGGCAAATTGAGAGGGAGACAGACAGAAGCAGACTCCCTGATTAGTGCAGAGCCTAACATGGGGCTTGAGCTCACAGATCTGAGATCATGACCTGAGCCAAAATGGAGAGTTGGATGCTCAACCCCTGAGCCATCCAGGTGCCTCTTTCTCTCAATATTTTAAATATTTCACTATACTCTAATCTTGCTTGCATCATTTCTTTTTTTTTTTTTTTAAAGATTTTATTTATTTATTTGACAGAGAGAGATCACAAGCAGGCAGAGAGGCAGGCAGAGAGAGAAGGGGAAGCAGGCTCCCTGCTGAGCAGAGAGCCCAATGCAGGCCTCTATCCCAGGACCCTGAGATCATGACCTGAGCCGAAGGCAGCGGCTTAACCCACTGAGCCACCCAGGCGCCCGCTTGCATCATTTCTGAGGAGACTTTGAATGTAATTTTTATTTTGCCCCATTATAGTAATACATTTTTTCCCTCTTCCACCAGCTACTTTTAGGATTTTTTTTTCTTTATCTTTGATTTTCTGAAGTTTGAATATGAGAGGACTCTGTGTAGTTTTTTTTTTAGAGCATCTATCCGGCTTGGTATTCTCTGAGGTTCTCAGATCTGTGGTTTGGTGCCTAACATTAATTTGGGGGAAATTCTCAGCCATTATCATTTCTAATATTTCTTCCGTTCTTCTTCTTCTTTTTTTATTATTCTTTTTCTCCTTTTATTATTCCAATTTTGCATATATTACATCTTTTGTAGTTGTCCATAGTCCTTGGATATCCTGCTTTGTTTTTTTCATCTTTGTTCTGCTTGCTTTTTAGTTTTGGAACATTCTACTGATATATCCTCAACCTCAGAGGTTCTTTCCTCAGTTGTGTGCAGTCTACTCACAAACTCATCAAAAGTAGTCTTCATTTTTGAACAGTGGTTTTGGACTCTAGCTTGTCTGTTTGGTTCTTTCTTAGGATTTCCATCTCTGCTTACAGTGCCAATCTGTTCTTGCATGCTGTCTATTTTTTATCCATTAGAGCCCTTAGCATATTAATCATAGCTCTTCTAAATTCCTGGTTTGATAATTCCAACATCCTTGCCATATCTGGTTCTGATGTTTGTTCTATCTCTTCAAACTGGTTTTTTTTTTTTTTTTTTGCCTTTTGGTATACCTTGGAATTTTTTTAATAGTTGGACATGATATGCCCGTTGAAAGGAACTGCTGTAAATATGCCTGATGTAGTGGTGAAGTGCTGGGGAGAGGAAGCATTCTATAGTCCTAGGATTAGGTCTCAGTCTTTCATTGAGCACATGTCTCTGGAATGTGAAATTCACAAGGGTTTCTCAGAATTTTTTCTTCCCCTGTTAAATGGGGCAAGATGGCTGGGAGTGGGGGTTGCTGGAGTTGGCTCTTCCCCTTCCTCCAGGTCAGTCAGGTTCTGATAATACCACAGCAGGATAAGGATCAGGCTATGGTTATCTAGATTCTCCTGAGGGCAGACGTTGTCAAGAACAGAATGGTCTGACATTTCAAACTAGTCCCTTCCCACTGCCCTCTTTTGCTAGAAGCATGAGGTAATTTTTCTCCAACATTCACTGTGGGAACATGGTTAAAGTCTCAGAGGCAAACTCACAAAAGCTTAGGGGCTCCACTATGAATAAGACCTTTTGGAGTTTTCAACTCGCAGATTTGTCCTCATTGAGTTCCCAGCAATTTATCAATTACTGTTCAGGTTTTCCCTTGGCACTGGTTCCCCTATCAGTTTCTGCTGTGAGTCCTGCTCCAGTAAGTCAGGACATTGTATTCTCCAGTCTGTCATTCCCATCTTGGGGGCAATGGTTTTCCTTGTGTCTTCTCTTATGAACCCAAGAGGAATTGTGGATTTTTCAGTAGGTTCAACTTTTCCCTTGTTAGGATGGAGTAGCAACTTCCAAGCTCCATACATGTAGAAATGGAAACCAGAAGTAACATATTTCAAATATTTTAATATTTTGATTGTCCGATAAGGGGAACACTTATTATTTTAATTTCCACTTCCCTGACTTTTGGTGGGATTGAGCATCTTTCACATATCCCTTTGAATCTAATCTTAGAAGATGAACCAGTGTTCAGCAGAGGAAAAAGGGTGAGCAAAGCATAGATCTATTAATGGCACAGTGCCACCGTGGTTTAGAGGAACTGGAATTACTTAGGATAGGGAATGATAGGGTGACTTTAAGAAAAATGAGGCTCAGAGAAGTAAAGGGGTATCAGGGGCCAGAGGGCCTAGAATGCCAGTTGTTTAGACTTTATCCTGGCCCGTAATGGGGAGCTTTTGAAAGACTTTAAGCAGGGCTGTAAATGGCCAAATTCATTTTTACAAAAAGTTATCTTTTAGTGGAGAGAAGAGTGAACCGAAGTGAAAGTGCAGAGACTGAAAAGAAGAGAGCCAGCTTGAGAGTACTGTGGTGGCTTCCCAAGGGAGGGCAGCCATGCTGGATCCACAGGTGGAGGAGAGGAGAGATGTTAGAAAGATGTAAACCATGGCAGGGTCTGTGCCTTGTCTGTCATGATGGGGAAGCAAGAAGCCAGAAGTCTGAGAGTCAGTTTTCCATCAAGTGTATTGGTATGAATGATCATCCAGGAAATTTTGGTGGTAGCCAAAAGAAAAAAGAAAAAAGAGTCAGTAATAAATGCATCTGCAAGGAAAAATAAGAGAAAAATATGTTTAAATATGGATGAAGGAAAGTAAGAAGAGGTAGAGGAAAATATAAATGGATTTTAAATTTTTATTTTTATTCTGTTCATTTTACACACATTAGCATTAAGCTTTGAAAAGAATGTATTGAAAAGTAGAGCATTAATTCATGGGGGACAGTGGATTCTGAATGGCATGTATGATAAAATCTCCAAGTGACAGCTAACTGCTGGTTAATGGCTATTAAGTTCTCTTGAGAACCTGAATTTTCCCATGTAGCTCTTAACCTCCTGATGTTATTTAGTCTGAAAAGAAATCATTATCTCTTTTTTATAGAATGCATGATAAGGTTACCTGTACACATTATCAGTTAGATATCTGAATGTCTTAGCTATTTATTATTAGTCATTTATTTGATTGCTGGGATAATTTTCATGAGACATCTGAAATACCCTCACATTCTAGTTCTCTTTCTCCTGGACTAAGTTTGCCCTTCTCAAAGTTTCTTTCTTAGACACAGCAATTATTGCTGCTATTTCTTTAAAACTGTACACACCAGTCCTTAGATAAATAATGACTTATCTTAAAATCAGTGGTACTTTTCTAATGCATGTCTATAAAAACCATCTTTAGTTGGAGAGTTCTGTGTGAAAACCTAATGCTTTGCTATTAGCATTTTCATAAAATGGCCATACAGAGAAGGATCCTTGTATCTCCCCCCCCCCCCCAATTCATAAGTTGAATTTCAGACGTCCAGGGTGGTGGTCTTAGAAGTGGGGCCTTGGGTGGTGGTGTTACACGTGGGACCTTGGGAGGTGCTTAGGTTGTGATGGTATAGACTTCATGAGTAGAATTAGTATTCTTATTAAAGAGGCACCAAAGAACTCCCCTCATTCCTTCCCGCATGTGAGCACACAGCCAAAAGTCACTATGAACCTGGAAAAAGGCCTCACCAGAAGATGACCAGGCTGATGCCTTGAACTTGGACTTCCAGCCTCTAGAATTGCAAGAATTTTGTTGTTTATTCTTTGTTTTTGTTGTTTATAAGCCATTCAGCTTTTGGTATTTTGTGATAGCAACCTGAACAGATTTAAATAAGCACAAAAAAAGAGAACTCACCCATATTCCCAGCATATGGAACTAATCACTATTACCACGTTGGCATGTTTCCCCCCATATTTAAAAAAGAAAAACTGGTCTATTCTCATAGTTACCATAAGAATTCCAAGGACAGAATTGCGCAAAGATAAAAGTTCAAAAATCCACCTCAAATTTAACACCCAGAGATGACCTTTACTAGCTTTAGGTTATAATACATATCTTCCTAATTATACACACAAAGAAATATTTTTATAAAAAAGGAATCACACTATATTAAATACATTTAACTTAAACTTACTTTAATTTGTTTAATTATTTTTAAGTAAGCTTTAGATCTCACATGGGGCTCAACCTCACAACCCCCAGAACAAGAGTTGCGTGCCCTACTGACTGACCGACCCAGCCAAACACGCCTACTTACTTCAGTTTAAGAAAGGAAAATTTGAAGAGAAACTAAAGGAATTGTTGAACTCCAAACATTTCTCTAGCACCAGATATATTATTTCCTGGAGGGTTTTAAATACTCTAAAATGTTAAAAGGCTATGCTCAATGTGCTTAAACAAACAAACAAACAAACAAGTATTTTGATTGTATATGTCATCAATGACTCCCTGCTCTAAAAGATGAGAGCATTGGGACACCTGGGTGGCTCAGTGGATTAAAGCCTCTCTTTGGCTGGGGTCATGATCCCAGGGTCTTGGGATCGTGCCCCACATCGGGCTCTCTGCTCAGCAGGGAGCCTGTTTCCTCCTTTCTCTCTGCCTGCTTATGTCTCTGTCTGTCAAATAAATAAATAAAATCTTAAAAAAAAAAAAAGATGAGAGCATTAACAACTTCACACTCCTACCCAACTCTTCATCTTTCTCTCAGTTCAAAATAGTCACCTCCTATTTTATAATCATAATTTTCATAAATTTCAGCAGATGCACCTAAGGCCTCTGTCATTCTCAAACTTGGACTCAGTTGCTCCTGAAAATTCTCAACCCCCACTATCAATTCCCAATCAAAACATCCATGTAACTCATGTCAAAGGCTCTAGACTTTCTTCTCCCTTTCCCCATCTCTCTAATAAGGCCCAAGAGGAAAAACAAGTGAGTAAATGCCTAGAGAATGAACAACTCCTGAATCTTACTTAGCTTCTGGGAAGAGAGAAAGAGGCCATGAACCCTAACGCATTAATAATTTTGACTACACTAGAATTCTCTGGAATGACAGATGTGAGCAGTAGAACTCAGAGGATACAACTGGCTTCTGAGAACTTATTGAGGAAGTCAGGGCAAGGAGTTCCAAGGAGAATAGGGTCAAAAGGCGAGGACTGAGGGGAATGGCATCTTTTCCAGTGTTAGGGAGCCTGGCACAGGGACCATATCCTCATCTCAGCCAGCATCTACTCATCTCCAGGCTTCCTACCCATTTAAACAGAAAGCTCGGTATTCAGAGTTAAACATCTGGCTTGACAGCAGGGAACATTCAGTTAATGGTAGTTCAGGGCAATTGCTGTGTTTGCAGCTGTTTCTTCTTGATAAAATAATTGTTGTTTCAAATGGGAAATTATTATGTAGAATCGGACTGGAATGAAAAAGTAGTGTCTTATCACAGCTTGATTTAGTAGTGTATAAATAGGCTTTGGAAAAGGACGGTATCACGTTAAAAAGCGAGATCATTATAAATGGTGGATAAATGCTGTCTCAAAGAATGAAAGAGAATAATGCCAGGAAAACATGACATGGGACTGAAGTGACACAGGTCACAGGTCAAATCAATATTTTTTAACCTGTATCTTGGAAAACACACACACTGAAGACATCTGCTTTGGCGAGACTGAAATCTTAGCGGTTACTGGAAGGCACAGGAGTTGGTAGGGACAGCTCTAGGTATGATTTGAAAGTATTTCAATGGTCTTGTACCGAGTATCAAACTATCATTTGTCTGCAATAACTATCAGTTGAAGAAAATAAATAAATAAATGATGTATTTTTTTTTTTCCTGTATCTGCAAAGATCAATTGAGAGAGAACAGACGACTCAGGTCCTAGAGCAAGAAGGAAGCCTGGGGGACTTCAAAAGAATAGCAGTTAAGTGAGACAAACAGAGATTTCAGAACATGCTGCAAGCCCTGATTGTCTCTTCCTATGATACCTGGCTGTGGTAAAGACCCTAAATGGGCAATACATAGAACATTCATAGGTTCTATACCAAAAGAGCAGAATGGGGGGATTGAATGAGTGTGGAGTAGCAAGAATTTCAGAACTGGGCAAGTCCAGTCATGGAGACTGGGTGTAGTATAAACTGTTAACAGGCACAGCTATGGCTCTGTGGGCAGGGAGACCATAATTCTCCTTAGGGTTACTTTGTCAGGGACACAAATAATTCCTCACCTTGTGCCTCTGCCTTGCCACATCCCAAAGAGGACCAGAAAGAAGTCACCAGAAGGTCTTGCTCACTCTAATGGATTTTTGTTTACACTGCTTGCATTTCATTTAGACTTTTGATAAAATTTATGATAGAACAAATCATTATATGTGGATTTCCTTTTTTATCATTCCATTCCCAAACCTGATCTTGTCAGACTTGGACCTGAGACTTCTAAAAACCATGTTCATATTTATAACTTGTGATCATGTTTATTTAAAATATTATACACTCCTTATTTCATTTGTTAATAGTACTGTCTTGCCCTGTTCTTTCAATATCATTTTGGGTTTCTTGAAATTGCCTTTTATTCCTCAGTCCCAAAATTAGTGGAATGCTAGGGCTTGGCCTTTAAAAACTGGGGGCATGTGTGGCTACTCCCTCTCAATGCAGCTGAAGATAAAATCAAACAGTACTTTGCATCAGGAAACTGTTCTTGCGGAAGGTAATTCCATCAAAAGAATCTCCTGTTCCTAAGTGGCCAGAAAGTAAATATTTGAGACTTGCAGGCCTGTGGCCTTTGTTACAACTACTTAATTCTGCTGTTGAAGCATGAAAGCAGCCAAATGAATGGGCATAGCTATGTTCCAATGAAACTTTATTACAAAAACAGGAAGTTGGACTGGGCAGTAGTTTGCTGACCCTATTACTTGCCAACTCCTCTTAGATATCTGGACTCAAAAAATTGTTGCTATGGCCTGTGAAAGTAATTTTAATTCTTAAAAGGTTATAAACTGGTTGTCTTAATAATGTGTTGCCTAACTTAAATACTTACGTTGACATCCTGTTTTACAGAAGGCAGAAGTACTTGTGAATTTTCTTTGTTGACCAGAAGAGAATTATTAGCTTTCTTCCTTCTCCCTCATGCATGAAGGTAAAAGAAAATGATTATCTTACACATTAAGTTCTCTAGGAGCAAAAGATGAGGTAGAGCTTTAGGAGCAAGATGTTTCATTAGGATCAATACTTATGAAAAGTAGGGAAGGAAACAGAATTGGGCAGGGAGAAAAGGAGAACTTCTGTATAGGTCCAAAAAATCCGTCCAACATGGCAGGAAACACTGGAAGAATGGTATCCCAAATGCCAAGACGATAGCTTTCCCTTGCTCAATCACCAGATCCAGAATACCCTACGAAGACAAAGGCTTCAGGCAAAGCAGCTCTCTGGAAAAAGCTCACAGTTAGAAGTCGTCTGCTGGCTACATTCCCCACTGGTCTGGCATCAAGTTCTTTCTTGGAGAGGGTCTGTACAAGGAATCTTCATACCTATTTAAACAAAAAGTCTCAGAATGTATTTCATATGTTAATACCAGTGGTGGAGTAAGAACAGCCGTAGAGCTATTGAGCACGTTAGCTTCATTCTTTTGATTATGTTTCTATGATTTAAATGTTTAAATATCCCTTTTCATGTGGGAGAAAAGAGTATAGGACACAGACATCATGATGAAGAAATATCTGAGCATCTTTTTTTCCCTCCTCTATTTCTTCATTTATCTTCCCTAATGTATCATTCACCTTCTGTACCTTCTTTCATTCTACCTCTTACTTTCTGTTTTCTTCATCCTTCATTCACTAACCCCTTAAGTTCTGCCCAGCATTGTTCAAAAGCTTCATATATAAGGCAATACCTAGGGCTTGTAATGGAGGATGATTTCACAAACCACAGTCAACATTTCCTGGTTTTTGAACGCTACATACTATGCTGCTATGAATACTGATGCAATTTTTGTGTGACTATATGTTTTCAACAATTGTGGTTATATACCTATAAATGAAATTGCTGGGCTATATGGTAACTCCATGTTTAGTCCTTTCAGGAACTGACAAAATGGTTTCTAAAGTGGCTGTACCATTTTACTTTCCCACCAGCAATGTATGAGGATTTCAACTTCTCCACATCTTTGTTAATACTTGTTATTGCCCATCTTTTTCCTTACAGTCATCCTAGTGGTCTGAAGTCATATCTCACTGTGGTTTTGATAGACATTTCCCCAATGACTATTGATGAGCATTACTTCATGCCTTGTTTCTTTTACTATATCCTTTTTGAGTTAGTTTCTTAGTGCCCGCCCACTAAGACACTAATTGTAGTAAGTGATAACTAGTATCTTAGCTCAGAACAATCAAATTTGGATCAATAACAACTTAATTTCAGGAATGAAAAAAAACTTTGCCTCAGTGTAGTTCCATTCTGTTCCCCCTCCCTTTGTGCTATTATTGTCAGATGAATTACATGCTTATGCATTAAAAACCTATGAACACGTACCCCTGGGGCCAATATTACATTATATGTTAATAAAACATTAAAAATTAAAAAAAGAAAAAAGATTTAAACACCCTATGAACACAATCTTATAATTATTGCTTTATGCAATTACCTTTTAATTCAAGTAGGAGAAGAAAAGCATTATAAACAAAAACATTTTTGTGGACTTTTATAGTTACCTATATTTCTTTTTACTAGTGCTCTTTACTTTTTCAGGTGAATTTAAGTTACTATCTAGTGTCCTTTCATTTCAGCTTGGAGTCTCTTTAGTACCTTAGTATGAGAGTACCTTTAGTACCAGAGAGAGAAAGAGAAAGAGCACAAGTGGAGAGAGACAGGGAGAGAGGATCTGAAGCAAATTCCATGTGGAGAGCAGAGCCCAATGCAGGACTTGATCTCATGACCCTGAGATCATGACTTGAGTCAAATTAAGAGTCAGATGATTGTGGTGCCTGGGTGGCTCAGTGTGTTAAAGCCTCTGCCTTCGACTCAGGTCAATGATCCCGGGTTCCTGGGCTCAGGTCATGATCCCAGGGTACTGGGATCAAGCCCCGCATTGGGCTCTCTGCTCAGCCAGGAGCCTGCTTCCCCTTCCCACTCTGCCTGTCTCTCTGCCTACTTATGATCTCTGTCAAATAAATGAATAAAAATCTTTTTTTTTTTTTAAGATTTCACTTATTTATTTGACAGAGAGAGATCACAAGTAGGCAGAGAGGCAGGCAGAGAGAGAGAGAGGAGGAAGCAGACTCCCTGCTGAGCAGAGAGCCTGATGCAGGACTCGATTCCAGGACCCTGAGATCGTGACCTGAGCCGAAGGCAGCAGCTTAACCCACTAAGCCACCCAGGCGCCCCTAAATGAATAAAAATCTTAAAAAAAAAAAAAAAAGAGTCAGATGCTTAACCAGCTGTGCCACCCTGGCACTCCCCCCTTCAGTATTTCTTGTAGGGCAAGCCTGCTATTAAAAATTTGCTGGATTGTTTTTTTGTTTTTTTTTTTTTAAGATTTTTTTTATTTTTTATTTATTTGAGAGAGATTTATTGAGAGAGAGATCACAAGCAGGCAGAGAGGCAGGCAGAGAGAGAGGAGGAAGCAGGCTTCCTGCTGAGCAGAGAGCCCGATGGGGGGCTCGATCCCAGGACTCCGAGTTCATGACCTGAGCCGAAGGCAGCGGCTTAACCCGCTGAGCCACCCAGGCGCCCCTTGTTTTGTTTTTTGTTTTGTTTTTGGACTGTCTGAAATTCTCCTCATTTTTTAATAACA
The DNA here is from genome assembly GCF_009829155.1 of Mustela erminea. Lineage (NCBI taxonomy): Eukaryota > Metazoa > Chordata > Mammalia > Carnivora > Mustelidae > Mustela > Mustela erminea. The sequence continues at coordinate 61,081,051 of NC_045616.1, read as the reverse complement.
GTTTTGTAGGTTATAAAATTTTTGATTGAGTCTTTCAACATTTTCACTATGCCATCTCACTGTCTTCTGGCCTCCACAGTGTCTATGAGCAGTCAGTTGTAAATTTTACAGAGTACCCCTTGTACTTAATAGTCATTTTTTTCTTGCTGCTTTCAGGATTCTCTCTTTGTCTTTGTGTTTAGACAGTTTGTCTATGATGTATCTAGGTTTTGATTTCCTTTAGTTTATCTTTTGTTGCATATCTTTATGTGTAGTACATTAGTGATTTTCATCAAATTTGATTAGTTTTAGAGTAATATTTCTTTTTCTGTTTCTTTTGTTTTTTGTTTTTTTCCCCATTCCTTCTGGAACTTTCACAATGCATGTGTTCGTTTGCTTCATGATGTTTTGACGGTCTCTTAGAATCTGTTCTTTTTGGGAGGCCACCTGCCTGGCTCACTCAGAAGAGCATTAGACTCTTGATTTCAGGGTAATGAGAGTTTGAGCCCCACACTGGGTGTAGAGGTTACTTAAATAAACAAATAAATAGATAAACTTAAAAAAAATGAATGCAGACATTTCTCTCTTTTTTTTTCTTTTTTCTTTTTTTTTTTTAATTAGATAGAAAGAGAACATGGGGCTGAGGAGCAAAGGGAGAGGAAGAAGCAGACTCCCTGCTGAGTGGTGAGCCTGACTGGGACTGGATCCCAGGACCCTGGGATCATGATCTGAGCTGAAAGCAGACACTTAACTGACTGAGCCACCCAGGTGCCTTAATCCTTTTTTTTCCATTTTTTAAATCTTTTTTATCTTTTTTTTAATCTTTTCATCTTTTCTATTATTTTATCTTTTTTCTTTCTATTCGTCAGGCCGGATAATCTTAATTGAATGATTCATTCTTTTAAACTCACTGATCCTTTCTTCTGCCAGCTCAAATCTGCTTTTGAACCCATTGTGCATGACTAATAAAATTTATTTATTAAAAATATTGATACATATGTAACATGGAGGCAGTAAACACTTACTTTTTTCTAATTGTCCTGAAATACTTACTAAAAAACAGGATTAGGGGCGCCTGGGTGGCTCAGTGGGTTAAGCCGCTGCCTTCAGCTCAGGTCATGATCTCAGGGTCCTGGGATCCAGTCCCGCATCGCGCTCTCTGCTCAGCAGGGAGCCTGCTTCTCTCGCTGCCTCTGCCTGCCTCTCTGCCTGCTTGTGTGTACTCTCTGTCTCTCTCTCTGGCAAATAAATAAAATCTTTAAAAAAAAAAATAAAAAAAATAAAAATAAAAATAAAAAACAGGATTATATATTAGGCCAAAAAGAGAATATTGCAATTTAATTTATGTAATTTATATTGGCTACATCCTCAGATCACAAAATATAGTAAAAATTAACCACTTTAAAATGAAAGAACACTCTTCTAAGTAACTATTGGATTCAAAAAATAAAATAAAAATGGAAGTTAAAGATCATTTGAACATTAATGATAATGAGAATACTACACTGAAAACACATGGGAGTGGTTCCTATATTTAGAGGCAAATCTGTAGATGTAAGTGATTTTATTGTTAAAAATTTTCCAAATAAACAAAACATTTATCTTAAGAATCTAAGAACAAAAATGCAAAATAAATTTTAAAAATAGAATTAATGAAAATTACAGACATTAGTGAATTAGAAAGAAAAAAAAAGTCAATCTATAAACTCCAGAATGTACTTTTTAAAAATTGTACTTGTGTTTTTGTTTTTTGAGATGATTCTTTATAAGGACCAATAAAACTTATTACAATAATTGTTCTCCTCATGTAATAATGATTGATATTTAATAGTTTCTACTTGGTAGCATTTCTATTTCTTTTTTTTTAAATTTTTTTAAAAGATTTTATTTTATTTCTTTGACAGAGAGAGATCACAAGTAGGCAGAGAGGCAGAGAGAGAGAGAGAGAGAGAGGAGGAAGCAGGCTCCCTGCTGAGCAGAGAGCCGGATGCGGGACTCGATCCCAGGACCCCGAGATCATGACCTGAGCCGAAGGCAGCGGCTTAACCCACTGAGCCACCCAGGCGCCCCAGCATTTCTATTTCATCCACACCCATATGTTTGAATAGCCCATACAGTGTCAGTGTGCTTGTATTCTCAGTCATGTCTAGGTGGGGGTGTGTTTAGGAACAATTCCATAGCAGAATCAATTAAATACTGTCAATAAAGAAGCATTGTTTGGAAACAAACAAACGAACATGTTTCTCAATGTCACTGGGGCTTTTGGACATTGGATGCTATAAGAATAACTGAACTTCTGGCAACTTAAAGCACCAGAGAATTCAACCAGCCAGGGCAAAATTGGACTATAACCACACACTAGAGTAAGTGGTGCCTCAGGGAAATTGTTGAAACTAGAAAACCAAACTCTGGTGTGAGCAGTTTCTGCTTTCTTGGTCAGTGGAGTTTGTCCTTGAACCTGGAACCTCTTTGCTGTTTGTTCTGGGTGTGGCTACTGTGGTGAGCTTTTATAACGATTTTGTTGTAAACCAGTACCTGGCTATTGTTCTTTTCTTTTCTTTTTTTTTTTAAGATTTTATTTACTTATTTGACAGAGATCACAAGTAGGCAGAGAGGCAGGCAGAGAGAGGAGGAAGCAGGCTCTCCACTGAGCAGAGAGCCCTATGGGGGGCTTGATCCCACGACCCCGACCCCGAGATCATGACCTAAGCAGAAGGCAGAGGCTTTAACCCACTGAGCCACCCAGGCGCCCCCTGGCCATTGTTCTTATGGAAATCCTGAACCAAATGCAAATGTGTCTGACTGAAATAGTAAATTTTGTTTAGCAATTTAAATTGTGTTGAGTCTTTCTAGAATGAGGCGGTTAAGGAGGGAAATCTGTCTACTAATTCAAAAATAATTGTTTTGAGAGCTGAGTACCTTTTTATTCAGTTATTTCCTCACAGAAAATCATGAAACTAGAGAATCCCATAGGTCTAATTTCTTCCTCTGTGCACACGGAAAGACTGTGAAGTGAAACTGCACTGGATTGTTGCAGTCCACCCAATGTCTCCCATGGGATGCCATTTATAACTGAATTAGGCAGATAGGTTGTGGGGGCCAAAGGATCTCAGAGGGTGAGGGTAGGAATATTTCGGTAAGGACCTGTTTAGCCAGAGACTTCCATTAAGGTTAAACAATAACCTTGTTGTTTAACCCTTAAACTGTCCCTGCTCCCCTTCCCCCAGGGGATTTACTTAAAAACAAGTCCGGGGAAACCAGCTCCAGGTAACAAAGCCCAGATACAAGTGTGGGTCAGGCCAAGAGGAGACATCCGATCAGTGGGGGGTTGCATACTATCTCCCTAGCTACCAAGGAGTATGGGCCCCACCCTTTGGGAGCCTTTTGGGTGCCAATTCTGACCAAGGTGTGATAGGCTAGGTCAAATGTCTACTATAAGGTAAATTGTAATTCAGTTGGTCACCTAGCATCACTGTGCAGCTTTCTCTGTGTTACAATCTCATTGGCCACCTGTGCATGGCCAGGCCCAACTGCATGGCCTTTGCCCTTAAAAGCCAGTCTGTGAAACAGAGAAGGGTCGCCCTCTCTTTAAGAGGTGTGGCCCTGGCCGGTCAGTCTGATTCTTGATGCCTGGCATGAAATAAAGCTTTGCTTGACCTTCGCTTTATATCAGTCTCATTCCTTTAATCACGGACCCATTTTTCGGGGGGCATAACAATTTCTCCTCCAGAAAGTGGTAGACCCATCATCAATTTCCTGGAGTAAAAATAAAGATGGCCTTGAATTAAGGGAAGGAAGAACTTCATTCTCTCACTTGGTTGGTAGCAGTGGGACCTGACTCTGGTAGAGGAGGACATGGTAAAGATACATGACTGTGGAAGATAAGATGACCTTGGCTACTTGTGATATACCAAGGAGTGAGGAGGGAAATGGCTCAGTACAAGGTAATGGCTGATTGACTTCTGGACCAAAATCTAAATTCCCATTTTATATTTTTTCTTTTGTATCTTCTGATTCCCCTTTAATATTGTTGAGCTTTTGGTAAAATTTTAACTGCTACAGTCCAGTGCTATCCATGCTGTGGAGTCTTAGGAATAAGCCCGTGTGCGTAGCTGAAACAAAGTAGTGTAGGAATATAAGTTTTCCCCCACTCTGCTTTCTCCTGTGGAATCAGCTTGGTGGTAGATGTCAGAACATTGAATGGACAGGGCGCCTGGGTGGCTCAGTGGGTTAAGCCGCTGCCTTCAGCTCAGGTCATGATCTCAGGGTCCTGGGATCGAGTCCCACATCGGGCTCTCTGCTCAACAGGGAGCCTGCTTCCTCCTCTCTCTCTCTTCCTGCCTCTCTGCCTACTTGTGATCTCTCTCTGTCAAATAAATAAATAAAATCTTTAAAAAAAAAAAAAAAGAACATTGAATGGACATCCTGGCAAAGTAGAGAGTATTTGTCCCATGCCAGACAATAGCTGAGTGCAAGTGGACACTATTGCCAGCATGACACAGCTCACCCATCAATATTCCAAAGGGAGGAAATTGGTTAGGTGACCAGACATACTCTGATATTTTATAGATGGGACAATCTGATCAGTAGATGTTTTCATTATAGCATATCAATTACGCAGAAAGAGTCATTGGTACCTACTAAGACAACTTGGTAATCAAATCGTGGTAGCTTGTGGTACTGTATAAAAAGCATAGAAAATTCAGTCGAAGAAATAAATTACCCATGGTTAATAATTAATTATAAAATAAAAGACTATCTTCTTAAAATGTCTAATATTGAGAAGAATATGATAAGAACAGAAAACTGAGTTTATACTAAAAGGAAAACAGATTAAAAATGAATTCAGCCTGCTTCCCCATATGACATTTTGCCTATAATTTCTTTCATAAGACTGGAGGAACACGTTGACCATCAAGACAGGGAGCAAGTATTTATATGTTAAAAACAGATGTTGATTGGCATTTCTTTGTTTACGGGCCAAAGGTATAAATTCCTCCTCCTTCCTGGGAAAATTCTAGAGCATTCAAGATTGTTAATGTTGAATTATTAATCACACTGTTTTCTGTGGATTTTTTTTTTTTTTTTTAATGTGTTAGGATTCTTATTATGGTGCTCTATAGTCCTAAATGCATGCTGAGGGGATTATTTGCTTACTACAATAGCACTGTAGGAAACTTCAGTTGATTTACAAAGAATTGCAGTTCTTTAAAGGCACAAACATTGAAAACATCTAATTGAAGATGAGCAGCCAAGAGGGAAGCACACACATATGTATTTGTTTTCAGCATCGATTCTGTCACAAAATGTTGCAGTTCACTGAAGTGAACTGATTCTATGTATATATAAAATAACTGCAGTGAAATTAGTCAAAGAAAGACAAATACCATAGAATTTCACTCATATGTGGAATTTAAGAAAAAAAATTGAAAAAAGAGACAAAAACCAGACCATTATATACAGAGAACAAACTGGTAGTTGTGAGTGGGAGGTGGGTGGGGGATGGGTAAAACAAGTGAAGGGGATCAAGAGTGCACTTATGATGATGAGCACTGAGAAACATATAGAATTGTTGAATCATTATATTGTACATCTGAAATATAATACTATATTAATTATATTTGAATTAAAAACTCAGATATAAAAAACAGACAGAACTTAAGAAACCACCACAATTATTAGGAAGTAGTACACAGTTTTAGATTGAAATTTGCCTGAAATAGACCACTCAGACATGGAGACAATAATAAATTATATGTAAACACCAAAATCTAAGTAAAACATCTACAGATTTTGACAATTATAGATTCTGTTTTGATTGGTAGAATATACCAGGTTGTTTGGACACAATTATGAATTTTATGTACAACACAACAAATTAGATGTGTACTTACACTGGACAGGTATTTTAATGAGCTAGAGCAGGGGTTGGCAAACTATGGCCTGAAGACTAAATTATACTATAGGTGCTCATTTTGTGTTCATTTACATATTCTCTATATACTCTGAGTTAGTTTGAGGGCAGAGTACCCAAGACCACTATCACTTCTGCAACCCCTGTAAGTTAGATTCCCAGAACCATCCTCAGGTTTGGTAATTTACTAGAAGGATTCATAGAACTCACTGAAAGTTATACTCAGGATTATGGTTTATTAGGGGGGAATGACAGAGATTAAAATCAGCCAAAGGAAGAGACACACAGAAGACGGTTTGGGAAAGTTCCAAAAGCAAACCTTTCCTCGTCCTCTCTCATGAATTAAGGGCCCATTTATCTGTGAGAAGTGATGTTTGATAATAATAATCTTATTATCAACCAGAGAAAATCACCTGAGCTTTGGTGTCCAGAGTTTTATTGGAATTTCATTCATTAGGGATAATTTGTTGATTTAATGAGTGCCTACAAAGTTGAACTCAATCTCCAGATCAATTGATACAATGTGACTCAAAACCCTCACCCTAAATCCTGTGGTTGGTCTTTTGGTATGGCCAGCATGCACGTTAAACAAAGACACTGCTATTAGTTATGGCAGAGATCACCAGCCAGAAGCATTTTTGCACCTCTTGATCAAATATAACTTAGTTACCAATTTAAAATATAGTTAATGTCAGTGTCAATGTCTAGTCCTAAGACATTCAGGGACAAATTATACTGGGAAGAGAAAGGATAATATCTATGGGATCTTCTGGCTGGGGTTGGATTTAAACCTCTGGATGTTATGTTATTTGTTTTTCACTTGAGTGAGGTGAATAAATTTGGAGACAATAGTAAGGGGATTATGATACCATCAATACACTTTTATAGAGGGTCTCCTTTCTGCAAGGTAACTGTTGGGCACACAGTTCTCCAATGTTTCACTTATCTGTTCTACACAATGAGAGAGAACAAAGGTGATTAATAAGCTAAAGCACAGATTCATTTGTTTCAGGACAGTTTATTTTAGTTTGTAAAGCCAATTATTTCAGTTACAAGTCCTGTAAAAATTTGGGGTTTTTTATAAACATCATTTAAGTCAAAACTAAGCCATATTCTTTCTCCTAAACTTATTTTTAGTTTGTGAAATGGATGGTCATTAAATAAATGGAAAATAAGTAGAAAAAAGAAAAACTGTCCATTGTCTTCTCTATCTTTGGATTTTAGGCTTAAAAATAAAATTGTATTTCTTTTTTCCTTAAAGATTTTATGTCTATCTCTATGTCCAACATGGGGCTCAAACTTATAACCCTGAGACCAAGAGTAACATGCTATACTGACTGACCCAGCCCCTGTACTTCTATGCTTTACACCCTAGATAGCCTGCCTCTTCCCATTCACATTATCTTTTTTCATGTTATTCCAAAATCTTTTTTTCAAATTTATACAAGCTGATAGGGTATTCCAGAACCTTTCTTCTAACAGATGTCAGTTGGTTGTATGAGCAAACACATGCATTTATGTATGAATGAAATATAATAATCGAGTCATTTTTTAAATTTATAATTTTCTTAACCTTGACAAATATTATAACATATTTAATACTATATCTCATGTGTATGTTTAATGGAGTTGAATTTCCAGAAACTCTGCACCTGAGGAAGGAAGAGAAATCAGCGTTGCCTAGTAAGGATCGGTGAAATTTGTCTCAGTCTGTGTGGTTTGGCCTGAGATGTGCGGTCACAGGGTTGGAAGATTAGTCCTTTATGATTCCGCTGAGCAGAAGGCATGAAGTATGGTTTTATTCTCAACTCTGCCCCTTAGTTGGTGGTGGCCTTGATGTCTCTGCTCTCTTCACTTGATGTTACTTCTTTTCTCTGATTTTCCATCATGACCTCCCTGTTCTTCCGCCCAGAACCTGAAAGTACGCCATGTTGCCCCTCTGCTGCTCAGCCTAACCCCTTCTCTGCACTCTACCAATACTGGCAGTTATTGGTTCTAAAGTGAGATATTTCTTTCCTCACTTGAGGCAGAGTTATCTGTTCTCAGTTCCTCACTGTGCTTCTAATGATAGTATCTCTTTATTTCGTTTCCTCTCTATTACAGCCTCCCGGTCTTTAGGAATTGGGCACGAGTTCCTGAAGGCTAGACCCAAAGACAAATGAGTGATGCATCTTGTGCTGTATCCAGAATTATCTTCTCTCTCAGGCTTTAGCCCCTGTCCATGGAATAAGCCTGGGCTCTCTAGTTCTCTCTTCTGGGATTGAACTCACTGTCTGTGAGAGGATAAAGGAAGAGTTTTTGTTCCCCAGTGGCTTCAGGGCCTCAGGCCTCGAGCCGACTGTCAGCATCTCCTACCGTCCCTCCCATGATGTTTCTCAGCCCTATTATGGCTGTGCTCTGGTGAGTCTGTTTGCCGGCTACCCTGACATGTTTAGACCTGTCTGAGTTCTTAACTTCTTAACTTGAGCTAATGCTCTGGGACCCTCACTCCATTGATTTAGAAATTATTGGACTTGATTATTTTTGTGTTAACATTAATTTTAAAAAATTCACATCACCAAATCTCCATTGACTTTATGTTTCAAATTCATTTGTGTACCAAAGTACAATTTAATCAAGAAACTGGTCTAATACTCTTGTGAAAATGTGATTAATTTCTTCAGAATCTTGCCTGACAACGAAGATGTTCTCTATTCTTATGTTTCCGTCACTGATCTTCTTGTGCCCTTTATGGTGAAAAGTGGGTGACAAAGCAGGCAAAGGGAAGGCAAATTGTTCTCCAATTTTGTTTTTATATAGAAGTTTCATCATTCCTAAAAAAAATCTTTTTAGAAACATTTGCTACAGGTTTTATGTGCTATGATAAAATACAGCATTAAAGGACAAAAATCTAGAATACACTGTACAAACTACTACTAACAATGCAAGTCATAGGGTGCCTGGGTAGCTCAGGCATTAAGGATCTGCTTTTGGCTCAGGTCATGAACTCAGCATCCTGAGATCGAGCTCCAGGTCAGGTTCCCTGCTCAGCTGGGAGCCTGCATCTCCCTCTCTAGTTCCCCATGCTTGTGTTCCCTCTCTTGCTATCTCTCTCTGCCAAATAAATAAATAAAATCTTAAAAACAAATAATGGAAGTAATAACAAGAGGTTAGAAAACTGTTAGGTGAGTGCAAGTTTGATGTGAAAGGAATTTCTTTGGCTTTAACTATACCCATCCATGAAATCATTCAGCTTCAGCATTATAGCAGATGTTATGCTGGGTTTCAAGTATGTGAAAATAATAAAAGTATGGTGTGTGCCCCAGTGGTATGTATCATCTGGAGGGAGACAGAAGTTTGCCAAAGGGGTGATAGACATCATTGAAGCCCATGGTTGCATTCCTTTGGCAACCTCTGACTTGAGCTCTGGTAGACAGTAACCATGTATGTTGATGGTTTCTCACTACTAGTGTTTACTGAGTTTCTGAGCTTTACTGCCTCAGGGATTGCCTCTGTGTGTGTGTGTGTGTGTGTGTGTATGTGTATGTGTGTGTGTGTGTGTTTAAGGTGCCTGGGAAGTTCCCTACCAATAAGGACTAGGAGTTGGTGGATAAATGCCTCTGTCCTTCGGAGAACAATTATAAGAAACATTCTACATGGTTCTTCAGAGGATCCCCACTGGGAATGAGCCCCAATTACTTATAGTTGTAAATTGCTTAATAATTCATTTATTGGAGGGATTCCTGGGTGGCCCAGTTGGTTAAGTGTCCAACTCTTGGTTTTGGCTCAGGTCACGAGCTTGGGATTGTGGGATTGGCCCCACACTTGGTTCCACACTCAGCTCGGAGTCTGCTAAAGATTCTCTCCCTCTCTATCTGCCCCTCCCCCTGCTTGTGCTCTCTCTCTCTCTCTCAAATAAAAATCTTTTTTTTTTTTTTAAGATTTTATTTATTTATCAGAGAGAGAGAGGGAGAGAGCGAGCACAGGCAGACAGAATGGCAGGCAGAGGCAGAGGGAGAAGCAGGCTCCCCGCTGAGCAAGTAGCCCGATGTGGGACTCGATCCCAGGACGCTGGGATCATGACCCGAGCCGAAGGCAGCTGCTTAACCAACTGAGCCACCCAGGCGTCCCTCAAATAAAAATCTTTTAAAAAATAACTAATTTGGGGCACCTGGGTGGCTCAGTGGGTTAAAGCCTCTGCCTTCAGCTCAGGTCATGATCCCAGGGTCCTGGGATCAAGCCCCACATCGGGCTCTTTGCTCAGCAGGGAGCCTGTTTCCTCCTCTCTCTCTGCCTGTCTCTCTGCCTACTTGTGATCTCTGTTAAATAAATAAAATCTTTAAAAAAAAATAACTAATTTATTGGATTTTCCTCTCTAGCTGTTTTGTTCTTCCCACTCCCTCACTCTAGGTTCCAGGGAACACCACTCAAATAAGCTATTTATACCCAAGTTCCTTGTCCCTTTCACCAAAATCAAGCTCCTGATTTTGGCAAAATCTGATTTTTGCATTACCAATATAAAGTAGTGATTTCTATAGATGATAAATATAGAAACAGAGTTCTCTGTTTCTATAGAGGATGGATCAACTAATTCCTTGACTAGGAGCTGCCAGGAGAGACTATAGGTCAACTGCAGAAGCCAAAAAAAGGGGAGAAGTTTGAAGTTGATAGTTGAAAGGTAAGGCTCTCCAGTGTCTTTAACTATTGCTCAATAGGAGGTATCTATTTAATACAATGGAGACTAAATTGCATATCTCTTGTTATTTGAATGAATTATGGGCTTTTGGAAGGAGTCAATGAGACAAGTTGGAGCTAATGCCTGGTCCTTGGATTCAGCAGTTTTTAGAACCAAGAATATGAACAAATCTATGGTTTGACCTTTGAAACCATCTCTTGATTCATGAGGCTGGTTCAAGGTAAGAATGTCTTGATGGCCAGGGTTGGTCCAGGGATATTGAAGTGCTTAAAGATAAAGGGAGAGTTTGCTCTCCCTTTTTGTGTTTGCTCTCACCACCGTGTGGTGGCTTTCTATTGTCTTGTAATCAAGCTCCTAAGGCAATGTGTCAGGTTCCATGAGAGAGGGGCTGTGAAAATGTAAAGAGAGGATCAAAAGATAAAGTTGTGATTCATCAAAGCATTATTTAAAAAAACTAAAATCATGAAAACCTCCCTATGTAAGGCCCTCCCTAGCTGAACCCAGTGCCTTGCCTAAGATGTCTAAAGAATATGAGATTTGAGCAGGATTGTACTGGGATTTGTGGGAGGAAAAAATATCCTCAGCCCCATGGCCTAAGACCATACCAAGAGACAGGCAGAAAACTGGCAAGGGTGAAAGTGGAGGGAAACGAACTGTTGCAGCTGCCCCGAGGACTCTTTCAGTGAAGGGAGGTGATGTGGTAGGGATGGAGGAGAGCTTTGGTTCTCAGACCTAGAGACAATGGACGTAGTTATCCACATCCCTCTCAGTATTTCTCCCCAGTCATCTGTTAGTTGGACATTGGGTTACAATGGCATACATAATGAACCAACAAGGTTATGCCACTTCTCTTAACAAACAAACAAACAAACAGAACCCAATGTGGAATTCTATCCTTGGGCAATATAATAAAGCCTCTTGTAAAATGCAAGGACAAATAATATGAAACTCCAGACATGAGGTCTCTGTTTCACATAATTCTTTTTTTTTTTTAAAGATTTTATTTTATTTGACAGACAGAGATTACAAGTAGGCAGAGAGGCAGGCTCTCTGTTGAGCAGAGACCCCGATGCAGGGCTCGATCCCAGGACCCCAGAATCATGACCCGAGCCGAAGGCAGAGGCTTCAACCCACTGAGCCACCCAGGCGCCCCTGTTTCACATAATTCTTAAAATAACTTTTAGATTCACTTCCACTCTTGAGTTCTCATTTTCTCATTTGTGAACTGATGATAATAATATTTCCCAAAGATATATTGTATAGGAGAAAATGTATGTTGAGCCTCTAGAATTTCAGGGCTTGACCAATGCCAGACATACAAGAAATCTGAGCTGTCTCTATGTTCTTTTCCCTCTTTACAATAGCTATTCTAAATAAAACTGATTTCTTTTTTAAAATTCTCAGTTAATTGAAGAGGGAGAAAATTAAACTTTCTTTCTATAAAAACTCAGTAGGGGTGCCTGGGTGGCTGAGTGGGTGAAGTCTCTGCCTCTGACCCAGGTCATGATCTCAGGATCCTGGGATCAAGCCCCCCTCCCCCCAGTCAGGCTCTCTGCTCAGCAGGGAGCTTCCCCCCAGCCCTCCTGCCTGCTCGTGATCTGTCAAATAAATAAATAAAATCTTAAAAAAAAAAATCAATAGTCGGGGCACCTGAGTGGCTCAGTAGTTAAGCGTCTGCCTTTGGGTGACAGTCGTGATCCCTGGGTCCAGGTTTGAGCCCCTCAATGGGCTCCCTGCTCCACAGAAAGCCTGCTTCTCCCACTCCCATGCTTGCGTTGCCTCTCTTGCTGTGTCTCTGCCAAATGAATAAAATCTTAAAAAAAAAAAAAGAAAAAAGAAAAAAACAACCAAACCCAATAGTCAGATTTGGGAGATTAGAAAATGGGTTATATTGCTGTGATTATTTCTTCTTTTACAAGAGTTCCCTGAAGATTTATGCCTAATTTGCAGCTTAAGAATTGTAGACTGCCCTGACTTTGAAGACTTTTATGAAATTGCACAGACATTAGGTAATACCAGGTGTACTTATAAAATTAATTGTTCATGAAAAAAACCAAAATCAGTTTTCTGAAAATGTACCTAGATAAAAATAACAGTAGTCCTAGTTCTGCTTCTCAAACTAGTGTCCAAAGGAGTTGTAGGACTGTAACACTTATTTTACCACTTTCCTATATTCATATATTACTATATATACATTACTACACATTACTATATATATTTCTATGTATTATATGTTTTACTATTATTATATAACTACTATAGTACTACATAATTTACTGTATATACTATAATGTAGTATATATTATGTACTATAGAATTTACTATATAGTTTATATATTTTACTACAACACAATTTACTTAATTTTCCTTTTTTTTTTTTTTTTAAAGATTTTATTTATTTATTTGACAGACAAAGATCACAAGTAGGCCGAGAGGCAGGCAGAGAGAGAGAGAGAGAGGAGGAAGCGGGTTCCTGCTGAGCAGAGAGCCCGATGCGGGACTCGATCCCAGGACCCCGAGATCATGACCTGAGCCGAAGGCAGCGGCTTAACCCACTGAGCCACCCAGGCGCCCCATTAATTTTCCTTTTTTATAGTATTTTAAATATGATCACTGGTTAATGCCTCAATATTTAGGTATTATATGTGTGTGTGTGTATAACATACATGTATGTATTTTAAAATTAATTATTTATTTATTTTGACAGAGACCAGTGAGAGAGGGAACACAAGCAGGGCGAGTGGGAGAGGGAGAACAGGCTTCTGGCAGAGCAGGGAGCCCGACGGGGGCTTGATCCCAGGACGCTGGGATCATGACCTAAGCCAAAGGCAGACAGATGCTTAACGACTGAGCCACCCAGGTGCCCATACATGTATATATAATAATGTTTTGCAAAATGCATTTTGTCTTGCAAGATGAGGATAATTTCACCAATAATGTTCTTATGCAGACTCTTCTAGCCAATAAAATGAACTCTACAGTTAGTTCTTTTTTTTTTCTCAACGATTTTATTTACTTATTTGAGAGAAGCACACGAGGGGGCAGAGAGAGAGAGGGAGAAATAGGCTCCCCTCTGACACTTAACCATCTGAGCCACCCAGGCGCCCCACAGTTAGTTTTTGCATTTCATTGGCCCATAGCATTACAATGTTTCTATGACATCATTGTTTGGAATTTAGAGTTTCAATCCAGAAAATTTTATCATAGTACTTGCACAACTCTATTTATATTGACTACTAAAATGGTTGTTCTTAATCTTATATTTGGGCTTATTCTGAGCAAAGATGTTATGTGGGATTTCTTTTTATAAACTAAGAAATGTTAACTGTAAACAATCATTTCTTGAATACTTTTTTCTTTTTTTAAACAATTTTTTAAAAAGATTTTATTTATTTATTTGACAGAGACAGAGAGAGGGAACACAAGCAAGGAGAGTGGGAGAGGGAGACCAAAGAGGCTTCCCACAGAGCAGGGAACCTGATGCGGGGTTTGATCTCAAGACCCTGGGATCATGACCTGACCTGAAGGCAGATGCCTAAGGACTAAGCCACCCAGGTTCCCCTCTTGAATACTTTAATAGCAGCGGTCACAGCAGAAAATCTCGAGGCAGGGTCCACTGTGACAGGTGATGAATTTCAGTTTTAACACATTAGTGAATCCAGAGTCCAATGAACCTTTTGAAGTAAAAAATGTAAATTTCTAACCTGACATTTTATCAGCATTTACCAGCTATATGCTAGCAGTGTAGAAAACATGGAATGTAGCTTATAACCCCCACCCAACAGATTCTCAAATTTAATTTGTTTGACTGAGGAAGAAGAAACATGATAATGGTGTGAGGCATATCCTAAAGGAAAAACAAAAACAAAACAGAGTTAGGGAGGGGTGAGACATTGCCACAGGTTAATAAAATATTTGAGCTGTCCAAAGGACCCAAAATATTTAGCTATATTGTAGGCCTTTTAGGAAGTTTCCTGGGAACAGTCTCTACATTTTTTATCTCATTCATTGCTTTATCTTTAACATCTAAAACACTGTTTATCAGTTAGTAGGTGCTCCATAAATACTTGCTGAATGATTAGTGTGAAACTTCTGATCAGAGAGGGGAATTGATCTGAGAAAGGTCACACAGCTGGTTTATGGCAGATCTGGATCCAGAACTAGTTTTAATTCTTCATTCTTTGTTCTACCAAATTTAGGGGCACCTCCTGGAAAATGAACAAGTCCAACCAGTGAAGCCTCCCATATGCTGACTTTGTCTTCCACATAGCATTTTGTCTTCCTTTATGAAATATACTACTAACCAAATCTATCAATTTAATGTCTGAAATGTGAGCTGAGAGAATGGAGTTTTGTTCTTAGTTCCTCTATTCACTCACTCCCTTTGCCACTGAGGCAAATTATGTAACCTGTCCAAAGACAGTTTCTTCTCCTGAAGGAGCTCAGCTCCCTTTCATTTCTCATGTCCTAGGAGTCTAAATTTCATGAAAGCTAATCATAAGCTCACCCATGGACCATATGTCTGAATGTCTTTATATCCGGGTTCTTAAAGTGTGGTCAGTGTATCACTTCTTTTTTTTTTTTTTTTAAGATTTTATTTATTTATTTGACAGAGAGAGGGAGAGATCACAAGCAAGCAGAGAGGCAGGCAGAGAGAGAGGGGGAAGCAGGCTCCCCGCTGAGCAGAGGGCCCTATGCTGGGCTAGATCCTAGGACCCTGGGACATGACCTGAACCGAAGGCACAGGCTTAACCCACTGAGCCACCCAGGCGCCCCCAGCATATCACTTCTAGCAGAGTCCTTTAAAAATGCTGATCTTGCAACTGTTAAAGAGAATAAAATAGACACATAGTTTTTGATTTGGAGGGATTTCCACTAGGCAACGCTTCCCAGCGCTTTTCACTTCTATAGTCATGGTACACACAAAAAGTGAGAATACTGGAATACTTGGCTGGCTTAGCCAGAAGATCATGCGAAGTTCAATCCCCACTTTGGAGGTAGAAATTACTTAAGATATATAAATAAAAACTTTAAAAAAGTAGTAATATTTATGGGGTGTCTTCGCGTAAGAAAGCTTAGACTATCTCTTTGCTAATGCACATTTCACTGAGAAACTGCCAGAAATACCATTTAATAAGAAAAACAAGTTTCAGGAAAATATTATATGTGATCCATTTTCAAGACAATGCTAAAACTTTGTATATGCAGTATGTCTACATGAGTATGTATTATGTATTGTGTATGATCATGTATTATGTGCATGTAGATATACAATGTTATAAGAATGTTGAAAGGATCATACTGGTTGTTAAAGTAGGGGAAGAGAGAAGGGAAAACAAAGAATAAAGAGAAAAAAATTGAGAACACCAGTATGTATGTAGATTCAGGCCCCCTATCTGAGATTCCTTAAAGCAGAATTTAAAAGATAAAAGATGTGCAGAGGTGGGTGTCTGCATCATTAACAGGATTCTGTAACAGTAAAGTCTGTTAAGTCTTTGCATTAGGTGATAATATCATTAGCTGTAAACACACTGTATTGGAAATTTCCATCCTGCAATGCAGGCTAAGCTGATACTCATTGTCTTGGAACATAGTAGATGCATAATAAATAGCTTCTGATTATTTGAGTCATTTGGAGGACAGGTGGAGGGAGTAAGGGCCAAAGTGGTGAGACAAGCAGATCAGGTGGGCAAGGTCAATCTTAGGAGAGTTGAGGAAAAAAAGCACATAACAACAGTGGACTGGGCCCTCTTGCCATTTTCAGACATTCAACCAATATTTGTTAGGTACTAAATACATGCAGGACACTTTTTCTAGCTCTTACATAATTCCCAAGTAACCCTTTACAGAGTCAAAGATTTTAAGAGATAGCACTAGTCCCATCAGAACCGGGATTTGAACCAGACACATGTTTTGAGCACTAAACTAATGAACCAAACACCAGGCAGCTGCGAAGGATAGGGTGGTGAATCCGTTAGCTCTTTTTTATATCTAAGATCTTGAAGCTCTGCCATGATCTTCTCTGTTCTCACTTACCAGTTGACCCTCCTAGTCAGGTGCCTAGAAGCAGCTTCTTCATCCTATATTTCGACTTGGATCCTGCCAAAGAGATTATAATAAATCTGGTTTTTGTAATCATTCCTAGAACTAGTGTTTTCAGAGTGGGGAAAAAGTATCATTTCCCAGGTGACTTTGCATAGTGCAAGCTCCCCTCTCCCCAGCCCCCTCACAAGCTAGTAAGACTAATTCTAGTTTTTTCCCCAAAACCTAGGGACAGACCAAGTGAGCATTCTGGCTCTTCGTTGCTTCATCTGCTAAGTGCTTTTCTGTTAGAGCAGAAAGATGTAAGTGGGGAAGGGGATGCCCTCTCATTAACTTCAGGGGTAGGATAACAAATAGTACAAAAATTCTTTACACGTACCCATTTTTCTGTGCTCTCATCCCTGCTGTTGGGGGCTGTTAAAGGAAAAAAATCAGAGGTGTATATTTTGCGCCCAAATGCCTTAAAGTAAAAACAACAATAAAAACATCCTTTTATCACCACTAACCACTAACATTAACTTGAGGACCTTGATTTCTAAATTCGTTTCACCCTCATCCCATCCCCATTCATTTCCGGAAAAGTAGCCATTTTGCAGATTCCGGAGAATGGGAGCAGAGGCTGGAACCTACTACTGGATCTTTTCACTTTCGGAAACCCCTGTGGAGCCATTCCGGATCGGTAACGCGAGACTGGTCTCCGTGATTTATCAGTAACCTAGAGTCCAGGGACCGGAAGGCGAGAGGCTGCGATTCCCAGGTGGGGTCAGGTGGGGTGTGTGTGCAGAACTCATTAGCGAGGTCAGGTCCCCACGGGACATTGTCTTTGGAGCCAGGTGCGGAGCTTCTCCAGCTGCCGGAGCCTCTCCAGCCATGTGCTGGAAGCGTGGTTAAATAGCTGCCCCCTCCCCGGGTGTGCAGCGCACTTCTCACGCCTCCTTCCCAACCTGGGGAAATGGGGTCAGTGTGTGTCTTGCTCATAGAATACCACCTCTTTCCCAAGTCACGATCGCTTACCGGCAGCCAATCCTAAATGGATAGTAATATAATTCTAGCCAAACTCATTCCTCCTCAAGACGCGTAATCTTGGGCCCAAGGAACGTAGGACGGGTCACCCCCGCTCTCCGCTCCCGGCTCCCTCCGCCCCTGGTCCACACTCGGTCGCAGCCAAAGCCCGGAACGCTGGATCCAGGCCCGGAAGAACGGGATCACGAACGGGAACGGCGCCGCCGGCCGGGAGCCCGTGGCACCGGGCATGCTCAGTGGCGCGGCCGGCTGGGTGGCCCCGAGAGCTGCACCCGGATCTGCTCGGCGGCGGCGGCGGCGGCGACGTGAGCGCGCAGGGGGGCGGCGGCCTCGCCTCGTCTCCCTCTCTGCGCCTGGGTCCGGTGGGTGACGCCAAGCGCCAGAGAGATGTCGGATTTCGACAGTAACCCCTTTGCGGACCCGGATCTCAACAACCCTTTCAAGGTGAGCGTGTGGTCCCCAGCAGCCTTCCGCCGCCGCGACGCGTTGTTGTTTGTGAAAACGGCAAGTTCCTTCGCGCCCACCGAGCCCGCCCCTCGGCTCCCCTTAGCCGCGTAGACAGGGGCTCGGGGACGGCCCGCTCCCCATTTGAGGGTCGCGCCCTGGCCCTCGCACCGCTTGTTTGGGGGTTGGAGTGGAACGTCCTCGGCTCCCTCTCCCGCCGCCCCCTCCGCACATTCCCGACTGGGGACGGTCGTGCCGTCGCCCGGGAGTGGGCCCGCGCGTCGGGAGGGTTCCCGGCCCGTCTCTCGGGAGCTGGGAGAGTAGAGCTCAGGGCAGGTGGAGTTGTCAGTTGACAGGCGAGTGTGGCGGGCCGGGCCCGGGCGGGGGCCGGGAGCCGGGAGGCGGCGGAGGGGGATCGCCTTCGGGTGGGGTTGTCATGGGGACCCGCAGCGGCGGCGAAGGGCTGCGTGGGGGGTGATGGCAGAGGTGTAGAAGAGAGGTGAGGGCGTCGAGTACGCTGCAATTAAAAAAAAAAAAAAGCCTGTGTTTTTATTTTTTAAACTTGTGTTGCGTCCACATACCACCAGCGGCGCTGCTCCCCCCCCATTTGATTGAGGTTGAGAGTATTGATATCGAAGCCGAAGTGAAAAATAAAAATAAATAAACACACCTGGGAAACAATAGTGCACGTGGACGACCATCTTCTTACCTAACTGCTCTTAGTAAGGTGAACGACGGGATGTTTTCCAAGCTCCTGGTGCGTCACCGGTTCTCTGGGCTGTGTGAGGATAGCATTTCGTCCATGAGCTTCTTTCCTTCTTGGAGTGAACCTTACCAGCCCCGGCTTTGGAAGGGCTTGACACAGAAACGGGCAATGAGGGAGAAGGCTAAGATGTTTATGATCTATGCTTAAACTACTGCATGAGTAAATACCTATTTAAAGAATAATAGTCTAGGTTTCTTAATGAGCCTCAGCTGCTTACAAGTATAATTTGTTTCCAACTGTTGGTCAAAGTTTATTAATTTTTTTTCTGGATATGTGCAATAGTAACTTTAATTTGTACTCAAACAATGTGAAAGAGTAACTTTATTTTGTGGTCTCACAAGTGTCACTTTTGCCTTGAGTTTACATCTCATTACTCCTGGTTTTGTCTCTTATTACGAATCCTGGAAGGGGGTGGCACCCGCCTGGCTCAGTCCGTGGAGCATGCTACTCTTGATCTTGGGGTTGTGAGTTCAAGCCCCATGTTGGGTGTAGAAATTATTTAAAAATAAAATCTTAAAAAAAATTCTGGAAGGGAAAAATCTCTTTTTAAAAAATTATTGGCCTTTTAATTTCATGGGGGATTATTATAATTAAATGATGATGGTTCTTGACAACTTGATTCACTGTGTAGGAATGTAGAGTCAATTCAGTCTACTTTTGCTCCTAGTGCCCTTTAAGAAGATTCTGTGCAAACGGCCCGAAACTTTACAGACTTTTATAACTGATAAGGTTGCACTTTAAGGAGAGTACTTTCCTCCCTTCCACACCCCTTTCCCCCCATTTAGTATTTGGTATTCCAATATTCCATCTTGTGGAAAATCTGATTATTCTTTAATTATAGACAATCTGAATACGTGTTTCATAACTTGCAAAATAGGTGTCATTTTAAGATATTTTGAAGGTATAATATTGAGAACTTGTTAGCTTTTTCTAATTCAGATACTTGTTTGATGTTATTTATTCAGCATCTGACAGTTTGGCTCTTTTCTATTTGGGCATTCCATTTCATGACTCATTTTGTGTAGCTGAGTCCCTTGTAAGGGCAAGACATTGTTTTCTTCTTAACCTGGACTGCTTTTTTGTGACATGTGATGTTGCCATGACACTTTGCTTTTCTGCCATAGGTATGGTCTTTGTAGTAATTCTAAACCCAAAAGTGGTTTCATTTTTAATTTTTTTCCCCAAAAGTAGTTTTAAAGATTTATTTATTTTTATTTCAGAGGGGGAGGGCAAGCACGTGAGGAGGGAGGGGCATAGGAAGAATCCCAAGCAGGTTCCACACTCAGTGAAGCCTGAGGTGAGGCTCAATCCCACAACCTTGACATCATGACCTGGGCTGAATTTAAGAGTAGGCCACCTAACCATGTGAGCCATCCAGGTGCCCCTCCAAAACTAGTTTTATTTTATTTTTCTATTTGACAGTGTGAGAACACAAGCAGGGGGAGCAGAAGAGGGAGAAGCAGGCTCCCTGTTGAGCAGGGAGCCCAAGGTGGGGCTCAAACCCAGGACCCAGGATCATGATCTGAGCCTAAGGCAGGTGCATAACAGACTTAGCCACCCAGGTGCCCCTCCCAAAAGTAGTTTTAAATACTCATTTGTGGTGGCATAAAATTACAAAACTTTTTTGTTGCTTATAAAGTGGATGCACTCAGAAGACAGTGACTATTCAAATCCATAAAATGTTTCAAGGGATGGATAATCTAGGCCTAAAGAAGATTTTGCTGTACACATATTCTTAGTTTATGGCCTTACCCTGTTTTTGGTGACGGTCACAGGACTGTATATATGACGGTTTATCTTTCCTTTTGTGTCTCCCTGCCCTGCTACTTAAAGTGAAGCTTTACATCTACTGCATAGTCTTTCTTCTTACAAGTGATTTTTGAAATAGAAAAAAAATTTAAAAAAAAATATTTTTGAATTGATTTTTGAAATAGCATTTCTTGTCCTCTCTACTTAAATATGAAAGTTCCTGGCTTTGGGGCGCTTGGGTGGCTCAGTGGATTAAAGCCTCTGCCTTCGGCTCAGGTCATGATCTCAGGGTTTTGGGATCGAGCCCCATATCGGGCTCTCTGCTCAGCGGGGAGCCTCCCTCTCCTCCCCGCCCAACCTGCCTCTCTGCCTACTTGTGATCTCTGTAAATTTAAAAAAAATAATAATTAAAAAAAAAGTTCCTGGCTTTATCTTTTTGTTAACTTATGGTCCTTTCTTTTCAGATCTGTTCTCATTTTCAATATTGCAGTATTGAAAAATTTCTTATTTTCAAACTGTGGTATTTCATATTTGGCAACCTTCCTAATTTCTTGGTTAAAAGTTATTCGATTTTTGGGTGGCTCTGGTTCCTGACTTAAACATCTAACTCTTGATTTTGGCTCAGGTCGTGATCTCAGAGTTGAGAGATTGAGCCTGGCATCCACACAGGGTGTGGAGCCTGTTTAGGATTCTCTCTTCCCCTCTTTGTCTGTCCCTCCCCCACTCTTCTTTCTCCTTCTCTGAAGAAAAAAAACAAAAAAAAAACCCAAATCCCCGAAACTGTAAAACAAAACCTATTAGATTTTAAGTTTTGTATTTAAATTCTAGTTAGATATAGTGTCATATTAGTTTCATTAGTAGAATTTTATGATTTATCACTTAAATACAGTACCACAACAAGTGCCCTCCTTAATACCCATCCCCCTGCCTGCCTCCCCTCCAGCAACCCTCAGTTTGTTTTCTATTGTTAAGACTCCATTTTGTGGTTTGCCTCTTTTCCCTCTATGTTAATGTTTATTTCTTAAATTCCACATATGGGTGAAATCACATGGAATTTGCCTTTCTCTGACTAACTCGTTTCACTTAGCATAGTACACTGTAGCTCCATCCACGTTGCAAGTGGCAGGATTTCATTTTTTGATGTCTGAGTAATGTTCCATCATAGATATGTACTACAGCTTCTTTATCCATTATTTAGTGAACATTTGGGCACTTTCCATAATTTGGCTATTGTTTATAAAGCGGATATAAG